>NC_136872.1:3373611-3878816 GCF_951799975.1 Gobius niger
GCCCCTCAGTGAGGCGTTCAGGTCCCCCTGAGAGAAGCCCCTCAGTGAGGCGTTCAGGTCCCCTGAGAGAAGCCCCTCAGTGAGGCGTTCAGGTCCCCCTGAGAGAAGCCCCTCAGTGAGGCGTTCAGGTCCCCTGAGAGAAGCCCCTCAGTGAGGTGTTCAGGTCCCCCCAGAGAATGACGGATGGAAATTAGGCATGTCACTCATGTCCCTGTTTACATGAACAACTACAGTGTCCTGGATGTTTAGGCTCCAGAGAGGGGCGGCTAATGACGAATATATAAAGGAGCTAAATACTTCACTATTGTGTTTGTGTTTTTTTCTGACATTTTTCTAACACAGGGAAAAGGACTATCCAAGGAAGCACTTAAACAGTGGAGTTCTTTCCCAGCTTCAGCGACAGACGTGAGAATTGAATATATATATGTATATATATAAATAATAATTGGTTTGATCCAAGAGGAGATACCACGGAGCAAAAGAGCTGTTTTTTTTTTTTAAGGTTGCTTCAATGTTTTGTTGAAGATCCAAACTTTTAATGACCTGGACAATGACTTATCCAGAAAACGGAAACCAGGATTCTGTGTTTACATGAACCAAACAAAACCTGGAAACTTAAAATCCCCATTAAAAACCTGTAAACATGTAAACACACTCATAAAAACAAGGCCTTTCATTCAAGAACTAGTTAGTGCAGCTGTTATTGCTGCAATGTGAGAAAATGGGCCTTGAAATTACACTTTCCCATTTGAATCAGTGACTCAATGCAATTTATAAACGCTTTAGACACAATGGAGTTTTTCCAACAGTGTCACTTTTTGCTCCGATAAAAGACATGCACCAACTAAAGTGCAGAGTGACTGATCGCAACGTTCAGGGCAACAAAGACAAGTCTGCAGAACCTGTTCAAATTCTTTCAAGGATAAAAATGGTTTGGGGTAAAGGTATTCTAAAGATATAAAGTTTGTGGACAACTTAACATTGACCTACCTGCTTTTACCGTCTATGTTTTGGTAAAATGGGTCAAAGTTGTTCAGCCCTATAAACCCACAGAAGGTGCTTCACGTCCCCGGAGGAAAGGCTGGTTAGTCCACTACAGGGACTTCCTCTTCCTCAGCTGCAAACACATTCAGGCCTCATGAAGTCGTACCAAATTGAAATCACCAATTCATTACGTCCAAGACACATTTTCATCCCAAATTTCTCCAAGGACATTATCCAATTTCAGAACTATTCAAGAATACAATAAGCCTCCGACACTCGGGACAGTTTTTTAACCAAAAGTGGCGTGGGACGTGGATTTACAAAGGCTCAGCTGCAGCACAGAGGAGCGCCGAGCTAATTGGGCAAAAACAATGCTTCTGAATGAGGATGTAACACACAGCGAGAGGCTAAAGGCTGATCCGAGCGCGGACGTTTAAACCCAAGACCGCGTTCCAGTGGCCTCGCTCAAATTGCCTACGCTACGGGTCATTTCTTACTGTTTGGAGCTTTGTGACAAGCGGCACAAAGGCGGGACGATGCTTTGGCTGCTTTAAAGTGAACATACTGGGGGGTCGTTTAGGTGCGAGCTGAAAAATAACATCTGAATAAATGAAGACTGTTGAAATACAGCATTTTTTGGCAATGCCTCGAGCTACATGTCCCGACATCTAGCTTTACTTTCCTTGTAGAATCACAAAACAGCATGAAAATACCAGGGTCACTTTATGAAACCAGGGAAACTTCTTTAACTACTGCTTTGACGGGATCATACACATTTCGGTTTATCATGCCGGCAGTTATTTTTTTATGTTTTCATTGTAATATTCAGCGTGCCCTTGGTTTGTTGTTACGCAGTTCTATCGGACACACTGAGCTCGTAAAGCCAGCGGAGCAGCGGTCAGATGAGGACAGGCCACACTGAATGGTCACTGGAGGCAAGTAAACGTCCGCAGTTTACCGCAATAACTCCAGATGTTTATTTGTGTGCGATGGACTGCACAATACTAGGAGACAATGTTTGGTGACGCAAAATCTTCATATCAGTATCTTCATTCCAGCGTAAAACAGAAAATATGAGGAATTATAAAATGTGCAAGAGTTCATTTTGAATTTCCATTTTAGCCTTTTGAGTCTTGGAGACGAACTCAATCGTGAAGAGGGACTTAGCACTCTTTGTTTATTTCCTGGCTTGCCCTCATTATTTGATTATTTATTCATGTTATCCCCGTTTATGTTTCATGTCAAACGTATATTCTTTTAAAGACATTTTTGGGCAAACTATAAACATATTTAACACATCGATAAAGTCAAGTCCAAATCTGGTCTTTGTGAATGTTTAGACACAGCGCATTGTCCCCTAGAAATAAAGAAAAACAGCACTAGGAGCTAGCTGTTAGCATGTAGCACGAAGCTAACGTTAGTGTTACCGTTAGCATTCCGCTTTATACAAAAATGGCTGTTGAGCCCAAAAGGAGAAGCGAGCCTAACGTTTGTGAACAGTTAGCAAGTCGGCTAGTCTGTTAGCCCGCTCAATGTATTTTTCCCTTAGCCATTAGCATTAGCCCACAAACATCGCACATTCTGAACAATCCAGCTGTTATCAGCTGTTGTCCACATTTGAGTGAGGTCAAATTCTTGTTAGAAATCATTAATGACTGTACAGACCTTTGGACCTTACACATTAGGATGTTAGTGTCCTCTGAGCTAAATGCTTCCTCAAATTCGGTTAAGTTTCTGCTTTTTGTGGGTCGATACACTAATGGCCACTAAACATCATTTTATAAGATGTTAATGTTAAAGAGACTAGATACAAGTTGGTCATTTTACACTCACTACTGCCACCTCAGGTCTTATGTGTAACTGCAGCTTCTATATTAAGCTTGTGCATGACGGCACTTCGGACCCGAAGTAGCAACTTTCTGAGCGACAGTGCAGGATTTTAGAGGCAGTTGTGGTGAACAGGTCAGAGCTCATTCTACACATTAGGACATGGCTGGAACATTTAGGGGGAGGAAAATACTTAGTTTTAACATTTTTAAACTCCATATAGTTCCTTAAAAGAAATTGCATAGATTATACAAGTGCCATGAAAAGGTCAAAACATACCTCTCTATTTGTTAATGTGGGCGCCGGGCTCCCTATTCATTTGTATGTGGATGGAACGATCAATTTAGAACTGGTCCGGGAGCCGTTGGCTAACAATGTGCATTTGTAGGGAGAGGCTCAGATAGCTCATTTCTGATTTCTGTGTTTGAAATGCTTTGTCTTTCTCTGAGTCTCTGTATCTTTATTTGGTACAAAATCTATCCATTTGTGGAGTAACGGGTGAAGGAGGAGCTATTTCCCTGCTTTGTCCTCCCGCTCATAGTAGCTTGTGAGCGTTCCAAACAATGCTGTCTGCATCTATAGCCAGCTTTAGTGAGAGCTGGAAACGAGTTGGGGTCTCAGAATGCACTCTTCAGGCAAAATCAGGCACTGCAGTTTCTTCCTAGAGAAAATGATTTATAAGACAGCCTTTTCTTTTCAATAGGACCTTGGAAAAATAGGCAGTCGTAAAGTGACAGGATGCACTTGATTTAAACGCTCAGACTTCTGCTTTGCCACTTTCCACACGCCGCATACCTGCCTGTTATTGTTGGCCCTGGCATTTCCTTCCAATTAGACGTGATCAAAGTGAAGTTCTCTCAGCGTTATGAATAGTGGAGTTATGGATATGAGAGGCGAGGGCCACGGTCGTAATCACATAAGCTTCATTAATAACGGCACACAACACGGCGCACAGAGCTATTAGCATGAGCGATGAATATTCACGCGCGCTTTTATCTAAAGACCTTTGTTTTCCTCGCCAAGCACGGCAGAGCGAAGGGAGGCGTCATCAATAAGAGCGGGAGACTTAAAGCCACACTGCGGAACATTCCAGGTCATACGTTGCATCATGTTTTGTGTTGCAGGAAGAGGAACACTGGCTCTTCATTTCAAGGAGTTTGGGTGAGTTGAATCAAGTGCTCAACTGATTTAGGATCCCCATCTGTAAAGTCAACCACGATAAAAACTCCTTTGTACCACACTCCATCAAATGAGAGAAGAAACTGTGACTGCCTTAAGTCGAGCCACTGTGGGTGTTGTTGGTTTATTTCTGTAATATCCTTCTTTTGGAATGTGCTCATTTATGTTCACAACTGACTCTCATCCAAGTCAAAATGCTCCCTCGGGAGACAAAATAATAGATAAATGAATTAATGAATCGATGTGTTGTGTGGCTTTAAAGCTATTTCATTTACCTTTGAAATGTTCAGTTCATCCCAAGGATGCGGGAATTAAGCTTGAAACAAGAAAACGTTGAAATTCTTACTTTAAAAACAAGTCCAGAAATCCTGACCTCTCACAAAATACAGATCAAATGTATTCAGAACGACTCTTTTACTTTGCTTTCCACTCATTGGCCCTAATTTATCATCACTGCGTACAAAAATGGTGTAAACGTCGGTGTATTTGTGAAAACTCTCCGTACGCAAGAGCGTCTGATGGTAAACGCCACAGAGAAATCCTAGAGCGTCATTTGAATGAAACGCCCAAAAATATTCATGTGTGATCAGGCCTCACCCACGGGCTTAACGGCACGCACGAAACACGGCAAAAGAGAACATAAGAGTTGTTTTTAACACAACAAATGTGATATTTGTGCGCGTGAGGAAGAATCTGTCACCAACCAACATTAACCTTATAGCCAATCCAAGATCACATTTACTCAATAAAAAAAGAGGGGGAAAAGTGTTTATTAAAGGGACCATACAGAGTTTTGAGATGTTAAAATTATGTATGTTCCTCCCCCTGCATGTTCCAGCAATGTCCTAATGTGTAGAATGAGCTCAGACCTGTTCACCACAACTGCCTCTAAAATCCTGCACTGTCACTCAAAAAGGTGTTAATTCGGGTCCGAAGTGCCGTCATGCACGAGCTTAATATAGAAGTTGTGAGTATAAAATGACGAGCTTGCATCTAGCCCCTTTAAATAAGCTGTATACCTAAATAGCCTATATATTAGCATCCTGCTGCTGCTTTAGTGAGTCATGGTTCCCTATAATGTTAACTTATAATGAGCAGTGGACAGACTTTTTACTCACGTCTCCACCAGATTATATTTCTAAAGTGAAACCAGTGTATTTTAACACTCATGACTTAAGAACCTCAGCTTCTGTTCTGAGGGAAACTTATGCAGAGAACTGCATTATGGGAGTTGTCAGGTGACCCGCTCCTGCCCACGAGACGTCCTCTCTCCCAGTGCGCAGTACACATGGCGGCCATCAGAGGGCCCCCTACCAACATTCTTGCTACGCCACTGGGTGCTGTTGAAGGATTTGTTTGACGCCCGGGTTACTCGCGTCACAGAATACGGTCCACAGACTCAGCGCTCCAACCAGCCAGACCACGGAGCAGGGCCTCACACAGACCCAGGTGAGTCCCGGTGTCCCGGTACACGGCAGCGGCCACGGGTGTGAGGCGGGGGAAGCCATCCACACAAAGTTTGCGCAGCTTTTGTTAAAATGTCTATGGCCCGCTGCCCAGGCTCTAGAGTCTCTGGTCCGGGCTGAGCCTCTTAAAGTTGAATAGGCAGCTAAAAGTCCCATAACAAGGTAGGGATGGCCTGATAGAAGCAGAGACCAGTATAGACAGTAATACTACCAGTCTGAAATGTTTCATACTATAAAATAAAAGGTAAATAATATTTTCTTGAAAACATGTAAATTCCCTTGTATTACCATGTCATTACAGAGCTGTGAAGTAAAGAGCGGCTTTTACTTCAAAGCGCCCTGGTCCACAGTAGCCAGAAAGCGGTGGAGGTGTTGCGAAGTGCCTATGCGCCGGTCTGTCGGGGGAGTGATTGACTGAATGAGGTCTGTTTGGACTGGCAGCCCCCGAAAAACAGCAGCTTCCTGTAAAAACGCAGCGGAAAAAACTTTTCTGCTTTCTTACCGACTTTCTCAAACACTTTGGTCTTTTGGCTGTCAGTCTGGCGGGTCTTATCCTTCTCTATTCAAGACGGGGGATGAGATGGGGGATTCTCGGGGTGGGTTTTCAGATGACAGCGGGGGGTCTGATGCCGCCGCGTATCAGTGCCTGTGGCTGCTTCGTGCGCCTTCTCCCATGAGCTGTGGCGGTGGCGGGAGACGGGGCAATGGCGGCATCAGAGATCACCTAAAGAAAGAAACAGAAGACACAAAAGGTTAAAGGTAATGCAAAAAAAAAGACACTACAACTACAGCAGAACCTGATCTGGAAAACAAGCGCACGTTTTATCATCCATTGCTAATTTGAAAGCTTAATGACAAGAGGCTGCACTAGAACTGATTGGACTTGTTTGGGGAGAGTCAGAGAGAGACTCTTTGTACCTGGATATTGTAAAAGCGACTTTTGTGCAGTGCATCTAATCATTTTTATTGATCGTGCACTAGTTGTTGACAACATTACTGTGATAGATGTGCTCCCCGAAGGTTGCGAAACATGCTAACATCCCTGTGAAGAATTGAGATGCTAGAAAAGTGTGAAAAGAGTGTGGGACCACAAGAACAAATTCAAATGTGCGGATCAGGGATCACCAACCTTTTTAGAGCCAAGGGTGATTAAAGCGCATTACAGCCGAGGTACCAGTTTTTTTCCTGTTCAAACAATGACATTTTTAGTTTCAGACTCATTTCTCGCTCTCACAATACCTTCTGCATATTCAGATTGTTTAAGCAAATTAATTATGTGAACGTTTCACACCCGCGCACGGCTTTCAGGGATGATAAAGTGAAGCGGAGGGACAACCCCCACAATAAATTGCAATCATTTGCAAATTCTATCTTACAAAAAGTCTGTACAAAAAGTCAGCTAAGCCCAGCATTAAAGAGGCTCGATGCAAGTTGGCCATTTTATACTCACTACTGCCACCTCAGGTCATACGTGTAACTGCAGCTTCTATATTAAGCTCGTGCATTCTACACATTAGGACATGGCTGGAACATGTAGGGGGAGGAAAATACCTAATTTTAACATTTTTAAACTCCGTATACTTAAAAGGACTTTAAGTTGTTCAAGGTCTACCAGTTGAAAATAATATCTTGAAGACTTAAAGCAGTACTAAGTAACTTATTTACCTTAATAAATCCTCCCCGTAGTCCCTGTGGGGGTAATACAAGTGTTTATGGGATGATTGGAGGGTCTTTCATCTCCCCCTGGTGTCTCTGGCCAGAAAACCATGTTTGCAACTTGACTGCCCCCGGTGCGGAGAAAGCAATACACACTAATGTAATCACGAAGAAGAAGCTAACATGCTAACGGGCAAAGCTAACTGCGGGCTAACGTCACTTTAAACAGTATTTACAGCCAAGTTTGAGTGAAAAAAAATATTTCTATTGTATAATTGGATGCACATTAACCCTCTCTCCCTTCGCCTTTCCTGTCTACTCTCCAAGACAATTAATAAATTAAAAAATCGTAACTTGCTACTACACCTGCAGTTGCGCTTATGGCCTTTAGGGGGAAGAGTGACTTAGTACTGCTTTAAAGTGAAACTGTTTAATTAGAGACTATGAAGCGTATAATGAGACAAATTCATGAGTCTCAACAACACAAATAACTGTATCTCTAACATCAAGATGCAAGAAATTGAACCATAATATTTTTTAGAAAAAGTCTCAAGGGCTAATGGAGATTAGCCCCCTGTTTTAAATAAACCCCCTGTGACCCCTGTTTTAAATAAACAAACAAAATAATCAGGCATACAGCCTTTACGCAGGGTTAAGTTATGTCTATTTTACGCATTTTATTAATTAGCTATTGTCGAGTTTTACAGTGAAAGAGTTGCTCCTTACTTTTTTGGTTTGATTAGCCACATTTTTAAAGCTTATCAAATTGCTTTACAGATTAAAATCAATGCCACCCAGCCGATATTTACAAGTAACTTTCTATGTTTCCCATTCTACAGCCTCCCTTCACCTATGATGAATAACGTGATTAAAAGTGCTCATTCAGATATTCCGGGAGATCATGAATATCACATTGGTTCTTAGCCGCTGCGACTTTCCGCGCCACCACTACAGGCCAACCAGACCAGCAGGTTTGGAAGAACAAGACACCAGAGCAACTACAGAGAAAACTCAACCATTCCATGTTCTGCCATTCAGAATCATAGATGCATGGAAAGATCTACTCTCAAACTCCTCGCCCACATATATTTTAAGCCAAAAAGTCGATACAAAATATAATGTAAGCGTTTCTTTAAATGAAAGAAGAGTTATTTTGAATATATTACTTTTTGGTCAACATCGACAGATATCAAAGTGTCTGACCGCTCCTGAGCTCATACTCTTTTACCTGCACAAGATCACGACAACGTCCACGTCTGAACAGGATCTATAAGGGCCAGTCGAGAATAAACACAAACAGCTCAGATCCTACCGCAAAAAAAAGAGATTCAAAGCTGCCATGAAGCTATTTCTAAATCTCTACACAGTATAATCCCTAATCCCTAATTTCTTCTGATGTGACACTGAGATGGTTTTAATATGTGACACATGTGAGATACATAATCCCTACATATTCTATCACCTTGACTTTAGATCTTTCTGAAACTTTCAACTCAGCAATGAAGCAATCCAAACAAAATGGAAGTTAAAGTAAGTTTATTAAATAGATCAGGATTCTGTGGTTATAACCACATTATAATCCAAGCCATCAAAATCCTTTAATCTATGAGGCATGTGAAAACAAGCCGGTGGACTTGCATATCTCCAGACATATTTATGCACAACAATTGGCGGAGATTTGTCAACGTATGGTGGCATGTTGCGGCACGCGTCAAGGGTGCCCCATCTCGCCTCTTGTGTTTGCGCCTGCCTCCGGGCCCCCTGCTCTCCGCTGCACCATCCCAGGCAATTACAGGCCCGTGGTTTTTATGCATGTTCGGCCGCCTCCTGCGTTAGAGCTATAGAGAACTGGGTTACTCTGTTGTTTTTTCCACTCCTCCTCCCTCCTCTTCCTCACTGCGGCTCCATGAAAAATGAATAAGACAGCTCGTTTGATCCGCTCCCATGGTCCGCCGAGCTGGATTTCTGAAGAGGAGGGTGGCGAGAGACCATAAGGCGGATTTAAAAGAAGACACACAGGGCTGGACGATTTTGGGGAGACGTATCAAGTTGTGATTCTTGATAGGAACCAAATTTGCGATCATGGATTAAACAGAAACAAAACATTTACTGCAACTGCCTTATGTTTTTATATATGTTGTTAAATATGTATGCTAATTTGTTTTAATGCATTATGCATTTAATTACTGTGTATTATAATAATCTTTAATCATATGTCACCCAACAATTGTACATGCATGCATAGGCAACCCCCATCTCAAGGGCCATATGTGGCTCTTTGAAGGGACTAGAAGCAAGTTGGTCACTTTACACTCACTACTGCCACCTCAGGTCTTATGCGTAACTGCAGGTTCTATATTAAGCTCGTGCATGACGGCATTTTGGACCTGAAGTAACACCTTTTTGAGTGACAGGGCAGGATTTTAGAGGCAGTTGTGGTGAACAGGTCTGAGCTCATTCTACACATTAGGACATTACTGGAACATGCAGGATTTTTAAACTCCGTATAATCCCTTTAAAGTGGCTTCATGAGGTTGGAATGGGTGAAAAACTATGTAAACTCATAGAGTGTATTCATGTGATGATGAAGAGCCGCTAAAAATAGGCAAGAACACCTAAAATGAACCAGAATAAGGGAGGAGGCCATGATTTATTTAACTTTTCCTTGGGATGGACCTTCCAGGCCCCATTTCCTTCAAATAAATGTCACAGACGTTCTTAGATATTACATTAAGTCATACATTTTATTTAGAAATCACCATAGTGTGAAATATGTATGCTGTTAATACATAAATATACTATTACTCTCTTTAAGACCATTCATTTCTTCTTCTTCTTCAAACGTTGCCCAACCCATGATCTCAAAACTTAATACAATGAACGTTGCCATTGTCGTATTTCTGCCTGCGAGCCTCTGAAAACTCTCCATAGCATGTCCAAATGGTGTTATTGCACTCCAGCCTTGGCTTGGGTTTGCAAACATATGGTGCAAGGTCAAAATGGGCCGTACCGTTCGTCCAATCGCGTCGTAATTGTGTTCAATTAGCCTGATTAACAATCCCACGAGCCAGCGGAACTTTATGTTCGTCTTTTAGCGGTCCTCCGAGGGCATATTCTCCTCATCCGCCGCTATAAAGATTATGGACTTTAGAGCGAGGGATTTGTCCTTTGTGTGAGGCGAGAGGGCCACAAACTAAAAGGGAGGGGGGGAAAAAGTGACTTAGAGTACACACGGGGAGGGGGATTTAGGAGGCAAGTGGATATGTATTGAGCGTTGTGTATATCTGAGTCCCAAATGGCACCCAGAGGAGGGGAATGGAGTGAGCAATAGCGAAAGGGATCACAAAACAAAAGCTGCGGCCCAAAAAAGGGCTTTCAGGGACTAACGCCGACGCCTGATTGATTCGCATCATGCTTTATTAAAGGGCCGGTAATACAGTTTATTCAGGCTTTAATCACTTTTGGACACATTAGCACAGAGGTCAGACTTTATAATATATAACCTGACATGTATTATCTCACATTCTAACATTTCTAAACTGCCTGATTGGGCCCAAAGGTTGCGATGAGGAGGTGTGTTTTCCCTTCGAAGGTGAATGTAGAAGCACTTATCAAATGCACTCTTTTAACTTAAACACCGGAATTATGCAGAGGAAGAGCTTTATTTGCATAGCGCCCATCACAGACATGGTCACAGAGAATTGGAACCACAGAAAAACAGACATCAGGATCCGTTTTGTTGGGCTAATTGCTCCAGTGTGGATGACTCATTTATGTTGTGTATTCTCCCCATTGCTATCCTCTCCCTGCAACAATTCTTCTGCAATTTCTTGTCCTCCATCTGATTGAATTAAACAGCTATGATTCAATCGGCTGGATTAGCCAGGCTAAACACCCCCCATATGTTTGGATAATGCATCCAAGGCTTCGCCATCCTTCTCATCCGCACATGGACAAAAGCCATTTCAGCAGTTTTCAAAAGCGGAGTGGCGTCACTGAAACAGAATTAGGATATGACGACCTCTAAAACTGGTAACATATCAACATATCACACACCATATTTGTGCTGACACCACACACGAGCAGGGGCACCACAGATAGTCAGGTACAAAGTTTCAATTCAAAGCTTCTCTAATACATCCTTGGCTTTAAAGGGACTATACGGAGCTTAAACATGTTAAAATAATGTATTTTCCTCCACCTACATGTTCCAGTAATGTCCTAATGTGTAGAATGAGCTCAGACCTGTTCACCACAACTGCCTCTAAAATCCTGCACTGTCACTCAAATTTCTTCGGGTCTGAAGTGCCGTGATGCACGAGCTTAACATAGAAGGTGCAGTTACATGTATGACCTGAGGTGGCAGTAGTGAGTATAAAATGGCTAACTTGCATCTAGCCCCTTTAAAGAACTGAAAATTGACCAATAATTCCAACAACTTCAAAGGATCTGTAATAGGGTGCTTCTAAAAAATGAAAGTTTCAGGGCAGTGTTCTCCAACCCTGCATTACATGATGCTTGTTATAGAGAAGCTGTAAAAAAAAGTTTTAGCTGAAAATATTGATATTTAGGACTTGCTCAACTCTATTGAAGTTTTTACCTTTTAAGTCACATGGCGCCAATCCAAGATTCAGACATTTATATTACTTTCAATTAAATCAAAACAAGCTCAACTATATATGGTCTAAAAAGACTACAGTTTTGGTGTCAGGTGGTAAAACCGATGTAAATATTGGAAAATATTTCTTTAGTTTAAAAGTCTTCAGTTGTTTTAAAAGAAAATGTTTACCCAAGCTAACTAATGCTAACGCTAATGCAAGAGTCCACATAAAAGCCAATTTAATTTGAAATTAGTTGCTAATGTCAGGTGGTGCAATTGCAAAAAACACCAAATTACCATCTAAAAAATATAGGGATGCACCTATGGGTCATATAAAGATTCAGTAGCCAAAATATTATTTAATTCAAAGAATATTTAGAACTTGCTCAATGCGATTTAATGTTCAAAAATATAAATAATAGAATCGAATGATCCTGGAGCTCTGTTGTCACAGGCTTCGTGCCCCAGTAGGGTCTCCCAGGGCAAACTGGTCCTAGGTGACGGGTCAGACAAAGAGCGGGTCAGAAGCCCCTTATGAGAGACCAACAGGCCCGGTCAGAACCATGAGGCCGTCCTTCTGTGGACCCGCCACCTGCAGGAGGAGCCATAGGGGCTCGTGCAGCTCCAACAGCTGCCCCCACAACCCGGCAACGGAAAAGTGGAAGAAAATGGATGGATTTGTTGTATTAGGGTCTAAAAGCATATTTTCAAAAAGTTTTTTCAAAACTGATGCATGCATATTTTTGAGTCGATAATTTTGTGTTTAAACAAGTTTTGTTTGTTAAATAACATTTAACAAGTATTTAAATGTATTTTGATGTATTTGTAGCTTCTCTGTATAAAAAGTGTCAGGTGGAGTTTTCTCTAAAATTTAAATAGTTTCCAAAAAAATTGTACAAGGGTCAAATCTTTGCCAAGTGTATCTTAGACAGCCTTTCTCCTCTGAACATTTCATCAGTAATTTGTAACTGACTGATGCTGGAATCAGCAATAAAACCAGAGGACCACGGACAGAGTGCTCGGTGTCAGCCCAAAACAGTGATCGGTTCAGTATCGGATGTTTTAAACCAATATCTGATTTTTTTTTCTAGTTTTGACTCTGATAACTTATACCAGTGTTGGATCGGTGCATCCCTATATTTTTCAGATGGTTATTTGCTGTTTTTTGCAGTTGCACCACCTGACATTAGCAACTAATTTCAAATTAAATTGGCTTTTATGTGGACCCTTGCATTAGCGTTAGCATTTGTTAGCATGGGTAAACATTTTCTTTTAAAACAACTGAAGACTTTTAAACTAAAGTAATATTTTCCAATATTTACATCGGTTTTACCACCTGACACCAAAACTGTAGTCTTTTTAGACCGTATATAGTTGAGCTTGTTTTGATTTAATTGAAAGTAATAAAAATGTCTGAATCTTGGATTGGCGCCATGTGACTTAAAAGGTAAAAACTTCAATAGAGTTGAGCAAGTCCTAAATATCAATATTTTCAGCTAAAACTTTTTTTACAGCTTCTCTATAACAAGCATCATGTAATGCAGGGTTGGAGGAAAGCAGATTTAAAACTTTTTTTTTTTACATAGTACGAGGAAGCACCCTAATCTGTAATGTTACATGTTATTTTAGCCATTCCAAAGTAAAGTATAGGCATTCATATGATATATTGTACCTTGACCACTATGGAGTACTATTTTTGTGAAAAATATAAGTATTTTCTGGGGGTATTTTGCAAACCCAGAAGACGTGACGCTTTGATTCAGTTAACTCCGCCCCCTCTCTCTGTGCTAATCTGCCCATGCATTATTAGCAGTAAGAAATATAAATATCACAGCAATAAGTGAAGTTACTTCACAATGCAGTTATAAGCAGCACGCGCTAACACACACGCTAACACATGTTTTTATTGACTCACCACTCTGTCCTGGCCGCTCCATCGTGTTGGTTATAAAAGTTAATCCTCTTTGATTCTGGCGAAGGTTCACCAAACATCCATCAGAGACAGAAAAACACAATTTTGGCTGAAAGTCGCTGAATCCCAGAGTGGCCTCTTCTCCGTGACATTATATTATTAGAAAGAGCTCCTTCTTCACAACTTTCAGCGCAAACATGACATCTGTTCAGACACTCAGGGGGTGTGTTTGTTTTGTCCACGGGGGCAGCGCTTTTTTTTTTGGGCTCTTCCTGTTTGACACTATGACGTAAAAAACGTCAGAGTGTCACAAGTCAGTGGTTTTCCAGCAGAGGGCGGAGCAGCTGCTCAGAGAGCAGGATTCAGGAGGATTGCTGAGAACTGCGTGAGTGAAGCCAAAAGACACTCACACTTAATAGCTTAACAACATGGCTAAAAGCTCCAAAAAGTCGATTTTGCATGATATAGGCCCTTTAAACACTTGTATAACTTTGTCATAGCTTTGGTCATGTTTTATTTATTATGAATCCTTTGCAGTCTTTTGCAACTCAACATCTCATTTGCAAGAGAAAGACCAGTTTCAAACACATCAATTACAAAACAAAAAAAGATCCAACTGAAGAACAGCTTCATGGAACAAGAGTTTGAAAGTAATTCCGTTTCAATATCTCTGCGAATTGACAACCAAATCATCTTTGTAAAACCAAGACCATTTGGTTTGAAATGTTGTCCTTTCCAGTCCAGTCTAGTCCACGTCATCCCCGCCTCTAACTCTTTGTCTGATTACAGTTTTTCTCAGCTGATAGGACACTGTTCTAAATAGACTACGTTCTATTTTCCCAGACGGAGAAAGTGTGAAACATAGATTGACTTTGTTATTGTGGACTCCAAAACTCCAGCACACTTTCGTCCAAAGACTGTGCTCGTCACTGAATGAAGAGCAGTAGTCGGCGGTTGCCAGGTAGAAGGCAGAAAGCTGGCGGTGTCCTCCCCGTCAGCGTGTGGCCTCTGCGCCCAGCGCGCTCCGCCATGCCACGCGAGCACCTGCTACCCCAGCCGCGGCTAACAGCTTTCAGTGTAAATGTGTGTGAGAAGGAGTTGGCAGAGCGGGCTGTTATAGCGGCGGGCCGGGAGCAGTGACAGGCTGTGTGATTCTCCACAATGAGCCGTGCGTTTGATGCTTGCCTTTTTCTTTTTTTTCCTCTTTTTTTTTTTGGAAGCACTCGGCCTGAGAGGCTATGATTCATCCAGACATTTCTCAGAGACGCACACTCGCAGATAGGGCGGAATCTGCTGCTCAAAATTAAATATCAACTTTTTTGGCCTTTAACCATGTTGTAATGTTACTGTAAACTATATCCCACATCATTTTTCCCTTTCGACACAAACTGGATTCTTTTAAAGGAACAGGCCACCATGTTTACATACTGAGATATGTTCTTACCTGAGCTTAGACGAGTTGATGTGTACCTGTCTGGTCTTTGTGCCCGTGGAAGAGCTTGGTCGCTTCTAACTTCACCCCGTTTGGAGCTGTAGGAATACATTGGGAGAGGCCAAATGCTAACAACATCTTTGGTCGTTTTGCGTGACTGAGCGCACGCACAAAGACCAGAGAGGTACGCATCAACTCGTCTAAGCTCAGGTAAGAGCATATCTCAGTATGTAAAAATGGTGGCCTGTCCCTTTAAATGTTCAGGTTATGGGCCAGTTTGGTCTTTAAACACAAACATTTCACTGGGAAACAAAAACAAATCTTCACAATAAAGTTTAATTATTGAACTGATTCAATGTTTCTGCAGAGATTTATACGAGAGATGTGGTGACAACATCTAGATCAGTGGTTTTAAAACCTTGAGGCATTAATTTATACTCGAGGATCGTGCCAACATTTTAACAAACAACTTAACATATTATTCGGTATTTAGGAGAGTGTTATGTTCGAAATGTAGTTTGAAAAACTAATTAGAACTAACTTTTCTTTGAAAGTTATATTGAAATTCTGCTCACTCCAAACACCCCCTGCCAAGTGCTCAAGTACCTGCAGGGGTCGGTATCGTAAACCAAGTATCGTTAAAGGTGGCGTATACCGGTGGCCATACCGCCTTTGCTCTGCCCAATCCTTGGAAGCTAAGCAGGAAGGGCCTGGTCGGTACTTGGATGGGAGACCGTTTGGTAACACCAGGAAGCCTAGAGAATGTAGTGAGTGAGTGAGTGAGTGGTTGGTGATGGTCGGAGGGGTTGCCTCGCTTCCGTCAGATTACCCCAGGGCAGCTGTGGCTACAATAGTAGCTTACCACCACCAAGTATGGAGTGAATGAATAGTGCAATGTAAAGCATCTTTGAGAGTCCAGAAAAGCGCTATATAAAACCGAAGCATTATTATTATTATTAAAATATATGGTTACCCTTTAATTATACAGTATATTTTTGGTGTAGTTTTGGAAATGTGTTGAAACAAGGCATTATTTAAAAATAATCTGATGTTTGTGTGTCGACACATGAGTCTGTTTGCTCCTAAATGGTTTCTGAATGTTTTATTGTATCATGGAAATATATGTATTCATTTCTAAATGCTGTTTTGGAATGACTGCTTATTGCTCTCAGCTAATGGGATCCATATAAATAAGCAAATAAACAGCAACACCAAAACACAATCAAAAATACAATTTAAAAAAAACCTTGCAATACATATTTCCCTCATATTTGTATGTTTGTAATCTAGAAGTCAAAAGTTTCAAGCACATATCTCTAAATGTAAAAACTTTCCTGATTGACCTGCAGTGTCTGGCCTTATTTACAATGCTGGCCTGAACGTGCTTAAAGTGCACTTAAAGGGACGGGGACTGGGATGCAATGATTTTTTGTTGACCCGCTTTGTGAAAAGAAACTACAGGACATCCACAGAGACTTTCCGATCGATGACGGCCAGCGGACCCAGCGGACCCAGCTGACACCCACAGGTGTCACAGTGGGAGCAGCACAATGTCCAACGGAGGCATAGCTCACATAATATGTACTTTTATAACTGTGCAAAGACAGATTTTTAGTAATAGTTTTTTCTTTTAGGATATCAATGACGACCAAAATAATCATGATCATTTTTTTCCCTATAATCGAGCTGCCCTTATTCCAACCATATATTCTTAACACAAGTATTTAGTTACTGCCCAACAACCATCGACAGGGGCGTAGCTTGCCATTACACAAGGAAGGCAACAGCTCGGGGGCCCCCTAATTGTCAAGGGCCAGCTCATTATGCACAGCCTTACAATGAAAACCCCTTTGATAGAGTATTCCTGAGGACGATGGAGCTGCTTTAATGAGTCATGGCTTCTTTAATGGCTTCTTGTTTCCATTGAAAGGATTTCATGTGACTTCTATTCTCACGAGGGGCACTGGTTCCTAGTCTATTATGTATCGAGTGGCCTGAATAGAATTAAATATAAAATAAGGCCACCTGTGAAGTGTTGCTTGGGGCCCGAGGACACCCTTGTGCAGATCTTTGGAGATTTTATAATCTGAATGAAGAGTTAGCGTGTAAAAGTTTATGTCTTCTGATGCTCTTGCTTCCATTCCATCTCACAGTCATTCCTCCTCCTTCCTCCATGCATTTCTTTCCACGGCTGCGATGAGAACATCCCAGCAGCCCTAGGGCTCGTGTTGTTTGCTTAGACAATCAGCGATAATTGAGTGTGCGCAGCTTTATGGAGCCGTCAGTGCTTTTACGCCGACTCTCCAAACACGCGTGTCACATTCCGCCCATTAAAACCCTCCTGATTTATTACGCCATATCTCCGACCTCAGACTAAACCAGCTTACACCGCAGTCTTAGCTCCATTCAGTGTGCAGCAGGTGATCACCATGTGTGGGAGAAGCTGCCAGAGTCAGGCGGCAACAAAGCTCAATCCAGTGTTTTTTCATTTCGTTTTAGGGGAGGAGAGACGTTAGCTCTCATCATGTACAGCGATGAGGACGATGAAGTCAACAGGCTTTTGTCGGCAGGCGCTGAGAAGGTCTGCAGGTGTAAGACCTCAGAAAAATCGATGTGGTCTTCAGGAGACAAGACTGGAGAAGAGAAGAGAGGGCAGGAGGAAACAGAGAGAAAGAGAGAGAAAAACAAAGAGAGAGAGAGAGAAAGGAAGAAGAGAGAAAGAGAGAAAGAAAAACAAAGAGAGAGAGAGAGAAAGAAAAACAAAGAGAGAAAGAGAGAGAAAGAAAGAAGAGAGAAAGAGAAAAACAAAGAGAGAGAGAGAGAGAGAGAAAGGAAGAAGAGAGAAAGAGAGAAAGAAAAACAAAGAGAGAAAGAGAGAGAAAGAAAGAAGAGAGAAAGAGAAAAACAAAGAGAGAGAGAGAGAGAGAAAGAAAGAAGAGAGAAAGAGAAAAAAAGAGAGAAAGAAAAACAAAGAGAGAGAGAGAGAGAGAAAGAAAGAGAGAAAATGAAAGAAGAGAGAAAGAGCAAGAGAAAGGATGACAGAAAGAAAGAAAGATAGAGAGAAGGAAGAGAAGAAAGAGAGAGAAAGAGAAAGAAAGAAAGAGAGAGAAAGAAAGAAAGAGAGAGAGAAAGAAAGAAAGAGAAGAAAGAAAGAAAGAGAGAAAGAAAGAAAGAGAGAAGGAGAAAGAAAGAAAGAGAGAGAGAGAAAGAAAGAGAGAGAGAGAGAAAGAAAGAAAGAGAGAGAAAGAAAGAAAGAGAGAGAGAGAAAGAAAGAAAGAGAAGAAAGAAAGAAAGAAAGAGAGAGAGAAAGAAAGAAAGAGAGAAGGAGAAAGAAAGAAAGAGAGAGAGAGAAAGAAAGAGAGAGAGAGAGAGAGAAAGAAAGAGAGAGAAGAGAGAGAAAGCAAGAGAGGAGAAAGAAAGAAAGAGAGAGAGAGAAAGAAAGAGAAGAAAGAGAGAGAGAGAAAGAAAGAAAGAAAGAAAGAGAGAAAGAAAGAAAGAGAGAGAGAAAGAGACAGAAAGAAAGAAAGAGAGAGAGAGAGAGAGAGGAAGAGAGAAAGAGAGAGAAAGAAAGAAAGAGAGAGAGAGAAAGAAAGAGAGAGAGAGAAAGAAAGAGAAGAAAGAAAGAGAGAGAAAGCAAGAGAGATAGAGAAGAGAGAGAAAGAAAGAAAGCAAGAGAGAAGGAGAAAGAGAGAAAGAAAGAGAGAGAGAGAGAAAGAAAGAGAAGAAAGAAAGAGAGAGAGAGAAAGCAAGAGAGAATGAGAAAGAAAGAGAGATAGAGAAGAAAGAAAGCGAGAGAAAGAGCCTGTGTCCACTTTACTTGTAAGCTTCTGAAAATAGAAGAAATCGAAAACATCCTCAACTCAACCAAACCCTGCCCTGATGACATTTGAGAACCTCTACCTGGATAAACAATGGGCGACCCCTGGATGACTGAGAGCCTCCGCACACATTCAGTGAAAGTCGGTCCTGATGTGAAAACAACTCTGTCACATGGTTGGAGGCTCAAAAGTCACTTTAGTCCTGCGAGTCGACCGAGCACTCAGTCCTATTGTACTGCAGGAGGCGGCCATTCACCGCGGTGGCCTCCAGGCGGCACTTTGAAGCCACTTCAGCAGAACAGTGTTTCTCCAAGAGCAGGTCGTGGCCCAGATGGGTTTTACAAATAACACTGAACTGACCAGGTCCCAAAGTACAGTGACCGCTAGAGACGCACGGCCTGAGCAATGAGATGTATTTCACTGTAGCTCTGTCTGGGACTGTGGACGAGCTGACGTCCGAAAGGCTGAAGAAACAATGAAACTCCCTGGTCTGAGTCAAATCACCCACAGTGAGATGGTGCTGGAGTGACCCATCCTCATGACGGGACAGGGACGGCCAGTTTATGTTCCGTTTGTCCTTAAAGCTCTAATATCATTTGCATTGTAATGATCAGCAATGGTATAATATTATGTCTTTACACATCAAAATGCACTGCCCATATGAAATGACCCGGTGGGCCAAATCCGGCCCGCAAGGTGATTCAATCCGGCCCCTGACTTGTAGAGCACAGATTTCTGAGCATGTCAAAAAACAAAGTAAGTCTCTCGGCCATTCCTGTGCGGAGTTAAGATTTTTTAAATAAATAATCAGAATGCTCACCCCAGCCACTAGGGGGCAGCTTAAATAAAGGAAAGAATTCCACATGTGTCCAGCAGAGGGCACTGACATAATGAGCTCAGGATATAAACGACACATTATAATCATGTGGTAAATGGACAGTCTGCCCCTGGGCGGCTGTGGCTTCAATAGTATTTTCCCAATGAAAACATACTTTGCTGGAGCGTTTGTTTATGGACACTGGCGATACACTTCACATATATTTTGGTCCCCAGCAAAATTGACTTGGAGACCCCGGCACTAGCGGTTCTCAAACTGTGGTACACACACACACATCACCGAAACACTGTTGGCTCTGAGCCTCGTCCTACCAATGTGCACTACAGTTAGCAAACCACTTCCAGGACCTGTTTGAACTCAACCTTCAAATGAATGCAGCCGGTCCTTATGTTAAAGCAGTACTAAGTAACTCTTCCCCCTAGAGGCCATAAGCGGAACTGCAGGTGTAGTAGCAAGTTACGATTTTTTAACTTATTAATTGTCTTGGAGAGTGAATACGACGCTGACAGGAAAGGCGAAAGGAGAGAGGGTTACTGTGCATCCAATTATACAATGGAAATATTTTTTTTCACTCAAACGTGGCTGTAAATACTGTTTAAAGTGACGCTAGCCCGCGGTTAGCTTTGCCCGTTAGCATGTTAGCTTCTTCTTCGTGATTCCATTAGTGTGTATTGCTTTCTCCGGACCGGTGGCAGTCAAGTTGCAAACATGTTTTTCTGTCCAGAGACACCAGGGGGAGATGAAAGACCCTCCAATCCTCCCATAAACACTTGCATTACCCCCACAGGGACTACGGGAAGGATTTATTAAGGTAAACACGTTACTTAGTACTGCTTTAAAGTACGGCACGTCTGCCTCCAAACATTCATGTCTTTGTGCGGTTCCTCCATCATTAACACCTTTATTGGCTGATGAATATGAATGCCACACACAGAGAGCACAAACATAACGGAATGTGAGGCCACTTTTACACACTAAAGTCTGTGAAGGTCTGTAGATTAATTCATGGTTTCTATCGAGGATTTGAATGTCTGAATGTGGAGAAATCGTAATCGTCATAGTGTGCTATGTTTAAGGCTGAATGCTAACTGATCCATTGAACAATCAAAGAAGAACACGTCCCTTTTCCTTTTGATTTCTATGGTTTTGCATGTCTAGTGGTAGTCGGGCTTCTTCTGGTGGTGCTTAGCATCATCTACAACAGGGGTGGGCGAGTTTGCTCGGTGGAGGGCCGGGTTTCTTCATCGTCAAAAGACCAAGGGCCGGACCCTCCAATTGAAGCAACTGAAGTAAAGCATCACTTTCTACATATGCCAGTGTTGTACATCATACACACTGGAAACATTTCCATCTTAAATCAGATCAATTATTAAAATTAGCTTGAATACAGTTTTTTTTTATGTTAAACTTGAGTCTTTTTGAACTAATCTAAGATCAGATAAAAACACCAATGCCAATGGAAAAAATAGAAATCCCCCAAATTTACTTTTACTGTACATTCTTTTAATTTTTCACTGGAAATTATACAAAATAATCTGAATTGAGGAAAAAACTTGTGCTTGTTCCATTGACAAGAATAGGTTATATCTGCTTTAAGGCCAGACCAAATTTACTCAATCTTTAGATTTAATCTCTTAAAGGGACTATACGGAGTTTAAAAACGTTTAAACTATGTATTTTCCTCCCCCCACATGTTCCAGCCATGGAACCAGTCCTAATGTGTAGAATGAGCCCAGACCTGTTCACCACAACTGCCTCTAAAATCCTGCACTGTCACTCAAAAAGGTGTTAAATCGGGTCTGAAGTGCCGTCATGCACGGCTTAATATAGAAGCTGCAGTTACGCATAAGGCCTGAGATGGCAGTAGTGAGTATAAAATCACAAACTTGCGTCTAGCCCCTTTAATTCAAGTAGATTTAAGTCATTTCTTAGTATTCTTTGAGTATTCTTTTAGGATTATGGCCTAAAAGGGTGCCCTGCTAAGACATTTTAAGGAATTGACAGTATTTTTCACATTTCTAGAGTACTTTAACAGGCATTTCATCTCTGATTTGGGTCATAATATTTCTCAAAATCATCTCGAGGGCCAGAGTTTGATGATGGAGGGCGGGTTTTGGCCCCCGGGCCTGACGTTGCCTACCCCTGATCTCCAATGTTAGACTTGGTTCTAAATCCTTTATGCCATAGTAATAATTTAAATGAGGTGCTGGTTTCCACATGGTTTACTCCCCGTTTAGAACACGTTGTCCACTTTAGGTCATTGTCAGATGAGACTTTAGACCTGGCTGAGTCCTGATTTGATCTTGATCTAGGCCTGGTGATACTTTGAATACTTGGTGTGGGAAGCTTGAGAACCTATATTTGAGAATGGAGAATTTATGTGGAAGGAAACATTTTGAAAACATGAGCGGCAACGGTAGCGAGCGGTGAATCCGAACCCCTGTCAAAAAATAGACCAAAAACAAAACAAGGCTTGTTTTTCGAATATATTCCCACTGTATTTTCTTCACAAAATTCACACCACAACGAGGTGCCAAGAATAAAAAACAGAACTTTTCCTGCGTTCTCGTTTGCAGCGCTAACACCTCGCTCCAAACGCCGGCACTTGCCAAAACATGCAGCGCTAATGCGGGCCTGTTCACACTCCGCCCCTGGTGGGCCCGTCCCGCATCTGAGCGAGCGGTCCCTCAAGAGCCGGCGGCATCTGGCACGGACCGCCAGGCATCTGCACGGCTCAGCCCCGATGAGCTGCTGTCGCCCGGGCGTGCATTTGTTTTGTACCAAACAAGGGTCTCAGAAGGCGGAGTTTGGAGATCGGTGGATGGATGTGGGAAAGAGAGACAGGCAGAGGGAAAGGAAATGGTCGAATCGTGAGGGCTGGCGGAGGCAAGTCTGCGGAGATATGCAGGATACAGCGCTAATTTAGGGCTTTGAGCTTCGACAGTATTGGTATTTTTGTGCTTGTGTTTAGAAAATATCCCGAGGTATTCAATGTGTGTAGGCTCTCAGTTGTAAAGGAATTTCCCATTGTAGTGACTAGAGATTTTCAAATATCACAAACTCGGTTGATTAAGTTGAGGAGGTTTCGTTTCTATCCTCAGAAGATCCTTCTATGGGACTGGGCACCGTCAAACGAGACAAGTATGGTGTTGGAAAAAAACTTTTATGTACGGTATCGGGAAAAAATCGGTACCGAAATCTGGTATTTTTCTATAGATCGCACAATTTGAAGCCTGGAAGGTCCAGGAACAGGAGCATATTTTCCAGACTATACATACAGAGGTATCGCGTCATGGAAGGGAAGCACAATTTTTCACTCTTTTTGCCATTTTCTGGCATTAGTGTTAGCACGATGAATAACGGAGTATGCTAACATGAAGCATCATGTTAGCATACTCCGTTATTCATGTATTTATGGGCTGTTGAACCACTTTGCTCCTCTACATGTCTTTGTATCTTTATTTAGTAGAAAACTATATTCATAATTCAGCATTTGTTAAAGTAGTTTTTGTATAACTAGAGAAAACTTAGATTCTTCTCTAAATTGTTCTCCCCCTTAACTGTTTTCAAACATGACCATATATGGGCCATTCCAGAGATGCCGTCTGTATCTATAAGTCACACTTTTTTCATAGTTTGGCTGGGGGTGCGATACTCCGGAGCTACTTAAATGTGTTTTTTTCTTCTTTATTATGCATTTCTTGGCTGGTGCGACTTGTACTCTGGAGCGACTTATAGTCCGGAAAAGACTTTACTACAGAGAGTTCTTGGTTGTTTCACCTCAAACAAATCGTAAAATCCTGAAAGAAAGTCTTTCATTGGAATTGGAATCTGTTTTCTGGCTCTAGAGTATACGTCTCGAAAAAAGTTCAGGTATCAGTATTGTGAACCAAGTATTGTTAATTTACTGGTATCGAGAATCTTTTTTTTTTTATGGTGCCAAGCCCTAATCTCCTCACTCATTTAGTCAGACGTAGGGGTTATTAAGGTTAAAACTCTATATATGGGGCCCTTTCCCAGGTGGTGGGAGAGTACGCCTGACAGAGATCATTGCTGCAGCGAGAGGAGGCTCACTCTGCCAAATATCAGACACTGCCTGATGTCGGTCGCAGCTCGTCTTTGGTCGTACGACGGTTCTTTTATAAATCTTTGTCCCTGTCTCACTGTACGGCCTGCATTGTTGAGCAACAACCCAACATGTTCCTTTCGATGAGAGATCATTTGTCGCAGACGACCCAAATCACGCAGCGTCCGCCCGCTTTAAAGGGACTATACGGAGTTTAAAAATGTTAAAATTAAGTATTTTCCTTCCCTACATGTTCCAGCCATGTTCTAATGTGTAGAATGAGCTGTTCACCACAACTGCCTCTAAAATCCTGCACTGTCACTCAAAAAGTTGTTACTCTGGATCTGAAGTGCCGTCATGCACGAGCTTAATATAGAAGGTGCAGGTACACGTATGACCTGAGGTGGCAGTAGTGAGTATAACATTGCCAACTTGCATCGAGCCCCTTTATATAGTTTTATATAGCGCTTTTTTGGACACTCAAGGTCGCTTTAAATTGCATTATTCATTCACTCCATATTTGGTAGTGGTCAGCTACTATTGTAGCCACAGCTGCCCTTGGGTAGACTGACGGAAGCGAGGTAACACGTCTGCGCCTTGGGCCCCTCCGACCACCACCACTCACTCACTACATTCGCCAGGCTTCCTGGTGTTCCCAAACGGTCTCCAATCCAAGTGCCGACCAGGCCCTTCCTGCTTAAGATCTGACAGGATCTGACAGGATCTGACAGGATCCGGCCATTTACTAAAAGACTGCAATTCTTAATCTCGGTAAAATAGAAAAATGTTTTATTATAAGCTGTAAAGTTGAAGTAAATCTTAACGTTGGAGTCATTAGTTGCTGATGAACTTTATGGATGAAACGTCTGCAACCCCTACACTGCCAAGTACACACGCTGCATTAAAAGCTTTTAACTATGTTGGGTCACAGGTTAAAGGCGGATTGAGCCATTGCATTATCAGAGGTAGCCAAAAATGTGCAAAAACAAAAAGTTCTGAATTAGATTTTGAGAATTCTGGCCGATAAATGTTAATTGAACTAATAGCTATTATTTAAAGTTGGGCAAGTTCATAAACCATGGAAACAAAGCACGTAGCAGCCGGTCTCCAAGACTTAAAAGCACACATCGTTTTCCCAAAATGACCAAGAGAAGAGAAGCCAACGTCATTAGAGGAACGTGTTATAGTGGCTCCGTATTTCAGACAGTGGCAGAACAGCTCGGCCTTTGTAAACAAACACTCCATCAGTATATAGATTTATATAAGAGTGAGAATTTTACAGCCACTCACACTCCCACTCGCATATGGCTGCCTTCTGCTCCCCCGCGCCTCCGCCAAACGAGGCGCGCTCCCCATAGTAAACAACACGGCCATTTAATATGCATAAACAAGTACTTAAGATCCACGCCGCATAAACATAAAAAAAACAATGCCATCTCTCCGCTTATTGCCAGATATCGCAAAGACCGTTCTCGAGCAGGTGAAGTATTTTTGGAGTGCTGGTTGCGGGGGCTAAAATTGTCCCGGAAGGACGCTGCTGAGAAACAATCTGTCTCCCCGGGCGAATGAGAAGAGGCTAATGCCATCAGCCAGATAATGGATTAGCTAAACATTCACAGGGATTTTATCAGGGAGAAGGAATGGGATTAGGACAAGATGGTGGTAGTACTACAGGTCAACGTAGCGATGTGGTGGGGGGTCGGAATTCAAGCGCAACACAAACACACAGTATTCTTCATTAAGAAGCAAAAATGTAGATGAAATGAACGGATCGATCAGAACAGCTGGACTTTGATGTTTTGACTTGGCTAGTCATGAAACGTCTGCTTTTTAAGTCATGAAAACTTTTATGATAGAAGCCAACCCTGAATTATGTAAATGATTATACTTTACACTTTGATTGAGAGTGGTAGAGGTGAAAACTGACATGTTTTTGTCTTAGAAACTGGTACTCTTCGAAAGAATGTGCTAATTATATGGAGGTGATGAAGGAGATTGATATTCTGGATGATATACTGTATGTACAACGATATGCTAGCCACTTTTGTCTATATAATGCGTATTCTGGATTCCAACACAGAAGTCCAGTTTTCAAAGGTTACACAATATTGTATAATATTCTTTTCTAGAATGAACTGAGTATCCAAAGTATCGTGGCTTAAAAAACGATACAGATATAAAAAAAAGACTTTCCATCCATCCATCCATCCATCCATTTTCTTCCACTTTCAGCAGAGGTGCCCAGACTTCCCGATCCACGCACACCTCCTCCAGCTGTTCTGGGGGGACCGCGAGGCGACACCAGGCCAGCTCAGAGACATAGTCCCGCCAGTGTGTCCTGGGCCTTCCACAAGGCCTTGTCCCAGAACAGGACATGTCTGGAGCACCTCCCACGGGACAAGGAGGCATCCGAATCAGATGCCCAAGCCACCTCAGCTGGCTCCTTTCGACATGAAGGAGCAGCGACTCTACTCCGAGCTCCTCCCGGGTAACTGAGCTCTTCACCCGATCCTGATCAAAACAATCAACCCCGTGAACTGCTACCTTAACGTGGTGGGGTTGTTTGAGTCCCTGAATGATCCTAGGAGCTATGTTGTCTGGGTCTCCCATGGCAAACAGGTCCGAGGTGACGGGGCAGACTAAGAGCAGTTCAGAAGACTCCCATGGATAGTACAACAACAAGGACCGTGACGTTGCCTGGTTTGGTGCAACTGGGGCCCCACCCTGGAGCCAAGCCTGGGGTTGGGGCTCGAATGCGAGCGTCTGGTGGTCGGGCCTCTGCCCACGGGGCCCAGCTGAGCACACCCCAAAAGGACGACGTGGACCCACCACCCGCAGAGGGATCCGTAGGGGTCAAGGTGCATAGAGGACTGGGCGGCGTTCAAAGGCAGGTGCCTCAACGACCTGAATTTTCTCGAAAATCATCCTCATCCAAGATCATCAGCAGAAACTGTGTATTTAAAGACCAATGGCTGCCAAACAGCTCTGTTATTGTCTGTGACAGGCTGCGCTAAAATTGTAAAAACAGTCCTCTGCTATTGATTAAGCATTAGGACGAGGCTGAATTTCAGGCATTGTCATCTCGCTGTCAACTTGCCGCACCCTGATTCACAGTATCTGAACTTACAGCGGCAACTGGCATCTTTGAACGCTTTGCAAAGCTCATTAATTGACACATCTGCAGCTGTCTTCAGTCGAAGGAAAATAAACAGGCCACGCTTGGCTTTTCTCTGATTTGCCTTGAAATGACATTCTATCAAAGCAGTACCACGCAGCTGTACTCTGTATACACTGAGAGAGTTGTTGTGGGCAGCCAGGTGAAAAGAGAACCAAAAACCTCAATATAAATCGAATCAGCCGTCAGCTTAACAGAGCACGGGAAAGAAACATCAGTTCAAGGTCAAAGGGCCGCAGCACACAATTAGCACCTTCAACACGAGCGCTAACGAGAATTACCGAACAAACTGCATGAAGCCGAGCGGCATTATTCACTGTCATCGACAACCCCCAGACTTTAGCGTTAGCGTTAGCCCCCTCTTTAAGCGGCGCTGACCTCTGAACCCAGATCCGCCGCTGCCTGTTGGAAGCGTTGGTTTAAGAAAAGGTTACTGCCCGGAACAGTCTGACGCTCGGGTCCGCGGGACTGTGCAGGACAATTAACATCCTGACCCGGCCGCCGCGCCGTAATGTGGCGACTGCGGGGAGGAAGAGGACATTATCCGGGAGGGGAGGGGGAAGGATAAACCGTGGTGATTGTTGTACACATTGTTTAGGCTTTTTAAACTCTTCTTATGATTGGTATTTCACGTTCTATCATTTGAAGGCTTTGTGTCGGGCTTTACTTTCTTGGTGGTGGAGTGACATTTGTTTTGGCCTTAAGTTTCATGTAGGCATAGGCCACCTAGGCAGCCACCTAGGGCGCCATCTGCTGGAGGGGGCACCAAATTGTGAGTTCATTTATTAACACCCTACACATGCGGCCCATGCTCCCGCCATCTACAACATTCACGACTTTTGGACATAACTTTGGAACGGGAAGTGATAGAGACGGTTTTTGTGTCAAAAAATAGAGATTTCACGCTTTCACACAAGTCTTCCCTTCTCCATCTCGCAGAAGCCGTGTGACATCGTGGTAGAAATGTGTACATTTACATCAGAAGTGGAGATGCGCTCGGTTCAGGCTTTGCCCATGTCTGTATAAATGCTGCCAATACCACATGATAGCTACAGAAGTTAACTTTTAAAGCAGTACTAAGTTACTCTTGCCCCTAGAGGCCATTAGCGCAACTGCAGGTGTCGTAGCAAGTTGCGATTTTTTTAACTTGTTTATTGACTTGGAGAGTAAATACTGCGCTGACAGAAAAGGCGAAGGGAGAGAGGGGTATTGTACATCCAATTATACAATGGAAATAAACTGGCTGTATGCAGTGACGCTAGCCCGCAGTTTGCTTTGCCCGTTAGCATGTTAGCTTCTTCTTCGTGATTCCATTAGTGTGTATTGGTTGCTCCGGTCCGGTGGCACACAAGTTGCAAACATGATTTTCTGGCCAGAGACACCAGGGGGAGATGAAAGACCCTCCAATCATCCCATAAACACTTGTATTACCCCCAGAGGGACTACGAAAAGGATTTATTAAGGTAAACACGTTACTTAGTGCTGCTTTAATGAATGATGTTTCTTTCTTTATATATGTGGTGGTTTTGTGTTTGTTTGTTGTTTGGAAGGGGGGAAAACTGGGGAACAAAGGCCCATTGTTGCCTATGGAACCAAACTGGCTAAAGCCGGCCCTGTTTGCCACTATGCTTTGAGCGGCGAAATGACCGGAATGAGTTCAGTGAAGCCAACCCGACTCAAAACTAAAGGAGAGCACCATCTCATGACCTCAGCAGGTGTCATCGGGGGTTGGTCCGATGGACGACATCATCGCAACATCACCATGGAGAGCCACCATCGTGATGCCACACCCCCTCCTGTCAGAAACACGCACTGATCTTCCGCGGGCCTTGTAAACCTACACATTTTGCAGGGATGGCACTTTAAATTAAATCGCAAAAAGAACTAATATGCATGCTAGTAGCCTGCCAGAAGCCAGAAGACCGCGTGTTAGCCGTTAGCCGTTTTAACACATTTCTGTTGCAAAATTTCGTGTTCCATGACTCTGTTCAGATCATGTTTAGTTTGGATCCATTCATCCTGCAATCTCACATTTTCCTTTCAATTTTCCATATGCAAAAGTCTTTCAAAAATGCTTATAATGGGAGATGGACAAACTGCCTATTAAGGGGACATCGCCCAACCCTAGTGTCATCGTAATGCACTTTCTCTCCCATCTCCATTTCGCTCACAAGCATCCTCTGCCCCCCAAACCATCCAGTTTCAAGCCCGAGTGAAGCCCAAATGGACCTTCTAAGTCACACGGCGAGGTGGCTAACTCGGCTTTCCTGGAGACCGCTGACATCCTGCGAATCGTCTAAATGTCTCCATCTGCCCGGTTGGCTGCGGGAAAGTTTTGCGGTTTCTATCCGGGACACGCGCGTGCATTGGGAGCGGTTTGGGTCTTCGTTAGCGCCCCTGACAGCTCTGACAAATGGACTGGCTTATCTGAGTGGAAGTGTGAGGAGCGGACTGAGATTGAGTGAGAGCGAGAGTGAGACAGGGAGGGAACCCGTTACAGATCCTATTGAGGCATTGCCCGAAAAAAAAAAGAAAGAAAAAAAGTTGTTTAACTTCTTCCCAGTTTGTGAGGGGTGTTCATCAAGTGGCAGTGGTAGAGGTGGGACTGTATACTGTGTAATTATAGACTGTTATTCCTCACTCCTCCCCATTTACAGTAATTACTCCAGTGCAGAGAGAATCCATGATGGCAGCTCAGCTCCTCCCACAGAGCGTGTTCCCAAAAAAAGGACAAAAAGGCGGCCTGAGCAGCAACAAGCCTCCACAGAGCTCCAGGGCCTGTCAATCAAAGCCCAAAACTAAGTCTTTAAAAATAAATATAACAAAAAACCAGTATGATTAAAAGTGTTTCACTCTTCTCAGTGTTGTCATGGGAATAAACTGTATTTTTAAAGAAACAATAAAAGTCTTTGGGGCCAGGCTTTTAGGTTGTTTTTGTAAAGTCCCCATTGGTTTCCATGGATTACTGAAGCTTCTGGAATGGCCCTGAGCCACTGGGGGTGGAACTGCAGCACTTACTAATGAGAAAGTAACATCATAAACCTCTCAAGAAATGTCATTTTTCCCATAGCCACCAAACATCGCAAATTATGAACGGTCCAGATGTTTTCAACTGTTGTCCACCACCGACCACATTAAGGTGAGGTCGAAGCCAAGTTAGGAATCTTGAATGAATGACCTTTGAAGATTTGACTTTGGATACAAAGTACAAAGTCAATTTCAGTTACGTTTTTGCTTTTTGTGGGACCGGACACACATCCAATGGCCACAACATACCTCATAAAGTTTAATATTGCGCCAGGCTTCCCTATTCATTTGTTTGGGGATAGGACGTTCAATTTAAACAGGTCCGGGATTCGACAACAAACTTGTACGCAAAAATGTACGCATCTGAATTAGGTGGAACATGACTCCGGGCGTGTTTGTGAAGGAGGAACCATGAGAGACTCCAGTGTTGGCCTACATCTCCTACATATTGTGCTATGCTAATACTAAACTTGTTTGTTCGCTGTGCCGCTGCTCATTCTGATTAATATCCATAATTATGTGCGTTATGGTGTTCTTGCTAAGTGCACTCAACCTCAGCCGCTCCTCGTGGACTTGTGAAATCATGTCACTTCACGTTCATTAATCACTGTACTTCTCGCTATTGCTGTAGGAATACATTTCAACTGCACAAAAATAATAATGTAATTTTTGTTTATAGGCAGATAATGTGATTTTTCATTTGGGGACATTTTATTATAATTTAAACCTGGTCCGACCGGTTTGGCCTTAGCAGTCGAAAAGCTCGGGTTGACCAGCCACTGGGCTGTGCAGTGTCTGCCAGTGGAAAAGTCCCTTTAGACGAGGGTCTCCACTGCCCAAGCCAGGACTAATCCGGGCTGACCAGGTTTGGGACCAAACGACACAAGCCAAAACGCTCAACTGATACTAACATGATGTGAACAGACAGCTGGGCTCTGATTGGCCAGAGGAGAGAGAACAGCCCTCACTATGAACATGCAGGTCATACGAGATTTAATATTTAATATTTCACAACATCATACGCTGTTGGAACAGTTCATTTTGCCAATGATAGTAGCCAATGTTAGCACAACTTCAGCTAGTGTTAGCATAGCATCTGCATGTCGCTTCATAGTTCGTCTTTCAGCGGCTTCTTTCCTCTAGTATTTGCCTTGACTCCTCTAAATAATTCCACAAACAACACCAAAAGGCAGAATTTGCCTTTGTTCTCATCACAGCTCACAAACGTTTTCATCGCCGTTCTGTTTCTACTTCAGTAATGTGTATTCCAGCATTGGCATCTGGGGAGCTCCGCCCACAACAACTGTGGCCCTTTAAGTGGAAACCCTTGCCTGTACTGGGTAGAGTAGATACGTGAATGATGCTGTTGGACAGTCCCTGGCTATTTTACCGTCACATGGACAATATAAAACTGGTTAAGATTAGGGCCAGGAGAGGGAAAAACACTTAAGTTTAGATTTAGACAGGGGGAAACGGTTAAGTTTAAAGGCGCATGTAACTTTTTATGCAGGTTGATATTCGTGCATATTCGTAGCCTGTACTTTTGTATCTGGATGGGACGTACATGAAACCATGGAGACAGTTCCATGGGCAGAGAAAACCTTCCAGAAACCCTTTAAACGATTGATCCCTAAGTGTCCAAGAAGGATGTTGGCGCCATGCTAACCACCATGCTAACCACCATGCTAACCACCATGCTAACCACCGTGCTAACCACCATGCTAACCACTCATACAGCCACTGGGTCACTGAGAGGTCAAATAGCCTACAGATTAATATCAACTTTATTTCTGCATTAAAGTTACATAATGCACATTTAAAGTTAGGAGAATGGTTTGGGTTAGGTTTGTTCAGTTGTATAAAATAACATGACCGTTTTAAAACATCCATCCATCCATCCATCCATTTTCTTCCGCTTTATCCGGGGCCGGGTCGCGGGGGCAGCAGTCTCAGCAGAGATGCCCAAACCTCCCGATCCACACACACTTCCTCCAGCTGTTCTGGGGGGACCCCGAGGCGACACCAGGCCAGCTCAGAGACATAGTCCCACCACCGTGTCCTGGGTCTTCCACGAGGCCTTGTCCCACTAGGACATGCCTGGAACACCTCCCGCGGGAGGCGACCAGGAGGCATCCGAAACAGATGCCCGAGCCACCTCAGCTGGCTCCTTTCGACGTGGAGGAGCAGCGACTCTACTCCGAGCTCCTCCCGGGTAGCTGAGCTCCTCACCCGATCTCGGAGGGTGCGCCCAGCCACCCTGCGAAGGAAACTCATTTCGGCCGCTTGTATTCGCGATCTTGTCCTTTCGGTCATTACCCAAATCTCATGACCATAGGTGAGGGTGGGAACGTAGATCGATCGGTAAATCGAGAGCTTTGCCCCGACTCAGCTCCCTCTTCACCACGACAGACCGATACAGCGACCGCATCACTGCTGACGCCGCACCGATCCGTCTGTCGATCTCACGCTCCATCCGTCCCTCACTCGTGAACAAGACCCCGAGATACTTGAACTCCTCCACTTGAGGTTTTAAAACAAATTTGCCAAATAGCTAATCATTTGTTTTATTTCTCAAATCAATACAAAGTGCATGAGATTAACAAAAAAAGATTTCTCATGAGGAGACGGCAAAATAGCAAAGAGCTTGTGTAGCCGTCGAACGGTTCTGTAGACACTGCGGTTCAAGGTTTCAATCACAGAAATATATCGAATCCCTGAAGCTTCTGAACGTGTCAGTGTTGACCTGTGACAGCAGGGGGCGCTGTATGAGGGACATAGGGCTGATTTATTCAGGACATTCTTGTTTAGTCGGTACTTCAGAGAGTTTGAAAGACAAAAGTCATCAGATTCCAAAACAAAACACGACAAGTCTGCAAGTCCAATAAGTTATACGCAAAAGTGCAACATAAAATATATAAAATAGGAATACAAACTCCGAGCGCCAAAGTCCATTCAACCAGCTCCTCGTCACGCGGCGATGCAGCGCACTCCGAAGCGCACACGAGATCACGCCGACTGCTTTTCTGACTCAAAGTGGTCTTATTACCAGTCCCCCCCACTTCCACGTGAGCCTCGGACGCCCGCACCGCCTTCCCTCTCCACAAATCTTCATCTCCATCTTGTTTGCGAAGTGGAGATGAGCCGTCGGAGCGAGAGGGAATAAACAAGGATAAATAACGTACAGGTGACCCCCGGGCGGGCGGAGACGGAGCAGGCGAGAGGGATGGGGTTGGGGGAACACGGAGAGAAATGGATCCACATACGGAATTAGAAAGAGCGAGAGAAGAAGGGATGAGGGAGAAAGATGTGAGAGACAAAGATGGAGAAAAGGAGGAAGAGGGAGTGAGAAGCAAGCGAGTAAGAACGCTACAAGGAGGAAGAGGAAAAACACATGAAGAGAGAGGGAGACGGAGGAATCACTTTTTCCAATTATAGCAACAATTTACCGCAAAAAGAATGCAGATAAGAAGACGGGAGAGAGGGGGAGGAAGAGAGAAGGAGGGAGAAAAGAGCTGTAGAGAGAGTGATGAATGTACCGCCGTCAGCTACAAATCACCGCAGAAACATCTCCGCATCGAGCCCAATAACAATAACAACACGGCGTGGAGATGATTGGCTCATTACAGACGGCAGAGGGATTAGAGACTCCAGGAAAGACTCGGTGTTTTAATCCTGTTTGCAAAGGCGGGCGGCCGGCATGTGGGGCTAACTCTGCTCCGGCGTAGATTGCATCTGGATTCGCAGGGAAGTATTGTCTCGGGGTCAGCCCCAAGCCTGGAAGGTTTTCATCCAGACTTTGTGTTCCCATTTGTTTGTTCAATGTAGGTTATTTTCATGATTGTACATTATTGACGTTGTCGTGTTCATTGGAAAATCGGTAATCTGTAAATTCACGTAGGGGTGTAGCAGTTCTGCACGTTCATTCGGTGCAATATTGGTCCATTTATTTCGTAGCGCAAGTTTTCACTCGTTTCACACGGACGCTATTGAGTGACGGACCACTCCATGGGCTTATTTCAATGTATTATTTATCAGTGTTATCTTTTGACGGTCATCGCTCCAATCCAAGGATCCAGTTTGTTCAGTAAGGCTCACTGAGCAAATGCGTGGTTTAAAGGAGCAGGCCATCGTTCTTCCATACTGAGATATGTTCTTACCTGAGCTTAGACGAGTTGACACGTACCTGTCTGGTCTTTGTTTGTGCCCGTGGAAGAGCTTGCACTGCAAAAAGTGGATTCTAAGCAAGTAAAAAATGTCTTACTTTACTTTACTTCCCTCAAAAGTAATAATGTCTTTCTTGAAAAAAAATATCTTATTTTAGGAAATAAAATCTAGCCATTTCTTGTTCAGATATATTTGCTAAAAAACATCTTTTCTATCTTCTCTATCTTCCTCAGATAGAAAATACATTCCATTCTTTAAAGTGGGTGGCTCGGTGGCGCAGCGGTTAGAGCCTCAGCTTCACAAAAACAAAAACATGTGCAGTAGGTGAATCCTCCAGCCAGGTGATTCTGACCATCAGCCTGGCTCCACATCATGGAGACGGGTCCCCGGGCGTGGGCAATATTTTCCTTAAATATTAGTATTTATTAAGAACATTTTGCTCAAAATGTGTGTAATTTAGAACATTTTACTTAAATCAAGCAACATTTAAGTAAAATACCCCCACATTTTTCACTAAATAAGAATGTTTTCCTTAAATTATTCCATTTTCTGAGGACATTTTGCTTAATTCTAGCTATTTATTTGCTTAAATTTAGCGTTTCTTTCTTGTTTTATGATAAGAAAAATATTCTAGAAATAAGATTTCTTGGCAAGAAAAAAATGCTGACCCCATTGGCAGAATTTTTTTAAGACAAAATGTCTTATTTTAAGATTTTTTTCCTTGTTTTTAGGCGGGCACTTTTTGCAGTGTGGTCACTTCAAACTTCACCCCGTTTGGAGCTATAGGAATATTCTTGGAGAGGCCAAATGCTAGCAACATCTTTGGTCATTTTGCCTGACTGAGATCACGCAAAAAGACCAGACAGGTACACATCAGCTCGTCCAAAGTCAAGAACATATCTCTGTATGTAAAAATGGTGGCCTGTTCCTTAAAGACTTCTCATCAATACAGTTTGAAAGATAAAGTTGATTGAAGAAACTAGAATCTATGATGGATAGATTTGAGTCGTACCACCTCATAAAATGTCTAACCTCCCCAATTCCACACTTATATCAGATTAGCGCAACCGGAAAAGCCCGAGTTTGAGAACCCACTGCATGAGGCCGTTTGTTTCCAGGTGGAAGTGTCTTTCTTCTTCGTTTTGGAAAGACTTTAACTTTCCTCCAATGGCTCTTCTACAGAAAACACCCAGGCCGAGGCGTCCCGCGTAGCACAACCCTTTGCCGTTTCTGTTTGGGACCTTTCTGCAGAGTTGAGCGGAGGTCGAGCGGGCAGTGTTTGTGTTGTCCTCTCGCTTGTGTCCCCGGGCTGTTTGGGCGCGAGGGCAGGGAGGGAGGAGGGAAAAGCGCTTATTGCTGATGCGCTCGATATGTCCCAGGCTGCCCCTCTTATCTCTCAGCCGTGCGGGACAGCGCTCATATCTACTGGCAGGGGGGGGGGGGGGAGACCTCAGCGTTTTTTGGGTTTTTTTTTTCTTTCGCGTCACATCGATGTCCGTCCTATCCTCCGTCTGGTTTAATCAGACCGGGGCTGGGCACATCTTGACAGGCGAATCATGTCGATTTACTGCCTCCAGGGGCAAGGTGGAAGGAGATACTACACGGTCAGAATGGGAGGTTTTCGCCGTTAGGATTCAGCCGGGAGCTGGGCGGATGGAGAGATACGAGGGAAGTCATCTAACTGCCATTTGTTAAGAGTTGAGTTGCAGTCGCGATTCGATTTGAGAAGAAGAGGAAGCATGAACTGTTAAACACAGGCACTTTCAGAACACGATTTCTCGCGTTCTTGACTAAGCCCGATTCGCGCGGCATTAGAATGACCCGGGGACGTCGGTAAAGCTGAAATTACTCCAGCACATCGATCATTTTTATGGGCATTCGCACAGGATCAGCAATGTCAGGAATTAACTCATTTTTACAGACTTTTTTTTTTCCAGAGATGACGGATAGATCTAATGACACTGAACGGAGACAACAAGCCTTTCGTTCATTTGCGTAGCGACAAAAGACATTTCTTACCGCTCGCCACAACAAACCACCTCCGCGGTTTCCTTGCTCCTTTAATCCGTTCCCTCTGATGCTCCTCCTCCATTTAAAGTTAGCACCAAACGCATCCCAAACTTTCACCTCAGAGCCTTCATGTCGGTCTGTCTAACGCTGCCATGACAACGGGGGCTTCCAGTTCAGGTCTGTGCATGGTAGCATGTGGAACAACAGCACTTGTGTCGGAGAAATGCTTTGATGCATGATAGAACCATACGTTTACATATAGACACATTTCACACTGTCTGACATGAAACCAGAATTCACTTTTATTTTTTTTTAGGTAAATTAGAATTTGAAAAAAATATTTCTATTTGTCAAATTCCAGAAGAAGGAGAGATAGAATTTTTAATTACTTTTTTCAAAGAGTTTTTACATACTTACTAAGATAACTACACATTTAAACACCCTGGAAAAGCCCAGATGACGATGTGCTGTCCCTGGAAGCACAAGTCTGGGTAATTATGGATGTCATTTCAAGACACTTGAAGGTTCAGGTTCATTGGTTAAAACAATGATGGAAATGACCAATCATCACACAGATCAGAAAGAAGGCGGGTTCTGTGTCCCAGAAATGAACATGCTGTGTCTGAAATGTGATGATCAACCCAAGAACAAAAGCAAAAGACCTGGTGAAGATGCTCATTATCCAGAGTGAAACAAGTCCTGTACCGACATGGGTTGAGAGGGAACTCTGCAGGAAGAAGCTCTTACTCCAAAAGAAACAAATAAAAAGTCAGATTGGAGTTTGCAAATTAAAAAAGAATAAAGACTTTAATTTTTGGAGACATACCCTGTGGTCTGACGGACAAAACAACACAATTTTGGCCATAATGACGTCACGTTTGGAGGAAAAAGCCTGAGAACACCATCACAACTGTGAAATACGGGGGGGCAGCATCATGCTGTGGGGCTGTTTTGCTGCGGGAGGGACTGGTGCACTTCACAAAACAGATGACATCATGAAGTAAGAACACTATGTGGAAACACTGGAGCAACATCTCAAGACATCAGCCAGGAAGTTAAAGCTTGGGCGCAGATGGTTCTTCTAAATGGACAATGACCCAAAGCAAACTGTCAAACTGGTTACAAAGTGGCTTAAGGAAAACAAAGTCATTTTTTTGAAGTGGTCATCACAAAGTTCTGATCTCAATCCAGTTGGAAGTGTTTGGGCAGAGTTGAAAAGGCATAGGCACACAAGGTGGCCTACGAATGTGTCTCAGTTACACCAGTTCTGTTTGGAGGGATGGACCAAAACTCATCCAACTATTGTGAGAAGCTTGTGGAAGGAAATCCAAAACGTTTGACCCAAGTTATACAGTTTAAAGGCAATGCTACCAAATATCAATGAAATGTATGTACACTTTTGGCTTTGTAAAAAGTAAAAAAAAAAAAAAATCTATCTCTCATTCTTCTGGCATTTGACAAATACAAATATTTTTTTAATAATCAAATTGAGCAAAGAAAAATAAAAGTTTATTCTGTTTTCATGACTGACAGTGAGAAATAAATGCAAATGTGTCTTTTTATGAAGTGTATATACACATATGCTTCTCACTGTATGTTAAAACCGCATTTTGAATCGATGTTGTCATTATTTACACTTCATTACGCTGGTTAAAAACTTCCCAAACTCCAACATGTCGATTCAAACAGGACTAGAATCACCCGAGGAGTTTGCAGAATCAGACCTTCACTGACTACTGAAATCAAATAAAGCACAAACCATTTTATCCCATTGAATCCGACCTAAAATAACCTACTGCACAGAGAAACGGCTCCATGCAAAACACCTGGACTCATCCTCTGTTGGTAAAGAGAGGAAGGGAACCGTTTAAATGAGGCTAAAACATCTGAAATAGCCCGTTGCCGGGGTAAACACATCCAAAATGGCCGACTGTTTTCTCTTTCCATATCCATGTTTTCGCAGCTACTTAAACATAAATCTACAAGGCTCCGAGCATTTTATCTGGGTCTCCATTACCAGGCTGCTCCGGGGAGAAGAGACCGTGGAGATCCATCTTTTTGAAGCTGTTTTGGGGCTCGAGCGGGCGAGGGGGGGAGAGGAGGTGTAAAAAAAGAAAGAAAAAATAACAACTTTTCATTCGGGGCCGTATGAAAGCTGCGGATTGGAGTTCACAGAGAGCTGCGAGAGGAGAGAGGGCAGGTCGCTTCAAACGGTGGAAGTGAGAGAGCCACAGCGGCGGCGAGTTACTGCGGCAGATTGAGGCGGCCGAGGTGTGGGAGCGTGAGCCAGTTGTTTTCACACAACTCAAGACAAAGGTGTAGCATTCAAGGGCACGTGACAGGTTTGATGTGATAATCCGTGTGGTTACTATTCATTGTTTTACACCAGCGAATGTTATGAAATTCTTTTGTTCTAAAGCACAAGTAGAGGAAGGGGGAGAATTATCTGTAGTGTGTTTGTGACTTCACTAAAGTCCACTGCATGATTTGTTTTGTCTTATAAGATTTTTGGACGTCACATTGAAGACGTGGGGATTGTAAAGCCGGGAGCTCGCGCTTGTCTCCACTGTGCGATGGTTCAAAGAGAATCGTAGCTTCGACAAAAGTTTATTGTAGCGAATTTCAGGCTCCCGATGGCGTGTGTTGAGCTGAGGCAAGTGCCGCATGCAAGCGCTGTTTATTCCCGCGGAAAAGTGCCGGAGATGATACTGTTAATGGCAAAATAAAGGGAATCTGAGGAAACTGTCCATCCATCCATCCATTTTCTTCCGCTTTATCCGGGGCCGGGTCGCGGGGGCAGCAGTCTCAGCAGAGATGCCCAAACTTCCCGATCCACACACACCTCCTCCAGCTGTTCTGGGGGGACCCCGAGGCGACACCAGGCCAGCTCGGAGACATAGTCCCACCAGCGTGTCCTGGGTCTTCCACGAGGCCTTGTCCCACTAGGACATGCCCGGAACACCTCCCGCGGGAGGCGACCAGGAGGCATCCGGAACAGATGCCCGAGCCACCTCAGCTGCTCCTTTCGACGGGAAGGAGCAGCGACTCTACTCCGAGCTCCTCCCGGGTAACTGAGCTCCTCACCCGATCTCGGAGGGTGCGCCCAGCCACCCTGCGAAGGAAACTCATTTCAGCCGCTTGTATTTGCGATGTCGTCCTTTCGGTCATGACCCAAATCTCCTGACCATAGGTGAGGGTGGGAACGTAGATCGATCGGTAAATCGAGAGCTTTGCCCCGACTCAGCTCCCTCTTCACCACAACAGACCGATACAGCGACCGCATCACTGCTGACGCCGCACCGATCCGTCTGTCCATCTCACGCTCCATCCGTCCCTCACTCGTGAACAAGACCCCGAGATACTTGAACTCCTCCACTTGAGGTAAGGAAGCTGAAGAAACTAACGTTCCAAAAATATCAGACACTCGGCTTTGGTCGTACGACGGTTCCATTTTTAACCTTTACTGCTGTCTCACTATACGGCCTGTGATTTTGAGTCATGACTTATCCCCTTAACCCCCACTGTAACCCAGCACATTTTCTCCTGTTCGGCTTTACCCAAATCTAAAAGCTTCTCAACTGGAGCTTACAGCCTATAGGCCACTGTTGTGGATTTTCTTACTTAATAAAGCTTAAGAGATGTTTGTCTAGTCAAGATGTGAAGTTTATTACACAATGCATAACGCGAGTTCATGGTAAGCTCTGCCCGAGTCAGCTTTGGCGTCACCTTATAAAGGTGAGCACCAAAGACAGAGCAGCAGGACGGGGTCAGACAGTAGGGCAAAAAATAAAGGGAAGCACAGAAACATAGACATGGTATTACAGTTGGAGATGTCAATGCAGGTGCTGGTAATGCATCAGGGTGGCATTTGGAGGCAGAAGGAGATCTTTGTGATGTTGAGGAGACGGGCCATTTGGGGCATATTGTCTAAAGGTGCGAGGGCCTCGTCTGGAGTACAGGAAGAAACCGGTCTTTCTACCTGGTTTAGTCAGAGGCCCAGCAGGCGACCCAGCGACAGGACGCCGGTGTGGTTACCAGCTTAACTAAACCTGTCACAACACCACCTACAAAAGTGATCGAAGCTTCTTTCTAGTTTTTGTTGTTGAGTTTGAGTCGTTTTTTGGCTGCATTCTGTTTTTCAGTCAACATAACTGATGAAGCCACAAAAACGAGGAAAGAGTTTAGATCAGTTTTGTAGAAATGAAGTGTTACATTGGCCTGTAGGATGTAAGCTGGAGAAAATGTGCTTGGTTAGAGTGAGGGTTAACAGGTTAAGATTTTCCCCTCAATGTTCATTGTGGGCGGTCAAAATATTGCATTGTGTAAACCCGACGAAACCACAAGAAACCCTGTTGTGCTGCTCACACTGACATGAGTGAGTCCACAACGGCGGTGGTTCTTGACAATTGCTTATTTCATTTATCCTTATTTGACCTTCATTTAACAAGGAAAGCCCCACTAGGCTTAACAAGCACATTTCCAGGGGATTCCTTATTGTACCATTGCCTTAAGACGGCAGATGTTACATTTGCCCAGAACAAGAACAACACATGGTCTGCTGCTGCACACTTAAAGCTGCCTTAAGCGATGTCTTTTGGATTTTTCTTCATCAGTAGGTGGAGTAGTGAGCTCTGTTCGGCTCCAGTTTGTAAAACCGTCAAGATTCCAGAGGGGTAATAGGATTTGTGTTGTGCCTTACGTCAGATCCTTCAGAAAGCTTCCCTGTGGCAAGATGGCCGCCTGTGATGCCGGAAGTGCCTTAAGACATCTAGCCTTTATTTTGATATCTATGGTTTAGACCACACGCTGCTCTGATTGCATTCAATGAGCTACGGAAATCTCATTAAACATTTATCAGCATAAATGGGGTGAGAGCATGGATCTATAATAATAAACAAGTGTGTTTACGAGTGTGGCGTACATGGTGGTGCATCTAGAGGCGGTTATTGGTAATGCATCGGTGCCGGACCGGCAAAACGGGATCACTTGGAGCAGCTTTAAAGCACTTCCTAACACAAAGCTTATATTTGTTGCTTCATCCAAACAAGCACTCGTATAGAATGTTTGATACTCAATTCGAGCTACGGAAACGTGGAGAGGAACACAGACATCCAGCGATCGAGCGTGGTGCCATTAAACCATACCAGTATTGATGGACAGCATTAAAGGGACTATACAGAGTTTAAAAATGTTAAAATTGAGTATTTTCCTCCCCCTACATGTTTCAGCAATGTCCTAATGTGTAGAATGAGCCCAGACATTCACCACAACTGCCTCTAAAATCCCGCACTGTCACTCAAAAACACGTTAATTCAGGTCGAAGTGCCGTCATGCATGAGCTTAATATAGAAGGTGCAGTTAAACGTATGGCCTGAGGTGGCAGTAGTGAGTATAAAATGGCTAACTTGCATCTAGCCCCTTTAAAGGAAGTGACTTGGTTGTTTCACCTCAAACACAGGATATAAATCAAGAAATGTTTGTGTTTTTTGATTCTAGAAGACGAATATTTTAGAATCGGTTCTGGGAAAAACAAAAATGCAATGGTACCCAGCCCGTACCCAACGGCCCAAATGTGCACAGAAATATCACATGATATTCACGTTAGCAGCATGCAAGCTCCAAACTCAGCTTCAATTCGTCTTTTCCCCCCATTTGCAGGACAATTGGTTTAAATCAAAGGACCCAGTTTTGAAGTATTTTGAGCTCATGCTTCTATTTCACCTGAATCCAGCGAGGAAGTTGAATGAATTGGATTTGAACGGAAGCGTTTTTTCCCACACCAGAACGTGCCTGCCAGTGCCATGTTGTGTGTATCTGTGTCACTTACCCAGGCACTAAATCTAATACTGAAACATTCACAGACATGTGCATGAATGTGGACCGTCCCTGTTAAATAAACGAATACATCAAATAAGTGGGTAGTCAAAGCCGGCCCATGTTAATGCTCTTGGATATTGTAACAGTATATCTACCTCTGACTACTTCCCATAAGACTGTACATGTATCTTAACACTGCATGTTGTGTTACCAGAGAGTGGGCTCCGGTTTGGTGGAGCACGACCGTGTAGCAGCATCTGAATGTGAGCCGTGCGCTGAGCAGAGCAGACTGCAGCAGGCCGGATGTTTTTGTGTCTGTGTCACCGACTGGGCTCCTTCAAAGGGAGCTAAAAATAGCCTTAGCAGCAGCAGTAATAGCAGGAGCGGCAGTAGCATTAGTAGCATTAGCAGCATTAGCGCGGCCAGGCTTTGCAGCGTGATGGGTTATGTAAGTGTGTCCGAATGCAGGAGAAGGCTACCTGCTCTCGGCTCCGTCACGCACATGCACACGCCTCACATTCAAAGATCTGTGACTCAGGATTACTGTAACATTTGGAAGCCTTTGTCTTGTGTGTTTCATAGCTTGGAGATCAATACATCAACATCACACGGAGAAATCTGTTCACCTCTGAGGCCCAGTGGTCTCGTAGAGCCGCCTTCTGTAATCATTTTTTTTTATTTTGTAATATCTAATGCAATAAAATGTGCACTATTAAAGCCTATTTCATCAATTCTAAAACGTTTAAAAAGCTTTTCTCATCAATTATAATCAACCCAATAGTGATTATCTTTATTGTTCAGCTAATGCATAAGTTTAGACTCAATTATACAAAATATCCTATAGGGCTGGGATCATATAGCAATACTTTTTGCTGCAATACCAAGTATCAATACTTTATCGGTTTTATCATGCACTCTGTTTTCAGAAACAGTTAAACAGCATATTGTTGCTTTTTGCTTTATTGCACTTTTCAATCTTAAAGGAACAGGCCCCCGTTCTTCCATACTGTGATATGTTCTTACCTGAGCTTAGATGAGTTGATGCGTACCTGTCTGGTCTTTGTGCCTGTGAAAGAGAGTGGTAGCTTCCAACTCAATCATTTTACATGACTGAGCGCACACACAAAGACCAGACATGTACACATCAACTCGTCTAAGCTCAGGTAAGAACATATCACAGTCTGGAAGAATGGTGGCCTGTTCCTTTAATGTCAAATGGAATTTGGTTTAAAAACATCGGACACATGACTTTTTACACATTTTAAGGTAAACATATTACTTAGAATTACTTACTATATCGCAATACGTTTCGGATATGGATTTTCGGGTTGAATACAGATATGAATGGGCGTGGCATTGCCTTATAGGCCAAGATTATTTTTTTTATTAGCGTAGTTAAAGGGACTATACGGAGTTTAACTGTGTAGAATGAGCCCAGACCTGTTCACCACAACTGCCGCTTAAATCCTGCAGTCACTCAAAAACGTGTTACTTCGTGTCCGAAGTGCCGTCATGCACGAACTTAATATAGAAGGTGCAGTTACACGTATGACCTGAGGTGGCAGTAGTGAGTATAAAATGCTGAACTTGCATCTAGCCCCTTTTAACATTTATTATTATTGTAAAGGCTTCAATCATAGCAATATATAGAAATATTTTTGACCAATGTTTCTAAAACGTGTCAGTGTTGAACTCTGACAGCAGGGGGCGCTGTATGAGGGGCATGATTTGATGAGAGCTGATTTATTCAGGACATTCATGTTCAGCTCGGTTGTTCAGAGGGAGTGAGTTTGAAAGACAAAAGCAGTAGATTCCAAAACAAAAAGGATAAGTCTTATGGTTCCTAAATTAGACACACAAAGTCTACAACATAAAATATGTAAAATAGTTGTACAAAGTTGAGTCCAATATTCACCACGATGTCTCTCCGCCATGAGGCTTATTTTAAAGCTTTGACTGAGCACTTTCTAAAGCAAAAAAAGTCACTTTCAGTTCCGGATATATCAGCCTTTTTTATATCGGTCTGACCCTACCCCCGAGTATCGTGATAGATATTGGATCATGACCAAAGTGTTTCGTCCCAGCCCCAATATCCTGTTTGTGGTCAAATTCTATTCTGACACATTATCGTTTTCACTTTGGGTAATAAAGAAGTATAAAGTGCATCCAATTGCCATCGTTCCATTATAATTCTGCCAGTATCACATCTTCATTTAAAGGCTAAGTCCAGCAACGCTAAAATCTAGACTCAGTTGAGTCAATTCAACCAGGCGGCAAGCAATGCAGACATGTTTCTGAGCCAGAATTTTCATGATAAAGTCTACAAAACAAAACAGCCCTCTCATAGAGCACTGCACTGACCATCGTACAGATCTCTTTTCAAGTGCCTCTTCATCTGACATTTGTGAGAAAAAAAGAACTGCCCGCAGGAGCTCCTGAGCTGAAGTACGGATCAATACCGGCCTTCAGAAAAACATTTGAAACAGCCCCTATGGAGAATGTACATCTTGCACACAGAGCGACCGTAATAAAGTAGGCCATTGCTGCAAAATGTATGCTGTTGGTGTAACCGGGCGAGAGGGAGGTTTGGGAGCGAAGAAGAAGAAGTGGAAAACTTGCGAGGAGAGAGTGTGCAACCTTGTCTCTGTCCTCAATTAACACTCTATCCTACTCCCTTTAAATCAAATATGTACCTTTTATGATGCATGTTCATCATTGGAAGAATTATATACACATCTAAATATAGTACTTTTTTTTATCCGTTGCTAAAGTAAGAGTCTAAATCAGTCCAACTTGTGGCTTGACTCAAACATTAAACTGAATGATTTAAATGCCACTTTTCAGTTCTGAAGGTGGAACTTAGCACAGGGTTCATTGAGTGCAAGCTGCTTGGAAAATATGAAGAAAATTCTCATGACTTGGTCTTGATTTTAGGTGCTAGCCACTCCCATTCTGATTTTGTTTGAAAGCAGTACTAAGTGACTTGTGGGGGTAATGCAAGTGTTAATGGGATGATTGGGGGGTCTCTCATCTCCCCCTGGTGTCTCTGGCCAGAAAACCACAATTGCAACTTGGCTGCCGCCGGACCGGAGCCACCAATACACACTAATTGAATCACGAAGAAGAAGCTAACAGGCTAACGGGCAAAGCTAACTGCGGGCTAACGTCACTTAAACTCACGGACAATTTATAAGATAAAAAATCTCAACTTTCCACGACACACTTTTTTTAAACCTTTTTTTAAGAAAATAAATATGACTCATTCATACCAATGTTTCTGTTCTGTTTTACATCAATTCACATTTTACGCATATTAAATGGATTTTCGATGAATCGTTACATCCCTAATGACCAGGCCTTGCATTTTCCGAATTTGGACTTGCAAATTGAAGACTCGGACTCGAACAAACGAGGGACTTAAAGGCACACTGCGTAACATTTTGGACTATACTGTTGCCATCAATACAAAAAATGTTCCCAATGACCAGCTCAACACAAAACATGCTACTTCTGCAGTGGGTAATCGAATAATGGATTTGGATGTGAACCTAATCTGTTTAAATCTCAACATCTACTGACTTTAGTCACATCTCCATGGAGATGGGTACGCTGGAGACGTACCCACTCCCAGTAAAGTTACAGTTATGTCCAAGGAGAGCTGAGCCGCTCACAGCAAAAGCACATGTTTATTTGTACATTTATGAGGTATTTATCAATGATGAAATGAAATGATATCTGTCATAAAATAAATGCTTGTATTTCAATTTTATTTATTGAGTGAAATTCTACGCGGTGTGGCTTTAAGGTTGACTCGGAAGCGAAAAATTCTGACTTGACAATAATTCTAATCCAAAGGAAAAAGCCCAAGCTAAACATACCTTTGTTTAGGTTGTTAATGCTTTTGTCTCGAGCACGAGGAGATTCCTTTGTGATTCAAATGGCTGTTCCTGGTCTGGTTACATCAGGGGCAGCGGATCTGAAAGAAACAAATGAACATGTTTAGACTTTAGACACAGAACGTTACAAAAAGCATGAGTCAGTGAGTGAATTTGAAAAAAAAAAAAAAACCCTACACATTATGACTGAATGGGTTTTTCAGTGTCGTGGGCGACCATATGTGCAGAGCAGACCTTGACAGACATAATGCTCACTCCAAAGCTAAGTCCGCCCCCGCGTGTATGAATGAAGCTTAGTCAGAGCTAGCACAGTCCAGACTGCACGAGGAAAAGACAGAAGACAAAGAAGTGAATGAACATGAAAAACCGTCTGTACACATTAACATTAACATTCTGAGATAACACTGAGGGCCAAATTGCATATTGTTTAAGCCACATAATCTGCATTCGTGCCCTCACCCTGAGCCCACACATCCAGAAGGAGCAACCCTACTTGAAAAAAAGAAGGAGAAATCCGAAACGAGTCAGTTTGGGATGTGCCGTGACAGTGCGTCCTTAACGAAACATGACTCATTTGCATTTGAGTGGCATTTCCAAAAGGTCAGTCTAAATGAAGGGTGCGCACTCGAGATGCATTTATTTATTCACCAAATCACACGCCGCAATTCCAAAAAATGATGTTCAGACACGCCATAAACAATACCCAGACATTTGGAAGATATTGCTTCTTGCTTCGGAGAACTTTTGAAAAAAACGTGTTATTTCTTCACTCAAGCAACTTTACCTCATAGATTTACTGTATATGGGATCTTTTTAAAGAGCGCTCTCCCGACATCAGAGGGACAATATCTGCATTTCAATTCTCAAATCTTCCAGCCTTGAACGATACATTTGGAAACGTTTTCAGAAGGATTTGTTGATGACATCTACGTTGAGCTTCTAACCCCAAAAAACACAGCCATTTTTGAACAGATTTTTTTATTCCCAGTAATGACTAGTGTTGTCAGAGACTAAATAAGAAAGTCTGTAATTCAAATACCGTTTGTGCTGCATTCTTGGGATGGGACAAGATCTTGTGCCATAAGATGAGACGGCTTAAAGGTACTTAAAGGAATATTTAACTAATAGTTACCAACCAATGTTTACATAATGTGTTGGTTTTATTAAACGGTTTAGTAAAAGGAAGTATGGCATCTTTAATCATTAGTACAAATTATATCCAAATCTCGTCTCATCTTGTTCTCGTGAACCCAATCTCGTGTCTCGTCTCGTGGATGCACTGATACCACTTTTTCTAAAACCGATATGAGTGTGAGTACTTTGATTTAGGTAATTGCCGATACCGAATACTAATACGAGTACATTTTCGCTCAATATGGACATGCTGTATCTCTTTAATTTGGATTTTCTGAGGACTTTTTAGTCGCTGGGTTAGTTTTACAGATGAATAAACCCCTGGGCATAAAACTGCGTCAGAATCGCCAGAACTGCTAGCTGCGAGTTAGCAGCTAGCTAGCAACATTAGCCTTTATCTTGTAAACACTGCAGACTCAACACTGCAGCACTAACAACATGTAGCTCTGGGTAAATCCAGCACAGACTCTGATTTAGGGAGTGTCGTCTGTAATAAAGTCAGCTCTATGTGGAATATTGGCTTTACACTAAACAATTCTCCAGTTTGTTGCTATTTTCTCTCCTCAGCTGAGAGGTTCCCCCCGTGGGAGCGATGGCTGCACATACTCGGTGATGATAAGCAAGGCAACCAGTCTGCGCACATCAGCCACCCCCACCAACCACTCACTCACACACTCACTACATTCGTTAGGCTTCCTGGTGTTCCCAAACGGTCTCCCATCCAAGTCCTAAGCTAAGCAGGCCCTTCCCTGCTTAGCTTCCGAGGTCTGACGGGATCGGGCCCAGCAATGGCGGTGAGGCCACAAGAGGCGGTATGGCCACATGGTATCTGTTCTGGCATCGGTACGTCATTACTGAGTACGAGTATGAGTAGAAGCATGTGGTATCGGCCCGATCGGTGCATCCCTAGGCATTAGCATCTCAAAAAGCTAAACTTTGGTTTGCATTTGGTTAGCATATGTTACTCCAAGGACAACAGTTCACACTAAACTCAAGAAAGTAGCAGAGTTGAACTAAAAAGCTCACATGAAAAGATTGAAAATGAAAAGTTCAAATCTGCTGATCTCCACAGTCAGGCGCCGAATTCAGGAAGTTGGTTTTGACCCTGTTTGCCGCAGCTGAGCGAGCATTCATGTGTTTTCCACAGTTCCAGAGCACCACATGAACATGCCAACAAAATGAATCCATACATTTAAACGTGGCTCTTTCAATGTTGTTGGCAATTTGTCGTGTATAAAATGGGTAAAGTCATTTTCATACTACATAGAGCATGCAATTCTACACAGCTCTGAAAATAATCCTTCTAAGGTGGAGGATGACACACCCAGAGACAATATAGTCAGGAATTATTTAGTCAGATAGATTTGGAAACAGGAAAATGTGGATATTTAAGGCGAGACACTGCAGGTGAATAGGGAAAAAAATGTAAATTTACTGATATCAATTTGAAACTTTTGCTGTCGATCACTGGCATAAATGTGAGAAAAAAAAGCCATTGCTAGTTTTCTGTCATTTTATCTTTTCATATAAGAACAAGGTGTTTTATGCCTAAAAATGCCCCAAATTTCCCATCTTTTCAGCGACGAAATCTGAATAATGGATAGAGCTACATTCAAATGTATGGTTTCATTTTATTGATGAATGAGATGCCAAGACTTTTTCAGTGGGGATTTTGGATTTCTTGTTTAGTTTTAAAATAAGCTGCTTTTTAGTGGAAAAATGTGTAAAAATGTAATTTTCGCCTTATTTTTTGACATTCAAAACTCAATAAATGGGGCTTGGGATTAGATAAAAAAAAATCCCTCTGAAAAAATCTTCCAAATATTGTTCAGTCCAAGGCTGGAAAATTTGAAGTCTTTATGTGCTGCTGATGTGGACATAGCGTCTCCACAATGACAGAAAATTTGTTTTGAGAAAAAGGCCCTTGAAATTGCATTCTCCCATATAAGTCTATGGGGGAACATTGAATCAGCGCAATATTTAAACATGTTATTGTGAAGATTAGGCATATTTTTGGTTTCCAGGTGAAAGCTTGTATGTTCAGAGACCAATTTGGCACAAAACCTGAAAACTGAAAAAAAATTAGTTTTTCCTGTAGTGTCTCCCCTTAAGCAAAACGGGCTCAAATTTGAGTAACACCTGCAGTTCGTCCACATTTTTGCTGAATTTACGGAGTACAAAAGTCCATCTGTGTCATTATGATGAAACAAACGTGGATGTGATGCCTGTAAGAATCCGATTCAGTGCTTTGTAATGACATGTCCGGCCGTCATGTTGGCTTTGTAATGCCCCGTGGAAACCTGGACTTACATACGGCTCCAGGGGAGATTGGGAGAGCCCTGCAAAGCGTGACCCCAAGCCTATATTTTCCTTGCGTTAGTATCCGTAAATCTCCCTCTCTCTTTATGTCACCGATGTGGTTCGCTGGGCGCCATCTGCGGACCGCCATCTTTACAAATGGTCAGGCGCCCGGGTGAGATCAGCGGCGCTCTCCGGCTCATCGGTGCACAGAGCTCGCGCAGGAGATAGGGACGAGCGTCGCCACGGCAACCGACCACAGAAGAAGAAGTTCCCGAAAGGGTCTGGGCTATTTTTAGAAGCCTAATCATAATTAATCGTATGTTAATTCGAGTCCTCGCGGCGAAAATTGTACCAGCGCGATTCAGTGAAATACTAGAACCTCTCACTGTGCGGATGTGACAGTCTCTTTTTCAAGGTTTTCAGGTTTACAGTAAATGGACGTTTTTCGATTTTCCATTCCCTAAGAGGAGTGTTTGCAGGGGGGTGAGCGCTGAGACCCTCGGCCAGCCCTGTTTGACCAGAGAGTGATTTCCATGACCTCTGTGTGTGTGCAGGGAGCCTCCTGTGAAGCCAGTGACCGAAGTGTGGACAGTCCAACACTGATGGCGAGGTGTGATTTCAATGCCCGATTAAAGAACATTCTAAAAGTCTGAAGTTCATCATGTAAACTCTTTTTGGATGATGAAAAAAGGTTGACTTCCCGAACAAGATATCTGAAGTCTCAGCGGGTTATATAGAAGCCAAACGGAGCGCTCCATTTGTACTCGGAAGTCGAAATTTGCGACCTCCCTGTGGGTAAGTCGGACGATCCTGATAACCTCCGAGACAGCAGTGAAAAAAACGTGTTCTCAAGTCTTTTAGTCGTCCTCTAGTGCCCCCTGCTGACTGTCACTCGGCTCCTGCGCTGGAGTTGAGCCGGGTTATAAATGGACTGTTTGCTTTGTGATGCTAATGTTGCTAACATCCTCCGCTCTCTAACGCCAGGCTCGCTCTGACTACTGAACACCGTCTGCTCGTATTCCAGACGCTCTTCTTGTAAACTGTGACTCACATTGAGCCACACAGGACCACGACTTCATGAGGTCTCACGCAAACTTTGTACAGAAATACTAGTAAACTGCACATTTATGTAGAAAAAAGACAGATCAAACTTATAGCTGACTGTCAGAAGTGCAGCTAATCCACTCCACGCCGCTCCTGTCTGGATTTCCGCTCTCAGAAATCCACATGGGTGAAATAAAGCGATAGTTTCCTCTTCAGTGCTCGTCCATATCCTCCGTGATCCTCTGGCTGCTCCGCTGTGGCTGCACATGTCTGTTTTGCCATATTGTTTACATTTGCCAAGCTAGCGTAAGGTAGAAGCAGATTTTATTCTGAAATTCGCCGTACGGCCTCGGCTATTGTGAGCCGTCAACATGGATTTGAGTGATTTTGCTGCACTGCAAACGTTCAGGATTCAATATGAGCCGGGGGTTAATGATGTGTTACATTATTTAGCAGATGATTAATCCAACCACACAGTTTGGGCTTTTCATCTCTTAACCCACACGTTAACTGAGCACATTTTGTTTGTTTCACTGTCATGAAAAACTGGAACACTGAAATTTGGAAAAAAGGTCTTTCCCAGCTCTGGGGGTTTTAAATGACAGAATTAGACACTCTAATACACCTTATGTGTGATTTTGGGAGCTCTGTGATGAAATAAACTTGTGAAAAGTCACGATCTGGACATTTGTGTTTCTTCTCTTTGTTTTAGTCTGAGGGGGCGTGGTGTTACACAGAGAACAGCTGTAAACCCGACACTTCTCTCTCGCTCTCTGGAGCGTGTTTGACAAAGCAGAGAAAAGATCAGAACAGTTGAGATTTTAATATTTCTCTGAGTTTTTAAATGGTCTAAACCGGTCCAAGGACGGCTGAGAAACATTCTGTTAAAGTCTTCAATCGAAAACCAGGCTGTTTAAATGCACACGCCATAAAAGGGATCGATAACACGCGTGTTTCAAAACATGTCAACGATGTTGTCGTTGAAAATTGATTTGAAACTGAGGCATTTGCCTCTTCACATAACATTAGTTCCAGTCCAGAGAGGAGAGAGGAGTTAATCAGAAAGGAGAGTGTTTCATAAAACCCTGTTATCTCTGAATCTAGAAATAAATCTGTGATTTTGATCAAACTAGCCTCTGTTTTTGCCTCTGTTCTTAGATTTCTCTGGAACCGAGGCATGTAGAATTTAACTGTTTTCACCAACAGAGCGCTTAGATTCTCGTCTTTCAGAGGAGCCATAGTGTGTCCATAGCTGTAACACAGAATATGCTGTGGTGCTGCAAATATCATGAAAAATGGTCTGGATTGTTGACACTCAACAGCTTCATCTCCAAAACAGCGCGGCCTCAATGTGTTAATGAAATTGTTTTTTTCTTTGCAGCTGCTGGATGGAAGCTTGTGCTTCCGACGGCCCGGACGCTGCTGTTTTCCTGAGCCATTCCCAGGTTGTGTTAGCTGCTGCCCGCGTGCCCTTGAGCTAGGCCTCCCCCCCCCCCCCCCCACACACACACACACACACACACACACACACACACGGATACAATACAGGCGCCCGGTTTAAAAATAGGAAGACCGCGCTCTCCAAAAGCATCTTTCATCTCCGCACCAGCACGCATGAGTAATTCTCTTTCATCCGGCGCTGACCAATCACGGAGGCCCGAGCCGAGCGTGTGATTACAATAATGACCGCGTGCGTGATTGTTCAAAGCTTCTCTAAGTAGGTTATGGATAATGTCGTGAAAAATAAAGCGCCGCCTCATTTTCTGCATTCACCTGTAACACTTTGATTTCCAAACGTCGGGAACAAGGGCTGGTTCAGAGCCGGGACGTCACCATTCCATGCTTTTTGTATATCGGGAGGGAAAAATATTGCAGTTTTACATTATACGTCTAAATGTTCACAAATGTTGAAATTCTTTTATTTATTTAAGGGTTGTTTCACTGAAAACCTAAAGAACATTCAGCCTGTGTTTTCTTTATGCTTTTGGAAAGATTGAATGAAATAAAAGAATGGTTTTAAAATAATAAAAGGGCAGTGAAATCTAATTAGTCCCATCTAAAGGAGACATGTTTTCAAAAGGTGTCCTTCCTCTGATCTGAGTCTCATTCAGTGTCATTACAAAAGAATTCCTAAACAAATGAACAAAGCTACAAACAGAAGCAAATCCACAAATTAAGTCTCTTTCTTCATTTGACGACATTCCGCTGCATGTTTTTCGGTTTTATGGTGAGATAGAATTAGGGGAGTTTAGTGGGTTTGTGGAGTCCAAACTTTGGGTAACAATCCCATCACATATCCCCAAATCATTCCCCATTTTTCACACATCTCTTGACATTGGAATTGCCCGATTTTGAAAATGTGCGGTTCTTCCACACATTATTGTTACTATAGTTTAGTATAGGCATCAAAAAAGTTCAGGTATCAGTATCGTAAACCAAGTATCATTAAAGCAGTACTAAGTAACGTGTTTACCAAAATAAATCCTTTCCGTCGTCCCTCTGGGGGTAATACAAGGGTTAATGGGATGATTGGGGGGGTCTTTCATCTCCCCCTGGTGTCTCTGGCCACACTAAACACACTAATAACATCACGAAGAAGAAGCTAACAGGCTAATGGGCAAAGCTAACTGTGGGCTAGCACCACTTAAACAGTATTTACAGCCAAGTTTGAGTGAAAAAAAGATCTCCTTTGTGTCATTGGATGAACAATATCCCTCTGTCCCTTTGTCTTTTCTATCAGTGTAGCATTTACTAGGGCTGCTCGATTACTGAAAATAATAATAATCACGATTATTTTAGTCATATTATATTATATTATATTTATATATTTATTAACAAAAAAAACCTATGTTGAATATTTTCTGTTTTCTGAACAGTCATAAAAGTACAAATGATTTCAAGTTTGCTTCGATTAAGGAGAGGTCTCTGTTTCACACCTGCCCCCTGCTGGCCAGGCCTCACACCTGCACAAGTGAACTGAGCAGCGCGGCAAAAGCAAAAGCAGGAGCCATGGCACGTGAAATGCGATTATATTAAAATGCGATATTACCCCTCCTGGAGCCGCCACCTTAACGTGGTGGAAGGGTTTGAGCACCCGAATGATCCTGGAGCTCTGTTGTCGGGGGCTTCGTGCCCCTGGTAGGGTCTCCCAGGGCAAACAGGTCCTAGGTGACGGGTCAGACGAAGAGCGGTTCAGAAGAAATTTCATCTCGAGCCACTCGGTCGACTGTTCGGGGTAGTGTAGGATACCCCGGTGTAAATCCGCACTCCGCCTTCTCCAGTGTGGCCATCAAACAGTGGAATATGTTGCCAACAGAGCTGACCACGTGTAAATTTTAACACTTTTTCACACCAGGCTAAAAAATGGCTTATTTTAAAACAAACTTGTTCCCATAATGTCCTGTAATTGGTGTGTATGCAAGAGCGTGCAATCTAATGCTTTGAATGAATGAAGAGTGTGTTGATTTTAATGCTGTTTTTGGGGAATTGTATTATTTCTGTATTAGTATTTTTATGACTTTGTTGACATCAGTCTGCCCAGGGACTACAGGTGGAAATGAGCACAAGTGCTATAACCTGGTACAATGCATCTCTCCCTTTGAGGTTAATGTATATTGTACACTGTCCCTGCTCAAATAAAGAAAGAAAGAAAGAAAAAAAGAAAAGAAAGAAAGAAAGCCCCTTATGAGAGACCAACAGGCCGTCCTCCTGTGGACCCACCATCTGCAGGAGGAGCCATTGGGGGCTGGTGCAATGTGATTTGGGCAGCTCCAACAGCTGCCCCCACGACCCGGAAACGGAAAAGTGGAAGAAGATAGATGGATGGATGGATGGATGGATGGATTGATTATTATTATTATTTTTTTTTAGCGTTTTTTTTTTTTTATGATGCTAATTTTGTAATCATTTAGTGTAATAATCGAAATTGTAATTCAATTTCCATTAATTGCACATCCCTAGAATTTACTCTCACGGACGATTAATGAGTAAAAAAACATAACGCCTGCTACGACACCTGCAGTGGCGCTTGTGGCCTCTAGGGGCACGAGTTACTTAGTACTGCTTTGAAGTATCGGTATACAACAGTACCCAGCCCTATCAGTGATTGAGTTCACCAAAAAGAGGTGAAAATCCCATCACTACGACTGATCTCACAGGAAAACGGCGTTTCGAGACCTTTCCACACTTCAACCTGAGCTTCAAAAGAGGCTCATGTACAAAGCCCCCCAAAAAGTGTGGACGCTCAAATGCCGAAGGTTGCCTGAATAATTTCCAAACATGAACATCAGATCTGATAACAGCACTTCTCGGAAAGATTGTAATTCGACGGAGGCCGTTTCCCCCAAATTCCCAGGTATCTGCGCTCCTGATTTATCGATACAACAAACTATTCCTCGCTGGATTCGCTTCAGAACCGCTTTGTATTTGGAGCGCGTGCAGCCTCATCTGTATTCTCCCGCCCTCCACCCGGCCGATGTGCAATGAAAAACACCTCCCTCCTGCCACCCAGCAGCAGAGACTTCACTCCAGGCACGCGCTCGGCTGCAGCGTCCGGGGGAATGGGAATACAGTAGCTTTAGCTGCCAGTTGTTTTCATTGCTGCAGTCTGTCTCCTAAAGAGCTCCAAGCACTCTCCTCCAACTGCTGATGTCACCACGTCGGCGATACGATTGCCTCCACTACCTACTGTGTCTTGAAGAGGAGACACTGCAGCTTTTGGAAGATGCGCTGGAAACTAAGGAATTGCCTAAAATGAACAAACTTTTCACACAATGCAATGATTCAAAGTTTCTCCGCAGATTTATATGGAGAATAGGGCAGCGACAAACGATTATTTTGTAATCGATTAGATTATCTATAGATTATTCACACGATTAATCGATTAATCGCTTGGTTGTAAATGGTGTAGGAAAACTGTATTTTTTAACTTTTTTAATCACATAAAGCTAAAGTGGCGCCGCTTGAGGACGTGTTGATGGAGTAAACTTAAAGTAAATGTTGGTTGGAGGCTCTTAGTGCTAATTCTGCTTTCTAGTTGGATGACACACAGACATGAATCATGAAATTTGCGATGTACAAAACACTACATGCCCTAACTTTACAAACAAAGTAGGTTTTCATCAAAAATCCTTTTCATTTTCATGCAATTTTTGCTCTATTTGAGTCTGTGTGACCCAGAAAACGATTAATCGATTACTAAAATAGTTGTCGACTATTTCAATAATCGATTAGTCGCCGATTAATCGATTAGTTGTTTCAGCCCTAATGGGGAATAATAAAGTCAAAGTGTGTTTTTTTCTAAGATTGTGTCGACGACATTTCCGTAGAAGCAGCACCTACAGACCTACCACGTTTTTTAGGAGGGAAAAGCTGTGTTAAAACTAGTTCATTCTAGTTCATTCAAAGACTTTAAACAACAAGAAGTTTGTACCTAATATGACGACAAAATAAAACTATGGATTATTCTGATTTTGTTCCCACAAATACAGGATCTTGTCTCTTTTTCCCTCCAAGCTTTGCTGTTCCTGTAACTGCACTCTTCCGGACTATACTGCTGGAGATGTACACAGTATATCTCTAGATATAGATTGGCCTTGTGCAGCGGGTGAGCTGTGACATGTGGCCTGGGACTGAGACAGTGGCAGAGTCAGCCGTGTTTTGGGAAGGGCTAATGCTCTGTCATAGTTTATTCAGGACAGGACCATTAGAGTGCAGCACTTGTGAGCGCGGTGTCACTCTGCACTGACTCCACGCTCTGTGGTCATTCAGGATCTCGAGGCGACGAGAGACGCAGAACTGTGGCAACATAGTGACTTTATGTACTGGCCAAAATCAGAACTTAAAGTGATTCAGAAATGACAATTGTTCCTGTCTGTGTTTTTCATTTTGAAATAAGAAAAGACAGTAATGAGTGAGAGTCTGAGAGGCTGGTGAGGACTTCATAATAGCAAACCAATGCTTTTATAAGATTTTTAGATGTCAGATTGCAGACGTGGGGATTGTAACGTCTTGAGCTGCACTCGTCTCCACTGTGCGATGGTTCAAAGAGAGAAGAAAGAGAGACCAAAAGTGCAAGAAAGCAAGATGTGGAGTCGGACCTGTTGCCTGGCCTGTGTTGCTGATGACTCTGGCGACGCTCAGTGTTCACTGATGTTGTATTCTGTTGACGAGACGCCTGACAGAGATCATTGTTCAGCGAGAGGAGGCTCACTCTGCGATCAGACACTGCTGGATGTCGGTCGCAGCTCGTCTTTGGTCGTACAGTCCTATTATAAATCTTTGTCCCTGATTCAATGCACGACCAGCGATTTTGAGCTATGACCAAAGATTTTACCCATGACGAGTGATCGTTTGTCGCAGACAGCCACAATCACGCTTCATCTGCCCGGCTTTACACCAGTGTTCCACACGAGGTTCATCCATCCATCCATCCATCCATCCATCCATCCATCCATCCATCCAACCATCCAACCATCCATCCATCCATCCATCCAACCATCCATCCATCCATCCAACCGCTCTTTGTGTGACCCATCCACTAGGACCTGTAGAGTCTACCAGGCCTCGACAACAGAGCTCCCAGGATCCTTCGGGCGCTCAAACCCCTCCACCACGTTGAGGAACAGGCCACCGTTCTTCCATGCTGAGATATGTTCTTACCTGAGCTTAGACGAGTTGATGCGTACCTGTCTGGTCGTTTTGCGCACCCTCAGTCACGCAAAACGACCATAGCAGGTGTTAGCATTTAGCCTCTCCCAGCATATTCCTATAGCTCCAAACGGGGGTGAAGTTGGAAGGTACTGCACTCTTCCACGGGCACAAAGACCAGACAGGTACGCATCAATTCGTCTAAGCTCAGGTAAGAACATATCTAAGTGTGGAAAAACTGTGGCCTGTTCCTTCAAGGTTTAATTTGAGCAAATGAAATGGTAAAAAATCATGATTTTATCAGTAATTATGGCAGTTTATTTGTTTGAAATAAATGCTAGTCATTTTTACACAACAAAATCCCGAACTTTAATCTCTACAGCAACAGTGGAAAGACTTGTATCTCCTTTCCCCCCCTGTCCCCAGCCCCATCTCTGTGAATATCCACAGTTCACCGGTAAAGCTTCCCTCTCTCTCTCTCTCTGCGCGGTCATCCGGGCAGGTGTATCGGGCTGGTCTTTCCGCTCGGCTTTCTCCCGCCCGCATAAGCATTTTCCACAGCCCCCTGTCAGAAAGACGGATGGGCGGGAGCGCGGTACGTAAGGCTCGGAGGCTGAGGATGTGGCTCTTAATTATTCCACTTGGCTGGCAGCGCTGTCGATCGCTTTGAAAGCCATTAGCGGGTAATGTAAGCCGTCAATGCTGTAGACTACACAAGAATCACCCAGACACTTCCTTATTGTGTACATAGAGCTACACCCGGTTTATTTTTAGCTTTTGGTAAGTTACGACACTAATGATGCGAAATGATCGATTCAAAATGTTTCACTACCTGTTGTTCGCCAGCAGAGGGCATCAGGCAAATTCAGAGTCTAGTCCACGTAAATCATGTTTTAAAACCTCCTACCACCCGCTTAAACCAAATGCATTCTCTCCTCTTTTGGCTGTGTAACACCTCATTTGAAAGCTAAGACCCACGAAACTGAGCTTTTCCTCGCGTTGTTTTTTATTTTTTTAATTATCAGGGACGATACAATCAACATAGTTACAATTAATATTTGCAGCTGATGCGATGCATGAAGAGCTTGTAGCTAGTGCTAATTCGTAGCTCAAAGGTGTTGTGTCACCTTTTGTATGTTTTTTTGTCACATTTTTGTTGAGTTTTTGTGACATTTTGTTGAATTTTTGACACTTTTTGGTTGAGCTTTTTGTCACTTTTTGTTGAATTTTTGTCATTTTTTGTTGAGTTTTTGTGGCATTTTTGTTGAATTTTTGTCATTTTTTGTTGAATTTTTGTCATTGTTTTGTTGAGTTTTTGTGGCATTTTTGTTGAATTTTTGGTTGAGGTTTTTGTCACTTTTTGTTGAATTTTTGTCTTTTTTTTTGTCACATTTTTGTTGAATTTTTGTCATTTTTTGTTGAATTTTTATCACATTTTTGTTGAATTTTTGTCACTCTTTGGTTGAGTTTTTGTTGAATTTTTGTCACATTTTTGTTGCGTTTACATCCTTGTTTTCTTCTCATTTTTTGTGGCTTTTTTGGTACTTTTTTCCCAAGAAGCTTTTTGATTAGGGTAAGCCAAACTGGAGAAAATGGGATCCGTTCAGGTGGGAGTTAAGAGGTTAAAGGTTTAGCATGGCCTGTCTTTTTGCGTGTTGCTCATTTGGAACAGAAAGTGCACCCAAATCAATTACTCTTTTCATTTGACGCCACATATTAGCGGAGATGTATATCGGCGATCATGAAACCATCTCTCAATAGTCTCTCGTCAAAGAGCGTGGTGATAAAATGTTCAAAGTACCTGGCTGTAGAGTTTGATTCGTGCACACAGACTGAGGCTTGAGGACATATGACATGAAAAGGGATCTGGGCTCAGAGCGGGCTCAGAGGGAACCATAGTACAGGGATATGATCGGTTAGATGTTTCTTCTGTTATGTGAAGTGTCCCAGGTGATGGTGGAGTTTGGAATGAGAGGAAGTGCGGTCAAAACAGAGCTATTATGCAGCTTCTTTCTCTCACACAAAACGGGAAGGAAAAGACATCTGTCAGACACCGCAAAGTCAAAAATCCCGTTGAAGGCTTGTCATGGGGATGCAGCACTCTTGAAATGTCAAGAATATCGTGATGGAAGACAACACCCTCAAACGTTTTGCTACCATGAGTCAACACGGTCCCAAGACGAAAGTTTACAGAAAAAAAAGTTACTTTCACAGACTTTCAGAGACCAGTGCGGCAGCAGTAACTGACATGAAGTGTCCAGAAGTACAAGGTGTTCAGGGCCCATGTGAGAACTGTGGAAATCCGACCACGATTGAACAAGACACATGAGCTGAGACGTCTAGGCTGGGTCAGGAATGATCTAAAGACAGATCTTTCAAAGGTTCTATGGACTGATAGACGCTTGAGTCTGGGTACTCTTTTCTCACATTGTACTTCTGGACACCTCCTGTTGTTACAGCTGCTGATAATGACAGCACTGGGAGAGTAGATTTCTGGTGGCCCACACATTGTTCTTCAGTGTGTGACAGTTACTCTGAGTTTTTTCCCTTTAACTTGCTACTGGGACTTTGTTGGCAACATTTGATGGTTCTGTGGTGCGTCCCACTGACCAGCTTCTAACAATTTGTGCCCCGTTGTGGAATCCAGGGACACAAGTCGTCTGACTCAGTTTCCCACAAATCGTTTTTTGGGAACATTGGTGATTTTTCGCTTTTTTTGCAGAATCGTTCAGTTGAGATCACGAAGAAGCCTCACCATGTTTTAGAGAACAGTATTGGGGAACTTAAAAGCGTGAATTCTCAGGTTGAAAAAGTCAGAGAAATAGCGCACACCGTGGGGGGCGTGTCATTGTGTGTGTGTGGCTTCATTATTATGCAACGCTTCCCCATGTCTGCTGCTAACGCTGCTGCTAACACTGGAATACTACTACAGAAGTGAAACCAGCAAACTTTTCCAGGCTAACTTTTCCAGTGCGACTGATGATGCTCTGGCTGTAAGCATGCACAGCACCCCCTGCTGACCATCACGTTTCCTGTTTCCAGCTCCTTGCCTTCAGAGCCTGTTTTAAGACAGATGGATTTGATCATGAGTTTGCTGAGCTGAAGGCCCGCAAAGGTGACTTCAGAAAGTTTGTTTATTTTCGCTGGTGGCCACTGTGCCATCGTGTCCAGTGGGTTGGATTTGTTTGTGTTTTGTTTTTGGTTGTAAACTGTGTGTGCAGATTAAGGATAATATAACGTAGTCACTGTCCATGGCACTAATGACCGTGTGTGTGTTCTTCTTTCCCTCTGGTCAAATGTGTGTGTGTTGGGATAAAGTTGCTAGTTGTCATTGTGTTGCTAGTTGCTGTAGAGGTAGAGGTAGGCTCTATATATGTATATATTACCTGTTTACATTTTTTTTTTTTCTTTGATGGCACATTTTTCTTTCTTTTTGCCTTTTCTCAGGGGGGAGCTTTATAGCGGGTATGGCTTATCTAAATGAGATGTAAATGAGCCCTATTGTCCTTCGCAGCAGCAGCAGAGAGGTGAGAACTGGCCAAACTTTAGAAGCCGATTTCTCTGCTTAGAAATATCCTGAGAGGTTAGCTTCAAATATTATCAGATTTCCATGTGTCAACACATCATTGGAAAGCTTGGACACTTACACTTTCATAATCTATGTCCAACTCAAAATGACTACAACAATGACATCACCTGGGAAGCTTCAGTCCAACAGCTTTTCAGAAAACAATATGGTTCAAAAACGAAACAAAAAACTCGCTCACAGGCAGAGGATTTTGAGAAAAGTCTCCCTAAAAGCTGCCAACCCTGTGGTAAATTGCAACACTGTCACACAGAAACATCGCAATTCAATATTTTGCCCAAATAATTACAGCGTCATCCTTCTTTGCCTGCAGTCGTGTGGCATTACTCAGAAAGGGCACCGCGCCCTTCCAGCTTCCGCTTCTTTTCTGGAATTCCACCGCTAAACGACGACACAAAACACTCATTAGCCAAATACAACTGCCCGTTTGCCAAATGAATCTTTTTTACAAACCGTCTTTCAGCTGTGTTTGGAGAGGCCAATGGTGCATTAGTTGGAGAAACAATCGCGAACATCAATACTGGCACCGGAACTAATGGCCCGCGGACCGCTGCAAATAAATGCGCCCCGCTTCTAATTGGGAAATATTGAGCTGGCTGCGCGGGAAGCTAATGGAGACCTCTCGCATCAGTCCGGACGGAGGGACCGGATTGGAACTGTTGCCTTTGGTCTCGTCCAACTCGGTTTTGGAGCGGCATTAAGATAGAAGTCATGTATTTTTTCGCTCCGGTAATAAACTAGGGAACGGGGTTTACAGGTGGACATTTGTCACGGTTCTAATAACGGACGACGACATATTGGGAGGAGTTCAAAAGGACAAACCCGGGACAGAGCTGTGAGGCGAGCGCACTGTTCAGGCGGTGCAACAACCTGGACAAGCAACAAAAGTCCCGTCTCCATCAACTTAATGCACCACCCAGGCTTTTTGGGATGTCCTGGTATAAGGTTCTCATCTCAAGGTGGGAACAGGAGACTACGTATCATGCTGAAGTCTATCCATAATGAAGACATGAGCCGTTTTTGTAGAGTCGGGAACTTTACCCCACCCATTCATCATGGCACAGAGTAAAAAAGACATACGAATATAAGTGTGCTTTTTAACATGATATTGCCTTAACTCAAAGCAGCTTCATTAGCATTCCTGCGATAAGCCTCATTTTTTAACATACATTATTAAACATTATGCAATATCTGATGACTATCTATCTGACTGTATCTACCATACTGATTGAACGTTGTTTGTACTGGCCTCACAGAAGCTCTGCTATTCAGAGACCACCACACAGGATGGGTTTTAATCCTGTCTTTATACTGTAACAATATAATCATTCATCAGTAAATATGCTCAGAGATCACGTTCTATCAGAGCAGGATATCATTGAAATACATTAATCACTAAAAATCAATACTAATATTACTAAAATACTTACAGGGAATTCCCTTAATAAACTCATCCTCACGCTCTTAAAGTGGCAGCGCACAAAATATCATCCAAAATAAACCGGGCAAAACAATGTAACAACACAGTAAAAATTGCATGAGCTAAATAACTCTAACTAAATATGATTTTCAACATCGTCCAAACATTTACGAACGTCACACCTTGCCTTTTTATGCCGTGTGTGCAGAGGCACAAGTCTGAGAAGGGACGCCCTGACTTTACTCACCCCAACTCCCCCAGCCGGGCCCCGACGAGCCCCAACAGTCCCTCCAGCATGAACTGGCTCGTCCACTTTCTTTCTAAAGAGCTAAACTACTCTCCAGCCTTCTGACAACATATGCTGATGTAGGTTTAGTCTTGTGATGAAAGTGTAACATGTACAATAGGCCTAGATGAACAACGTATGAGTGAAAGAACCGTGTGTGGAGTGAATGTAAACTGTCCCGTCAGTGAAAGGTCCTTCTTTACACTTGGTTTAAGTCTAATTTTAGCCATAGAAAATATCACTTTGACTCAAATGATGATGAAAATGAAATGAACCCTGCACTCACGGAGACCAAAGTGCTTTCTAGTCATATTAAAGTGTAGCTAAATATGAAATAGAACATGAATAAAACACATATCGATCAGGTAGATGTCAGAATATCACAAAGTCATATCCAAATGCATTTTTTTCCCATCACAGACACTTGGAAGCGGTGTAATATTTCACAAATGTGGAGGGGAAGTGGTCTGTTTCAGAGTCCGGCTTTCACCGTGTTTGCAGTTGGATCTGTTCTTCCTGTGGACTCGGAGGTTTTGGCTCCGGGGCCAAAGTGACCTAAACAAAAGGCAGCTCTGAGTGAAGAGCGGCCAATGGAGACTATTTTTATCCCCCCCTTTGCTCGGGCCACGCTGTTATTGTGAGGAAGGACTGCTTGTTCAACGGGTTCAGGTACTGGAGGAAAGAAGGAGTAAACCAGAACTGACCCAGGGACAATTCAAAGCTAATTTAGGACTAAACCAGGGTAAAAAAAAAAAGGGACTAAACCATAAAATAGGTTGACCGATATCTTTTTTTTCTGAGGTCGATGCCAATATATTTTTATCCTGTGTAGGAAGCTTCTAAACTGTAAAATGTGTCAATGATGTGTTGATCTGTGACAGCAGGGGGCGCTGTATTCGGGGCATAGGGCTGATTCATTCAGGACATATATGTTTAGTCAATACCAGTGTTAATTTAGATTTAGTCTTTGGACGAAAATGTCATTATAAATGTCATTTCCTGGTGCGGATCAAAGAACCGGACCGAGACCCACTTTTCCAGGTGGTCTCGGGCCGCTTCCAAACGGACTCTGGCGCGGTTCGCTTCAGGTCTGAATACAAACCACTGTTGATCCGAAACATGCGCCTTTTTGGGCTGAACAAGTCACCGTAGCAAGGCACCGTGGGAAAAGTTAGCCCTTCACTGCTAACACGCTAAAACTGGATGGATGCTACAAGCAATGAGCCGTGGACACGCAAAGACCAGACAGGTACGTATCAACTCGTCTAAGCTCAGGTAAGAACATGTCTCAGTATGGAAGAACTGTGTGCCCTCAGTCACGCAAAAAGTCCAAAGATGTTGTTAGCATTTGGCCTCTCCCAGCTAAACCAGGGCTAAATTAGGACTCAAACTAGGGATGCACCGATACCAGTGTCGGGTATTGGGCCGATACCACAGGCTTGTACTCATACTCGTACTCATTCATGAGGTCCCGATACCAGAAACCGATACCATTTGACGTGCGGCCAGCGCAGTTACGAGGCGCAGCTACGAGGCACAGCTCTCAGCTGAGGAGAGAAGAAGCAACAAACTGGAGAATTGTTTAGTGCAAATACAATAATCCACATAGAGCTGACTTTATCACAGACTGCGCTCTCTAAACCAGAGTCTGAGCTGGATTTAACCAGAGCTAAATGTTGTTAGCGCTGCAGCGTCTGCAGTGTTTACAACATACAGGCTAACGTTGCTAACTCGCGGCTAGCAGTTTGGGCCATTCTGACGCCGTTTTAAGCCCAGGGGTTTATTCATCTGAAAAACTAACCCAGCGACTAAAAAGTCCTCAGAAAATCCAAATTAAAGACATACAGCATGTTTATATTGAGCCAAAATGAGCTGCAGCAAAACAGTGAAAACGCTGTAGCTTCTCGCTAAGTTACTACAAACACACGAGAAAATCCACACGGAGCTGAAGTAAAGACGAAAAGAGACCGTTTAAGTAACATCTCAATACTATTGTTAAATAAAAATACATAAATGAATAAAGCTCAGGCATTGGGAGCTTTTGGACATGGGCTTTTCTGTCTATGATGGACAGTGCAATAAAAATTACAAAATATATTGAATGAAAATAAAAGAAATCAGAACTGCTCTTAAATGTGTCGCCTACTTTACTTAAGGAAATGTAAATGAGTAAATTAACTAATTACAAACCAATCTGCTGTGAAAAAAGTAAGAATGAAAGAAAATGCCTTGTACTCGTATCGGTATTCGGTATCGGCGAGTACTTAAATCAAAGTACTCGTACTCGTATCAGTTTTAGAAAAAGTGGTGTCGGTGCATCCCTAACTCAAACCAAACCCGTCTAAACTTCAACACAAGTGTAGGCACCACTCTCTGGGCCCCAACTCCCCCCCAAACTGACAGATGCTCACTGATTTGGGGGGAATGATTGACTGAAAGTTGGAGGTAAAGAGGGGTGCAGGTGCGCACTTGTTCCGGATGGGCCACGGAGCGTCCCAATTTAGGACCCCCGCCATTACAGCCACCTGCGCACCCCCCAAAACCCCTCCCCCAAACCCCCACCGCCGCCGCCCGTCTCCTGGCCTTTAACAAGGTTCCGCGGCTCCGAGGACGGCGAATAGCAGTTCATTACACGGCTGTTGTTCCGCGGGGCCAGCTGCTTACACTTTGATGGGACGGAGTCGGACTCATTTGGAGGCCTGTTCACTGTGAGGAGGTGATTTATGTCTCGGGCCGATTGGAAAGCACGCTGGCGAGCGGGAACCGTAATACATTCAGAGGTATCCATTAGATACTTCAGCTGTAGATCACTGACAGAAATATGAGGGCGGGGGGAGTGTTTGTTTCATTTAAAGCAGTACTAAGTAACTCTTCCCCCTAGAGGCCATAAGCGCAACTGCAGGTGTCATAGCAAGTTACGATTTTTTTACTTATTAATTGTCTTGGAGAGTAAATACGACGCCGACAGGAAAGGCAAAGGGAGAGAGGGTTACTGTGCATCCAATTATACAATGGAAATATTTTTTTTCACTCAAACTTGGCCGTAAATACTGTTTAAAGTGTCGTTAGCTCGCAGTTAGCTTTGCCCGTTAGCATGTTAGCTTCTTCTTCGTGATTACATTAGTGTGTATTGCTTTCTCCGGACCGGTGGCAGTAAAGTTGCAAACATGGTTTTCTGGCCAGAGACACCAGGGGGAGATGAAAGACCCTCCAATCATCCCATAAACACTTGTATCACCCCCACAGGGACTACGGAAAGGATTTATTAAGGTAAACACATTACTTAGTACTGCTTTAATGTCCTTGTATGACAATGACAATGGCTAACATCTAATAAAGTATTTTTAGAGACTTGATTGTGTCCACTGGGTTGCCTGTGTGGGAGCTGTCCGTGGTGCTAGTCCTGGGTTATTCTTAATGTGAACATATATTAGGCCTTTTTACTTCCACAGTTCCAGCGCTTTTGCTTCTGATACACAACCCATACCGAGGGACTTTCTGTAGAGGCTTTTCCCTATTTAAATATAGCCACGTGAGTAGTTACACAGAATTAAACATGTCGATTTGCTCAGTGGGTTAAAAGGGGAGCTACATTGTAAGGCGTGATAACACCGTAATATCAGTAATATCTTCACCCCTAAAGAATTCTGAAGATATTTTTGTGTAACTGTACTTAGATCGAGCAACTACTACGAAATCTGTTTTATTCTCCAGTGAACGAACATCAGCCAGAACAATAGTAATGGGACAGAAGGCATGCGAGTGTGAGTCTTGCCCGGATACCTCCTCGTTTGTCCCTTCCTTGTTTCCTGTAGTGCCCCTTGTGACGCCTCCCCTGTGCTGCAGGCGTGGGGGGGCTCAAATGTTTGTTTAATTTGAAAAAAAGGACCATTATGGACTCTCTGCAGTAAAAAATTACTTTGATTTAAGTACTCGCCGATACTGAATACTGATACGAATACAAGGCATTTTCTATTTTCTAATTAGTTAATTATTTACTCATTTACATTTCCTTGAGTAATGTAGGCCACACTTTTCAGAGAAGTTAGATCAGAATTGAACAGATGCCAGTTTATTTTATTTTAGTTTTATTGCACTGTCCATCATAGACAGTTTGTGCTTTATTCATGTATGTATTTTTATTTAACAACAGTATTGAGAAGGTTACTTATTTCTGCAGCTAAAATGGTCTAAATGGGTTCGATTTTCAGATGAATAAACCCCTGGGCATAAAATGGCGTCAGAATGGCCAAAACTGCTAGCCGTGAGTTAGCAACATTAGCAACATTAGCAACATTAGCCTGTATGTATGTTGTAAACACTGCAGACTCCACGCTGCAGCACTAACAACATTTAGCTCTGGTTAAATCCAGCACAGACTCTGATTTAGGGAGTGTCGTCTGTAATAAAGTCAGCTCTATGTGGAATATTGGATTTCCACTAAACAATTCTCCAGTTCTCCAGCGTTTTTTTCCTCCTCAGTCCCACAGGAGCGCCGGCCACACATCAAGTGGTATCGGCTTCTGGTATCGGGACCTCATGAATGAGTACGAGTGTGTGGTATCAGCCCGACATCCCTAGCAAAGACGTATAAAAGCATCCAGCAAAACAATGTGGAGCAGAAACCACAAATGCAGTTCACAGAAAAAGGCCAAAAACTCAGCTGTACCAAGAGAGAGGGAGGTTGCTGCCTGTTTACACGTCGCTGTAGAAACATCGCTCCGATCGAATGATCCGTGGTTTGTTCTAGATGAGCCACTGAACAATTGTGTGGTTTAATACTTGAAGAGTTCATTTGCAAAAACAGATAAGTGCCATTGAAAAAACTCAACGTATGCTTCAACATTTCTCTTAACATAGCAGTGTTTTTCATTACCAGATCTGTTTCAGTGCCATAAAAATATTAAGTCGCTTGTTCTTAATGAAATTCACACAATAACAATAACAATATACAAAACGATTTTGAAAAAAATTCAAAACGGAGATGCTTTTGCAAATGAACTCTTCACTTGTTATGACTAAAGTTTGAAAGATAAAGACGTTAAATGAAGGGGCAATCTGGTATCATGAATAAATAATGTAAATAATATTATAAAAAAGATATTCACATTACATTTCGCAAGTTTATTTTCCGTTTTTGTACATGCTCTTTAAATAGTTGATCAGAAATGTAATTGTAGTCTACCGTTACACTCTTAGTAATCAGAATAAAACATTCAACTTCACGATAAACTGAGATATGGCTGTTTTTGGTCTGATCTCACGAGGCCAGAGACACGTGTACGATGTAGAATGTGCCCTGTTATTTCACAAAGCTAGACTAAGAGCTGTCTGCCTGTGCCACGTTCCGGCGGTAAAACTATTGCTTTACTCCAAAGAGAGGCAGACAAAGCGGACGTGGGGGAGGAACGACAAAAGCAGTGACTTCCGCAGCTCAGAGCGAGACGGCGACGACAGTGGATCAAAAAGCAGCGGAGATTATGTCACAGACACAATCAGACGCCGTGGGACGGAGAGACATGGCAGCCCAGCGGAGGAGAGGGAGGGAGGGGGGAGTGATTTAAAGTGTCACAAAGGCCGAGGCGCCGCTCCGTTTCTGCTGATCACAAATCAGCGGAGACGAGTCAATCGCCGGGACGAGGGAGGACAGGAGACGGACTCGGCCGCTCTCATCGATTGTGGCTTCTATCGGGGCGGCGGCGAAACAGGCTTCGTCAGCGGCCGATCGATCGGGCACTGAAATCATGTACGACGGGGTCTCCTCTGGACAGGACGACCCCGATTCTGGATCTCATTCGATAAAAGATAAAATAATTGTATTTATTGGTTTATTTGCAGGGACAGTACACAGCTAGTTTTCCCCTGGGCAAGGTGTATAATGCCAACCACAGTTACAAAACATAAAACAATTCAAAAGTTGAGGCTTCATACACGAGACCAGTATGGTATTGCATAAAAGTTTCAGTACTATTGGTACCGAATAAAAAGAAAATACAGTTTGGATGTTGGATTAAAGGAAGTGACTTGGTTGTTTCAGTATAGTATACAGTGTGCCCCATTTTTCAGTTTTTGTTTTTAATTTTTTTTCCCTTAAAGCAGAACTAAGTAACTCATGCCCCTAGAGGCCATAGATGCAGACGGCATCTCTGGAATCGCCCATATATGGTCATGTTTGAAAACAGTTAAGGGGGAAAACAATATGGAGAAAAATCTAAACTTTCTCTAAATTATTCAAAACCTACTTATGAATATCGTTTTCTACTAAATAAAGATACAAAGACACGGAGAGGAGCAACGTGGTTCAAATACTGTTGAAGTGGTGCTAGCCCGCAGTTAGCTTTGCCCGTTAGCCTGTTAGCTTCTTCTTTATGATTCCATTCGTGCAGGGAAAGTTGTAAGTGTGGTTTTCTGACACCAGAGGGCGATGACAGGCGAAGACTCCCCCAGTCATCCAGTGTTTACGGAAAACAGGAGACGACACGGATAGTTTTGAGGCATGTAAAACACTTCGCTGAAGGATTAAGAGGACGCACAAATGGCAAAAAAGTCCTGGGGAGAAACAAGCGGACGTTTTGGGGCGAGGACGAAGAGGAAACGGAAGAGCCTGGCGCCGCCTGCGTGAAAGAAGCGAGTGATAAAAAGTGCTTCAGGCTCGTGGACAGAGGGAGACCAGGCTTGTAAACCTTAGACCTTCATCAAACACCGGGAAACGTCACCAACATGTTCAGTGAAGGTTCTAGGATGGACAAAACCTGTACTGAGAGTCTACACAGACGTCAAACAACATGAGTGACACGGAGGTAAGCTTAATATACCAGCGGGGGATGTGGCTAAACATGAAGTCAATCTGCTAAATGTTTGCAAGACTGTGACTGATACGAAACAACTCGTTTTATTTCGGTCATTCCTTGCTTGTTTTGGCTGATAAAGGGGGCGTGGCAGTTCGGCAGCAACACGTCTTGTGGAGAATGAAATGTCAGAGCTCAGAAGAACTGTGTTCTCATTCTTTTTGCCTCAAGAACAAAGTTCTGGCGTCTTGTGGAGGATGGATAGGCAACACTTGTATTAAGGCAGACTATGGAAAGGATTTATTAAAGGAATAGGCCACCGTTTTTACATACTGAGATATGTTCTTACCTTAGCTTTGACGAGTTCTTTAGGACCTGTCTGATCTTCCCCCGTGCCTTCAATCACGTAAACACAGCTCCAAAACAGGTCAAGATAGAAGCTACCAAGCTCTTCCACGTTTTCCCTATTTAAATATGGTTACGTGAAGTGTTCCACTACAAAGTATCCATCCATCCATTTTCTTCCGCTTTATCCGGGGCCGGGTCGCGGGGGCAGCAGTCTCAGCAGAGATGCCCAAACTTCCCGATCCACACACACCTCCTCCAGCTGTTCTGGGGGGACCCCGAGGCGACACCAGGCCAGCTCGGAGACATAGTCCCACCACCGTGTCCTGGGCCTTCCACGAGGCCTTGTCCCACTAGGACATGCCTGGAACACCTCCCGCGGGAGGCGACCAGGAGGCATCCGAAACAGATGCCCGAGCCACCTCAGCTGGCTCCTTTCGACGTGAAGGAGCAGCGACTCTACTCTGAGCTCCTCCCGGGTAACTGAGCTCCTCACCCGATCTCGGAGGGTGCGCCCAGCCACCCTGCGAAGGAAACTCATTTCGGCCGCTTGTATTCGCGATCTTGTCCTTTCGGTCATTACCCAAATCTCATGACCATAGGTGAGGGTGGGAACGTAGATCGATCGGTAAATCGAGAGCTTTGCCCCCCGACTCAGCTCCCTCTTCACCACGACAGACCGATACAGCGACCGCATCACTGCTGACGCCGCACCGATCCGTCTATCGATCTCACGCTCCATCCGTCCCTCACTCGTGAACAAGACCCCGAGATACTTGAACTCCTCCACTTGAGGCAAGGACTCCCCACCGACCTGCAGAGGGGAAGCCACCTTTTTCCGGTGGAGAACCATGGCCTCGGATTTGGAGGTGCTGATCCTCATCCCGGCCGCTACACACTCGGCTGCAAACCGCCCCAGTGCGTGCTGAAGGTCCTGGTTCGTTGAAGCCATCAGAACAACATCGTCCGCAAACAGCAGAGATGAGACTCTGAGGCTCCCAAACCGGACACCCTCCGGCCCCTGGCTGCGCCTAGAAATTCTGTCCATAAAAGTAATGAACAGAACCGGTGACAAAGGGCAGCCCTGGCGGAGACCAACACGCACCGGGAACAGGTCTGACTTACTGCCGGCAATGCGAACCAAGCTCCTGCTGCGGTCATACAGGGAACGGACAGCCCTTAGCAGAGGGCCCCGGACCCCATACTCCCGGAGCACCCCCCACAGGGCACCACGAGGGACGCGGTCGAACGCTTTCTCCAGATCCACAAAACACATGTGGACTGGTTGGGCGAACTCCCACGAACCCTCGAGTACCCGATGAAGGGTATAGAGTTGGTCCAGTGTGCCACGACCAGGACGAAAACCGCATTGTTCCTCCTGGATCCGAGGTTCAACTATCGGCCGGATCCTCCTCTCCAGCACCCCGGAATAGACCTTACCGGGGAGGCTAAGGAGGGTGATTCCTCTGTAATTGGAACACACCCTCCGATCCCCCTTTTTAAAGAGAGGGACCACCACCCCGGTCTGCCAATCCAGAGGCACTGTCCCCGACCGCCACGCGATGTTGCAGAGACGTGTCAGCCAAGACAGTCCTACAACATCCAGAGACTTAAGGTACTCAGGGCGAATCTCATCCACCCCCGGAGCCTTGCCACCAAGGAGCTTTCTCACCACCTTGGTGACTTCAGCCCCGGTGATGGGCGAGCCCACCCCCGAGTCCTCAGCCTCTGCTTCCTCATTGGAAGACGTGACGACGGGATTGAGGAGGTCCTCGAAGTACTCCTTCCACCGCCCGACGACATCCCCAGTCGAGGTCAGCAGCCCCCCACCCGCACTGTACACAGTGTTGGTGAAGCACTGCTTCCCCCTCCTGAGGCGCCGGATGGTTTGCCAGAATCTCTTCGAGGCCGACCGATAGTCTTCCTCCATGGCCTCCCCGAACTCCTCCCAGACCCGAGTTTTTGCCTCCGCAACCGCACGAGCCGCAGCACGCTTGGCCTGCCGGTACCTCTCAGCTGCCTCAGGAGTCCCACAAGCCAACAAGGCCAGGTAGGACTCCTTCTTCAGCTTGACGGCATCCCTTACTTCCGGGCGCCACCACCGGGTTCGGGGATTGCCGCCGCGACAGGCACCAGAGACCTTACGGCCACAACTACGAGCAGCCGCATCGACAATGGAGGAGGAGAACAGAGTCCACTCTGACTCCATGTCCCCCGCCTCCCCCGGAATCTGGGTGAAGCTCTTCCGGAGGTGGGAGTTGAAGACCCCACTGACAGAGGGATCCACCAGACGTTCCCAGCAGACCCTCACAACACGCTTGGGCCTGCCAGGTCTGACCGGCTTCCTCCCCTGCCAGCGGATCCAGCTCACCACCAGGTGGTGATCGGTTGACAGCTCAGCCCCTCTCTTCACCCGAGTGTCCGAGACACGCGGCCGGAGGTCAGATGACACAACTACAAAGTCGATCATCGACCTCCTGCCTAGGGTGTCCTGGTGCCACGTGCACTTATGGACACCCTTGTGCTCGAACATGGTGTTCGTTATGGACAAACTGTGACTAGCACAGAAGTCCAACAACAGAACACCACTCGGGTTCAGATCGGGGAGGCCGTTCTTCCCAATCACCCCCTCCCAGGTCTCACTGTCGTTACCCACATGGGCGTTGAAGTCCCCCAGCAGAACAATGGAGTCCCCAGTCGGAGCACTATCTAGTACCCCTCCCAGGGACTCCAAGAAGGCCGGGTACTCTGCACCGATGTTGGGCCCGTAGGCCGAAACAACGGTGAGAGACCTGTCCCCGACCCGAAGGCGTAGGGACGCGACCCTCTCGTCCACCGGGGTGAACTCCAACACGTGGCGGCTGAGCTGGGGGGATATGAGCAAACAAACAAAGTATAATTACACAAAATTAAACAATGTGGATTTTCTAAGCGGATAAAAGGGGGGACTATAATGTAAGGCGTAATAATACCAGGAGTAGTTCGAAATCCACGCAGTATTCTTCACTTTACTGCGCAGTAATCTTCACTTTACTGCGCAGTAATCTTCACTTTACTGTGCGGATGCCAAACTACTCCTGGTATCCCCCCTTTTATCCGCGTAGAAAATCCACATTGTTTAATTTTGTGTAATTATACTTTGTAGTGGAACACTTCACGTAACCATATTTAAATAGGGAAAACGTGGAAGAGCTTGGTAGCTTCTATCTTGACCTGTTTTGGAGCTATAGAGGAGAGAGGGAGGGGCTAAATGCTAACGCCGTCTGCGCTGTGTTTACGTGACTGAAGGCACGGGTGAAGATCAGACAGGTCCTAAAGAACTCGTCAAAGCTAAGGCAAGAACATATCTCAGTATGTAAAAACGGTGGCCTATTCCTTTAAGAGAAACAAGTTACTTTGTTCTTCCATTTTCGCCCATTTTTCCCCCAAATGATTCCCCATTTGTCACATATATTGTTCGTTTTTTTTGGTTCCAGATGACAAACATTTTAGATTTATTGTCGAAAAAATGATTGTTCAGGTATTGGCATTATAAACCAAGAATCATCACCCGGAGTTTTGCTCATCAGGGTTTGTGAGCTCACTTTCATTCAGGCATATCTTCATTAGTGCAGAAAACTAAAACTGTGTGTTTTTTTTGGTGGAAAGCTCATTATATCAGGCAAGAAATTCAAAATCAACAGTGTTAAAACATGGGAACATTTTGAGTTTTTGTTTAAAGGGAAACAGTGGCTCAGATAGTAGAGCGGGTCGTCCTGTGATCGAAGGGTGGGCGGTTCGAATCCCGCAGGTGCGCACTGTCGCTGTGGGAAAGACGCTTGAACCACCTTTGCCTCCAGTGTCTGCGCACGTGAATGAGCGTGTGAGCCCTCTGAGCCTGGAGGCAGGAGAAAGGCGCTGTATGAATGTGACCATTTAAATCCTAGTGATGGAAGTCCACTAATGTCCTAAACCCATCTTTGGGGAAGTTCATTGTAGCGTTAGCATGCTAAACGGTGGAACCCCCCCCCCTCCCCGAACCGACGCATATCCCATTTCACTCACCGCTGCACGAGGGAGCACGGTTGCTCCTGTGGTAAACAACGCCATTTGTCAACGCTTTGGAGCCGCACATGATTTAATACAGGTCAAAAAAGGGATTATTCAAGTCACAGACTGAGCAATGTCGTCAAAGAACAACGGGCTTTGTGGAGTGAAGCTGGCCTTGGAGGAGACAAGAGGATGGTTTAACCCTCTTGTTTTGAACTTCATTCTATTTATGGGGTAAATGTTACACAGAGTGGCTTTAAATATTTTCCCCGGCGTTGAATAAACTGCAGCTAAAGCGAAAGCAAAGGCAAAGTGCCGCGTGGCCGAGCCGGCTTTAGCCAACATTCATATTCGAGATGCCTGTGCCTCGCGTTTCTGCGGAATCAGATTAGCGGAGCGGCCAGATGACAGGAAATCGATCGGTGCTGGTAGGAGTGATGCGTCTGCCCTTCCCTGCCCACCGGTGTCCCGCCGCGGCCTGCAGGGCAGCGCCGGGCGCCGGCCGAGAGAGGCTTCAGTGGACTCATTAAAGACACACTTTTAAGACTGCAGCCCAAAGCAAATCAAGCAAACACACAAACACAGCGTGGCTTTGAGTGACTTTTTACAGCTTACAAACCTTTCTCCATCAGCTGGAAAGGTGGCAGAGTGGTTAGTGCTGCCACCTCACAGTAAGAAGGTCAGTTGCAGGTTTTCCATTTGTCTTTAGGGAAATTACAGTTTCTTCCGATGATGTTTAAACAGAGAGTGAACCTGTTACTCGCCGTCCTCCTGGTCAGGTTAGGGTTATGTTTCCCACAGATCTGACACAGTTTTAGAAACTAGAAGGTCTTGGCTTTCAAATGAGTTATCACACTTAGAGATTTGGAGATGCATAATTGCTAACCCTAACCAAAGGTGGCAGGTCCAGGTTAAGAGTAGACACTGTTGGTTAAAGGGACTATACAGAGTTTAAAAATCTTAAAACTAAGTATATTCCTCCCCCTACATGTTTCAACAATGTCCTAATGTGTAGAATGAGTCCAGACCTGTTCACCACAACTGCCTCTAAAATCCTGCACTGTCACTCAAAAAGTGGTTAATTCGGCTCCGAAGTGCCGTCATGCACGAGCTTAATATAGAAGGTGCAGTTACACGTATGACCTGAGGCGGCAGTAGTGATCATAACATGGAAAACTTGCATCTAGCCCCTTTAACTATCAATCAATCAAGGATCTGAGAAATGACTTGATAAAGGTTTTTATAAAAAATGGATCATAAACGATGAGCGTGTATGAGCCACAGGTCTACACCAGGGATGCCCAAAGTGGGGCCCGTGGCGAACTACTTTTGCGCTGCATCTGGTTATTACAACCTTTGCCATTCATTCTCAATGGTAAATGGATGCAGTGCACGTTATGGCCACCAGGGTAAAGTTAGGGGCGCTGTTTCACTCCTGTCACATAGTTAAGGAAACACGTTTGTGGTGTTTTGCTGTTTTCCAACTTTTATGGTAAAGGTTGTTGACGTCAACAAAGCCACGTGTTAAAAAGTGACTTTTAAAAGAATTGATGCTGAACTGACATGTTCAAAATGATCTAATGTGGCATTTTATTTGAGTTTGAACGAATGAATGAGGTAGAGTCACTGTCGGTGCTGTAGATACTGGTGTTTTGCACTATATTGCTACAATTGTTGATTCTGTTCTACTAAAACTAGTCTTTTGCCATGTTAACATTGGTTTTAATGTAGCATGTCATTTGTATAGATTAGATAGAATCAAATGCAAATGTACATTATTATTATTATTTTTGTGTTTCACGATTGACATCACCATGTTTGACCTGCGATCCACAGGCATTTTTTCATTTTGGCCGTCAGAGACGAAAGGTTTGGGCACCCCTGGTCTACACACTGTGAGCTCAGTGAATGGCAACCTGCTCCCGTTTTAAACATTTGCCATTTTTATGCTGCTCAAACAACCGAAGAGGCGAAATGCCCTCAACTCCTAAAAGTCCAGACACAGAACAAGTGATTCTTCTTCCACAAACAAACTAACGTTTCCCGTATAGTTTTCCAGTTCACCTGCCATTTGAAGCGCTCTCTCCTCCTTCCCCCTGACACGTCCTCTTCAGACCGGCCCTCCACTCGCTCAAACACCAGTCCACCTCCGCCCTCCTGCCTCTCCACTCAGGGGCCACTTCACCGGGGTCCGCGCCTCCTCTCTCTCCGGGGGCCCGGGGCATCTCCAGGCGTCATTATCATCTCTATCATCTCCTAATCACCAGGCCGTCCCCGCAGAGCTCGAGCCTCTTCTGCGCTGACAGGGCGGCGAGGCTAAGTGAGCAGGCGTGTGGCAGGCGTGTAGCGGGCGTGTAGCAGGCGTGTGGCAGGCGTGTGGCAGGCGTGTGGCAGGCGTGTGGGAATGGAGACTGTTGAGGAGGTTTGAATATCGTCGGCTGGACTGGGCTGATTGAGTCGAGGACTGCCATTTTCATAAAATAAGGAGGGGAGGAGCCAGGACTGCCACACCCTCAATACAAATATTTGTATCTGCTACAAACATTACGACTGGAATCAATACAAAAAATTGACAAAATAATCGCAAATCTACAGATCTACCGCCCTAGTACGTATCAACTCGTCTAAGCTCAGGTCAGAACATATCTCAGTGTGGGAAAAACGGTGGCCTGTTCCTTTAAATTTAAAAATAGGTATCACTTTATTTAACAGTACCTTGATACATTGTACCTAACTACATTTAGTACAATGTAATGTGCTCTGCAACAATCTGTAATAACTTGTACCTATGGGTTACATACACAATGGAATAATAAGTATCTGTAGTTTGTAGGTACATAATGTAATAGGACACGACAACCTTAGGGTTATGTCTTATTACATTATGTACAAACTACAAATACATATTATTCCATTGTGTATGTAACCCATAGGAACAAGTTATTACTGGTTGTTACAGAGCACATTACATTGTACTAAATGTAGTTAGTTACAAAGTATCAAGGGTCGTGTAAAATAAAGTCTTTGTAGAAGGTTCATACGGTCTTCTTAGGTTAAAGCTGTTACAGTTTTGTTTCTTATAGTAAGACGGAAGGTTTAGTTTTACCTGCTTGACTAGTTTCGATCACTTCCTGTGATCTTCCTCAGAAGCGACACCTGGTGGTGGAGGTGACGTGTCGTAGGCTTCCCAAGTGTGGGATAAGGTGTACGCTCCCTCGTCCCGGTTCATAGATGTTGATGCACGTTTCCTGATCTCGATGGCACACTTGGGATGCCGTCCTGGAGAAGGCGCCAGTCAGTAGGGGGCGTAAGTTCTCCCTACTGCCTGGAAAACCCATGTAAGCTGCCAACGACACGGCACCTCCACCACCAGGTGTCGCTTCTGAGGAAGATCACAGGAAGTGATCAAAACTAATCAAGCAGGTAAAACTAAACCTTCCGTCTTACTATAAGAAACAAAATTGTAAAATAAAGTGTTGCCTAAAAATATCTTCCTTTTTCCAGGAGAAATGGTGAGCTACTGTATGTTATACCAGTGTTTCTCAAACTTTTTTGAACCATGGCAGTCATTCTCATCAAAGTGTCTTGAATAGGAACATTGTCTCACTGGCCACAATGCCACTGTCACCGCCACCTGTCGCATTCATGCATCACTAATTCTCTTTAAAAAATGAGCTACCTGCGGCCACCTACTGATATGGAAGAGTATTACATGGTAACTCTGCCAATCACTACACTGCGTTCCAAATTATTATGCAAATAACATTTTTCTAAGATTTTCTAAATTGTCAACTCAAATGAGAGTCAGCATAATTTTTAAGTCTTTACCTGGTAGAGGATCATTTAAATGTGGTGGAAAAAATTTCCTAGTGATAACAGTATTTTTTTCAAAAATAAATATAGTAAAACCCTCAAAATCCACTGTTCCAAGTTATTATGCAACTCATCGTTTCAATACATTTTAAAGCTTGTAATTAACTGAAAATGGTGATTTGTTGTATTTGTAGCATTAGGAGGTCATAATTACTGAAATCAAAAGCTATTTCAATCAAAAAAATATGAACAGGTCAAGTTATATTTTACCATAGGAGCCCTTGTGTGATAGCAGCTTCAAAATTCTTAAATCCATTAAAATTGTGAGTTTTTGGACAGTTTCTGCTTGGATTTCTTTGCAGGATGTTAGAATAGCCTCCCAGAGCTGCCGTTTGGATGAAAACTGCCTCCCACCCTCATAGAAGTTTTTTTTGTTGAGGCTCCAAATGTTCTCAACAGGGTTGAGGTCAGGGAAGGAGGGGGTCCACATCATGAGTTTCTCTCCTTTTCTGCCCATAGCAGCCAGTGATGCAGAGGTTTTCTTTACAGCAGGACATGGTGCGTTGTCATGCATGAAGAGGATCTTGTTCGGGAAAGCATGGCTCTTCTTTTTGTACCATAGAAGACAGTGGTCAGTCAGAAACTCCACATATTTTTCAAAGGTCATTTTCACACCTTCAGGGAGCCTAAAAGTGCCTAAAGGGGCCGACCAGCTCTCTCACCATGATTCTGGCCCAAAACATGACTCCTCTACCTCTTTACTGACGTCACAGCCTTGTTGGGACATTGTGGCCAATCACCAACTATCCACTACTCCATTGATCTGACCATCCAGGGCTACACGGCGCTCATCAGTGAACAAGACTGTTTGAAAATGAGTCCTCATGTATTTCTCAGCCCGTAGCAGCCGTTTTTGTTCATGAACATTCAATTAACCGTTTAGGGGAGGCCCGGATAGAAGTTTTATGCACAACTGCAGCCTCTGGAGGGTCCTACACCTTGATGTTAGGGGGACTCCAGAGGCACCAGCAGCTTCAAATACCTGTATGCTGCTTTGTAGCATCTGTTCTCTTAATCTGATGTGTTTGTCTGGCAGAAACCGTCCATATTGTGCCTGAATCATTCACAAATCTCTTATCAGTACGATGATTACACTTAATCTTTCATGAAATATCGAAGGTCTTCATACCTAGACCAAGGTATTCAACTATTTCACACTTTTCATCAGCAGAAAGTCCCTTTTTCTTTCCCATATTGCTTAAAAATGATGATCTGCATAATAAAGTGGAACACCCTTTTTCAGTAGTTTTTCCCTTAACTGGGCTTAACCTGAAAACTAATCATCCCAGGTCTCTGAGATTAATGTCAGTGATTCATAGAGCCCCAAGACACGATACCATCCATGAGTTTCATTATTATTATTTTTTTTTTTACCTTTTTGACACAAAAATCCAATTTGCATAATAATTTGGAACGCAGTGTAGACAGCACAGAGACTCCACAATGGCACATTTTTCCAGATAATAATGAATTTGTAGGTGAAATTGGATACTTTCCCATGGCACTCCAGACAATATCTCACGGCACTTTTTTGGTGTAAAACCGTTTTTTGACATTTTATCTGCTGTTATTTCAGCAGGAGGTTCAGATAAAGTTGTGTTTTTTTCCCGTTTGTCTCTGGAAATGCCAACAGTTTGGACCCAGAAGGAGATTCTGATTGTGTGTGACGTCACACTTAACAGACGTGAGGAACAAGTGAGTCAGAATTGTTTGGAACTCTCCCTCTATCTATGTCACTAACTTCAAAATTCAAATTCAAATCGCCTTTCTGCTTCACTGAAATAAAACTGATGCTGACCAACAACAGATGTCTCCCTCTTAAAGGCACACTGCGTAACATTTTGGACTATACTGTTGCCATCAACACAAAACATGCTCTCAGTGACCAGCCCGACACAGAAAATACTATTTTTGCAGTGAGTAATGAAAGAATGGATCTGGATGAGGGCCTAGCCTGTTTAACTCTCAATTCTACAGACTTTAGCTGACATCTCCATGGAAGCGAGCTGGAGACGTACCCACTCCCGGCTAAGTTAAAGTCACGTTTTAGCAGAGGCGAGCCGCTTAGCACAAAAGCACATGTTTGGTTGAGGTATTTTTCAATGGTGAAAATATCCATCATAAAATAAATGCTTGTATTTCAGTTTTGTTTATTGGGTTGAATCTTACGCGGCGTGCCTTTAACTAAGTCAGAATTACAAAAGGATGAAACCTGCACTACAAAAAGTAAATATCAAGCATTGGCTTAAATGACTTGAATTGAGGAAATGTATCTTGTTTTGAGCGGTTTTCACTCATTTAGACACTTTTCCTGATCGGACCAAGTTTATTTTGCTTGTTTGAGGACGTTTCAGACCAGTTCTAATGTAAATCTCGCTTGAAATAAGAAAGTAAAATTGAGATAAGACCAATTTTCTTACCCCATTGGCAAAGAAAATGACCTGAAATAAGGACGAAATGTATTGAAACGAGTCAGAAACATCTCAGAACGGGGAGTCACGTGGGTACGCCGAGCAAGATGGCAGCACTGTAGAAGAGCTCCAACCACCCGCAACCTACTTAACTTTGAATGAACCTCCGTCCTTGATCTAAATATTGTTTATTATTCCGGTAAAGTTTTCTTTTGTAACCCTGACCGTGGTTTTGCTGAGAAAATGGAGAAAACGGCGACATCGAAGTACTTCAAGGATACGAGCCGCATGGCCACTCGGCATACGCTAGCTGAGGCTAAGTCTCCTGACAAAGCTACTGAACAGAAAATAAGTATCGAGAGTGTCTTTGCCGAGATCATCAAAATGAACGGCGAGATCACCAAAATGAACAGCAAACTATCTGAAGTGGCAGAGGACGTGACAACCATAAAAGTAACCACCGCGGACCTGAAAGAATCGGTCATTGGGCTACAGGTTCGAGCGGATGAGGCAGAAGGGCGAATCTCCGAGCTCGAAGATAAAACCGAGAACTTGACAACAAGCACTGACGCCATGGAGATAAAGGTGACCAGGCTCTGGGATCGCGTACAAACACTGGAAAATCACAGCAAAAGAAACAATGTCATCTTGGTGGGGCTGAAAGAGGCATACGGGACGGATGGTAAGCTGGAAGATTGTGTCAAAAAAGTTTTGAGAGAGGGGCTGGGGATTGTTGCTGAAGGGGAGTTTGAAATCGAGCGGATGCATCGATCACTGGCCCAGAAGCCGAACGAAGACCAGCCGCCCAGGCCTGTGGTGATGCGCTTTTTGAGGCAATCCGCCCGGGATAAAGTGCTGAAGGCAGTGGCGGAGAAACGTGGATGTACATGGGAAGGGCAGCGACTGTCGATATTCCCCGACGTAACGAAGGAATTAGCTGTGAAGAGGAAATCGTTCCAGGCTGCAAAGAAAGCACTGCAACAACGAAATGTGAGATACACGCTTGCTTTTCCTGCAGAATTGAGATTTAGATGGCGCGGCAGGAACCAACGCTTCACAAACAGCACGGAGGCGGAGCGCTTCATTGAGATGAACTGCAAAGAAACGGACGAGTAAACGATATACGGGATATATATTTCTCGAACTGGACTGATGAGGATCTCCACGGACGGGACGGACGGACTTTGAGATGTAGAACTGGATGCGGGTGAGTGAGCATCCGATACAGGTTGTTGTCTGACAGCTAGCAGCCGAGAGGACACTCCTCGGGTTGGGAGGGGTGTATCCCACGGACCATAACTAGTTGTATTTATGTTTCTTCTCTTTTTTTCTTTTTTTTGTTACGTTAGTTTTTCAGCCCCCCACATTGGTGTTGTTTGGGGGAGACACCTTAAGTTGATTGTTTTTGTTTTTTTCATGTTTTCATTGTTGAAAAATACTTGGGCATGGCAGCACAAATTTGATTTCTTGGGCCGAGAGAATGGCTTTATTTCTTCTACTATTACAACAAACGGGGGATATTATGTTGAGTTCCTTGTACTTTATCTTTCTAATGGTTAGAAATTATGTTAGAATTATCAGTTGGAACATAAAAGGGTGTGGAAATCCAGTAAAGCGAGGGAAGGTTATGACTTACCTTAAGAACAATAAGGCTGATATTGCCTTTATTCAAGAGTCACACTTTAAGGCTGAGGAGGCTTTGAAATTGAAATTTGGATGGGTTGGGCATGTTTTCCATAGCTCATTTTCAAGTAAACGCAATGGGGTGGTCATACTTGTACATAAAAATCTGAACTTTACGTTGGTTAAACAAGCAAAAGATAGTCAGGGGAGAATGATTTGCTTACAGGCTAATCTAAATGGTAAAAACATTATTTTGTGTAATATTTATGCACCAACCATAGGGGATCCAAACTTTTTCCATGAAGTAAATAAAACCCTGGGAGAAATGGAGGGAGATATAATTCTGGCAGGGGATTTTAATCAAGTTTGGGACGTATTCATTGACCGAAGTAGATTCACTGGTTCTCCAGTGGCAAAAGATAGAGCTGCAATTCATATGTTAAGTGAGGACAATAGTCTGGTTGACATATGGCGTTTGATAAATCCAGGTGAAAGGGAATATACTTTCTTCTCTAATTGTCATAGAACCCACTCAAGAATTGATATGTTTTTGATATCAAACAATATAACCAAGCAAGTTGTTCACTGTAAAATTAATGCAATAGCCCTATCAGATCATGCAGCTGTAGAACTGGGAATTGATATAAACAATGATACTGAAAGAAAAGGTAGATGGAGACTCAATACGTCACTGCTATTTAATGAGACTTTTAAATTATCAATTAAAGAGGAGTTACAATCCTTTTTTGAAATAAATAATGGTAGTACTGACAGAAGATCGACTGAATGGGAAGCTTCAAAAGCTTATGTCCGTGGGAAAATTATAGCGTATGCATCTAAAAAGAAGAAGGAGGATATCAGTAGGATAAAAGAACTGGAAAATAAAATTACAATATGTGAAAAAGAATTAGCAGATTGCTACTCACACCAGTTATATAAAGTTATCTGTCAACATAAATTTGAACTTCAGGAAATTTATAATAAAAAGGTTGAATACGCCCTGTTCAGGTTGGGGACATCCTTTTATGAAGAAGGTGAAAAAACAGGCAAATTACTTGCCAGACAGCTAAAACAACACAACTCCTGTAATTTAATACCAGCAATTAAAAAAGGGAATATAACCGTGACAAATACCAAAGAAATTAATGAAGTGTTGCAAAATTACTATGAGGACTTGTATACCCCAGAAACGTATCCGGACCACAAAGAGCTAGCAGATTTTTTTACTAGGGTAGACCTGCCTAAACTGTCTACCGATCAATCAAATTTATTAGATGGTCCCATTACAGAAACTGAAATTAGAAAATCTATATCAGACATGAAGAATGGGAAATCTCCTGGGCTGGACGGTTTTCCCATTGAATATTATAAAGAATACATTGACATCTTGGTACCAGTGTTGAAAGACGTGTATAATGAAGCATATGCATTACAGTCGCTTCCCCCAACCTTCGATGAGGCCTTAATAACAGTAATACCAAAGAAAGATAGAGACCCCTTACAACCCTCTAATTATCGACCTATTAGTCTACTGAATGTGGACTGTAAGATCTTAACTAAAATTTTAGCAACTCGCTTGGAGAAAGTATTGCCAGTTATCATACATACAGATCAAGTAGGGTTTATGAAAAATAGATCATCCACTGATAATATGAGAAGACTCCTACATTTAACTAGCCTGAATCGTGAAAAAAATAGTCCTATCGTAGCCCTCTCCCTTGATGCGGAGAAGGCTTTCGATCGCGTTCAGTGGGAGTTCTTGTTTGCAGCCCTATCAAATTTTGGTTTTTCAACCTCGTTCATTACATGGGTCAAAATGTTGTACAGCAATCCTAAAGCATCCGTTACAACTAATGGTTTTATATCACCCTTTTTTTGTTTAAAGAGAGCCACAAGACAAGGGTGCCCACTGTCACCCCTATTATTCAATATCTCATTGGAACCACTGGCTGTCACTATAAGAGCAAATTCTGAAATTAGGGGTGTGGGGGGAGGTGGTAAACAACATAAATTGCTGCTTTATGCAGACGACATATTGGTCTTGTTGAAAGACCCAGCTCACTCCGTACCTCACTTAATGAGTACAATTCAATCTTATTCTACTGTCTCAGGATATAAAATTAATTGGACCAAATCTGAGGCAATGCCGATATCTGGGCTCAGTTGTGGAAAACTAATGGAACAATTTGGATTTAAATGGATTCCAAAAGGAATGAAATATTTGGGAATCAAATTAAGTCGGGAGGTTGAAGAAATGCCCACATTAAATTTTGAACCAATTTTACAAAAAATTAAAATTAACCTAGATAAATGGCAAAAACTTAGACTAACATTATTGGGTAAGGTGAACGTTATCAAAATGGTTGTCTCACCACAATTTAACTATGCTCTTATGATGCTGCCGGTTACAGTGCCAATGACCATATTTAATCAATATGACACAATAGTCAAACATTTTCTTTGGGAAGGGAAGAGGCCTAGAATCAAGATGGTTAAATTATGCTCACCTACAGACAAAGGGGGGTTGGGTCTGCCTGATCCAAGGTTGTACTATTTTTCATTTGAGATAGCAAAACTTGCCATACACTGGAATGGACTTGATCATTTAGATTGGGCTTCAATTGAAAAATCCTTGTCCTCTCCTTTCACGCCTATAGAATATCTCTCCCAGAGTCCAGGTAACACCACCAACCCTATTATGTTACATTCAAAGGAAGTTTGGATGAAAATGCATAAACTTCTTAAATTGTCACATTATAAACAGTCATATTCTTGTCTATGGCAAAATCCTACTATATGTATTGGGAAGACACCCGTTTATTGGAAGAGTTGGCATGTTAAAAACATAAGTGCATTAGAAAATCTATATGATAGTGGAGTGTTTATGTCCTATAATGACTTGGTAAACAAATATAATCTACAGGGGAAGGGACATTTCTGGAAATACCTTCAGATAAGGAACTGTGTCATGTCACTACCCCAACAAATCGAGGACAACCATATTCTGGACTACATGGCTCTGCCACACCGACATCACCGAGCCTCAGTGTTCTACAAAAGGACCAACTCCGCACTCAGCAGTGACTGTAAAAATCTAAAGGTCTCATGGGAAAAGGATATTGGATGTATGTTTGAAGATGAGGAATGGACTAGAATTGTTTCTAAGAGTGGGAAATTTATAAGAGAATGTAAAGGCAAATTTACACAATACAAAGTTATACATAGATATTATTGGACTCCTGTACGATTGAATAGAATGGGTCTCATGAACAACTCTCTATGCTGGAAGTGTCAAAAAGATACTGGCACTTTGATGCACTGTTTATGGGAATGCCCAATTATTAGTCGTTTCTGGCTGGTGATAGTTCATGCTTTGAGTGGTTGGTTGGGAAGAAATGTGCCATCATGTCCAAGATTATGTTTACTCGGTGATAAAGAACAAATGGCAAATATGCCTAATGATAAATACTCTGTTATTATGGTTGGGGTATCAGTGGCTGCTAGAGTTATTCTTAAACATTGGAAAACCCCCAAAGCCCCACACTTTAAAGAATGGGTAAATATGATGATTAGGATGGCTTCATATGAACGCATGCTTTATAAAATTAATAACAAGGACAACACTACAATGTGTGTTTGGGAAAACTTTTGGTCTCATTTTAATGTAATGACCAGTCAACAGGAAGAAACCTAATTGTATTTATTTTGTAAGTGGGTATTTTGCAAGGATTTCCACACCCTACATCCTTTACTATTATTATTATTTAAACGTTTGTGTTTCACTATTTGATCCTGTGTATGCAGAAACCCCCAATGGCCAATATGTATGACTGATTATTTTGTCATGTACCAAGTAAACATTAATAAAAACTTGAATTATAAAAAAAAAAAAAAAGAAACATCTCAGAACAAGTGAAATAATCTAGGACAAACGCCCAAGAACTTCTTAACTAGTCAAAACAACTAAAATTTGGATTATTATGCTCAAATTGAGATGTTTATACTGATCTAGTTAAATACTTTTTGCAGTGTGTCCCTGTAAATGAAGGAAAGCGACACATTACCCGTGATGTTTGTGATGCGTCTGCTTTAAAAAGAGCCTCACCTCACTTCAAATGCATACGCTTTTCTGCTCCTATACAAAGAGCAAGGTCCCTTTCACAGAATGCATTGGCCTCCTGTAACTCCCGCTCTGCGCCCGCGAGGCAGCACTCCCATAATGCATTTGGCTGGCCCTTTCACCGCGCGCGCACCCCCCCCCCCCCCCCCCCCCCCCCAGCTGACGTCTCTATTCCGACTTTTCGCCCCGTTCACAGCGCGAGCCCGACACGTCCTGTCGCTATAGTTTGCATCTCCCTTAAGTGAGCTGATTCTCCCGCCCAAGTGCCTCTACATGAGCAATTTCACCCTTTAGAGGAATTTCTACGCTCCTTCAGTTGGATGGGATACCGCGCTCCGTAACATTGGGATTTGCAAAATAGACACGGGCGTGGACTTGTTACAGAAAGAGGTCTGTTTCAGCATTAAAGACACTGCAGGGGGAGAGGGGGGGATATTAACATTCAGGGAAATCAATCTGAAACTTCTGATGGAGTTTTCTGACATAAATGTGAGGGGAAATGCACAGGAAATTCAAATAATGATATCATCGGCAGAGAAAACAGAACAAAGGATGTGCTGTGATGTGTTGGTTATGAAGATTTGGCTTGAGGGGATTTTGCATCTTGTTATTAGTGAAAAAAGCTGTAGAAATTCACATTCCACTAAATCTAAATCTATAAGTCTAACATGGGAGAAGTGTATTACCATCGATACAGCAGTGTTCATTTTGACAACATATTTTATTTTAGTTTTAGTCTTAGTCTTTTGACTAAAATGTAATTTAATTTTAGTCAAGATTTAGTCAAAAAAACACTTTTCAATTTTAGTCTAGTTTTAGTCGACTAAAATTGCATGTCAATTTAGTCGACTAAAATTAAGACTAATTTAGTCGACTTATATTTATAATATTCATTATAATCATATTTAATCAAGGTCCTCGACTTCATGGGGCTTCTCCACATGAACAAAGCTCAGACGAGTTCATATGACAGGGAATTTACATGATCTGAGGCTCTTTCAGACGGTCAATAGAAGTTTGGATGATTTTAGTCTCTCCTTTTCATTTTTATTTAGTCTTATTTTAGTCGACTAAAATATCTGGACATTTTAGTCATAGTTTTAGTCTCATGTGAAACTTTTAATTTAGTTTTAGTCCAATTTTAGTCGGCAAAAATAACACTAGACTAACTATTTTAGTCGACGAAATTAACGCTGCGATACAGGCCTGGAGACAATTCAACAGTCAACGTACGACCATTGAATATCCAAGTCTGATTCTGCTTCCACAAGAAGAGATCTCAGTGCACGGTAGCACAGTGGTCCCGGGTTCGATTCCCACCTGGGCGGGGCCCTGTCTGTAAACAGTGGTCCCTCGCTATAACGCGGTTCACGTTTCGTGGATTTATCACCGGCCCCAAATCTCTACTCCCTTCTGTGCTGAACTTTACCCTCCTCATCGACGGACACAGTGTCACCTCCTCCCCCTCTGTACGCAACCTCGGCATCATATTGGACTCCACCCTCTCATGCAAAACACATATTAACGACATCACTAAAACATCCTTCTTCCATATCTGCAAGATTGCCCGCCTCCGCCCCTCCCTGACCCAGTCTACATCTGAAATCCTCATCCACGCTTTCATCACTTCCCGACTCGACTACTGCAATCCCACCACTCATCTCCAAAAAAACTGCAATACATCCAGAACTCTGCTGCCCCGCCTCCTCACCCACACCCGGTCCAGAGAACACATCACCCCCCCCCATCCTCCAGCAGCTCCACTGGCTCCCCGTTCCATATCGCATTCAGCACAAGCTCCTCCTCCTCACCTACAAGTGCCTCCATAACCTGGCCCCGCCCGACCTCACCGAGCTCCTGCAACGACGCCAACCCCCCCGCCGCCAACCGCCTCACTCCCATCACCCGGACTAACCGCCGGACCTTGGGGGACCGAGCCTTCGCCATCGCCGTCCCCCACCCTCTGGAACTCACTCCCACAGCCCATTAGAAGCACAGACTCACTACCAACCTTCAAATAAGTCCTCAACTGTTCAAACTAGCTTTTCCTTAAACCCCTTTTTTGTTTTGCTTTATCCCCCAGAGTCACCGCAGCGGGTCCGACTCCACGTTTACTTTCTCTGAACTTTTCCACAGAAATAAACACTGTGTTTCCCCTACCACTAAAAACATGTACAATAGGCCAGAGTGAATGATGTGTGTGAGTGATGGAGTGACGGTGGTCAGATGTGTGCAGTCTCCCCCGGGGGAAAATGAACACCGAGTGTGGAGTCAAACTGTCTCATGCAAAGAGCTTTGTGACCATGTCTGTGAAAGGCGCTAGATCTTCTTCTTCTACTGTTGTAGCCACAGCTGCCCTGGGATAGACTGATGGAAACAAGGCTGTCAGTCTGTGCCACCAAAAACCACTCACTCACTCTTTCCATTCATTCTGGTCTATTGTAGGGCGATTATTTGGTAATCGATTATTCTACCGATTATTTTCTTGGTTAATTGGCTTGGCCGTTATGAGACTCTTGGCGCTAATTCTGCTTCTGATTGGACGAGACACTGACAGATATTCATGAAATGTTCAATGTAAAAAACACTACAGACCCTAACTTTAAAAAATAAACAATTTTCATGTCATTTTTGCTCTATTTGAGTCTGTGTTTACTAGAAAGCGATTAATCGATTACTAAAATAGTTGTCGACTATTTCAATAATCGATTTGTTGTTTCAGCCCTAGTCTATTGTACATGTTTTTAGTGGTTGGAAACCGAACAGACACCTCAGGCCGGAGATCCAACTAACCACTGTGCCACCGTGCCTTCTACATAGGAAATGACCATTGAGGACAGAACAAGGCCCTGTGTGGGAGGATCCAAACACCATGAGGGCGCGTCCTTTACACGGTGCTTCATCAGGGGCCTGTCCTAATGCTTTTGTGAACAGTCAGCACAGGAGGTGGCGGAAAGTGGCAAACCTTTGAGTGATTCCAGGCAGTACTGCTGCTTCCTATACACTCATAATGTGCTGTGCGCCGGGCATCAAGTGTCCCGAGGGGCACCGCTCTGAGGACACTGTGATTGAGTGGAATTGTGCAGTATGCCGCTGCTTTATTAACACAGCTGACATATTTCATGAGAAAGATGATGAAGAAGAGTTATAGAAATGTGGCCAATGCTCGTAAATTCACAAGCAGAGTTAGGTTCAGATGTCCTGAAAAAACATTTGCATCATGTAATCAGTGTTAATTTTGACAACACATTTTAATTTAGTTTTAGTCTTAGTCTTTTGACTAAAATGTAATGTAATTTTAGTCGAGATTTAGTCGACTAAAATTGCATGTCAATTTAGTCGACTAAATTTAAGACTAATTTAGTCGACTTTGCATTTATAATATTAATTATAATGATATTTAATTCAGGTCCTCTGCTTCATGGAGCTGCTCCTCATGAACAAAGCTCAAACCTGTTCATTTGGCAGTGAATTTACATGATCTGAGGCTCTTTCAGACGGTCAATAGAAGTTTAGATGATTTTAGTCTCTCCTTTTCATTTTTGTTTAGTCTTATTTTAGTCGACTAAAATATCTGGACATTTTAGTCACAGTTTTAGTCTCATGAAAAACTTTTAATTTAGTTTTAGTCCAATTTTAGTCGTCAAAAATAACACTTTGACTAAAATTAAGACTAAATATTTTAGTTGACTAAATTAACACTGCGATACAGGCCTGGAGACAATTCAACAGACAACGTTCGACACACAACACTGCATGTAATGTTCTCTGGTGAAGTGAAAAAGGAAAGAGAGGAAGGCACGCAGTTCAACAAGGCTGAGTTTGGAAGCCAGACCAAGATATTCAGGGAAATATCGAGCCAAACAAACATTTTAGTTTTCAACTGCCGTGTCTCACCTTAAAAGGTTGACATTTAAAAATGACTAGAGTCTGTCTAATACTTCCTACGACGTGAAATCAAAACCCAAGATGGCTGCGCCGCCTGAGGATGAAAGTGCAGGCGAGATGGTGGTGCCACAAACACCTAATGGTCCACTACAGGAATAGAAAGGACCAGGAGCCGCCAGAACACGAACATTAGGCAGAGCTGAAGGCAGATAAAAGCTTCTGATGAAGGTCTGATGGCCCGTGTTTGTGTGAGTGTGTGAGTGTGTGTGTGAGTGTGCACGTGTGAGGATGGCGCCTGGGAAGTCCATTAGGGAACAAAACCATGAATCATGCATCAGAAGAGAGAAAGGGGGGGTTTTATAAAAGCAACAAAAGAGCAGGCGAGGAGTAGCGCGTGTGTGAAGATACTGGAGGAGCAGCGTGACTGAGGAGGGGATGGATCAGCGAAGATGCACCAGAGCCAGAGGGCAGAGAGGGGGGGGGGGGGACACTGCAGCAAAGGGCCACACGGAGCTACATGTTACCCCAATACCGGCACTTTCACGATACTTGGTTTTCGTTACCAGGATTGAAATATTTGACGTCTGGAAACAGAAAACAAAACAATAACGTGTGGAAGATTTGCAGATTCACGGGTTCATTTGTCGGTTTCATCTCCAATAAGATCATATAAACCGTTATTGATCTCACAATGTCAGGAAATGGGGAAAAAGCGTGGGAAATAAGGGAAGTGGGGACTAGTAATAAAAAAAATTACAAATGTGGGGAAAAGGAGAAAAAATTGGGGAAAAATGAAGGAAAAAAATGTGACCCATCATGAGAAGGGGGGACACAATTTGGTGTTTGGGCATTTTGAGCGGGACATAGCTGTGAAAGGTGCCGTTTCCAAAGTTTCCAACAATGTGTAACACATGGAAATCTGATCATATTTGGAGAAGATGTGGGAAGTTGAATTTAGGAAGTGGAAATATGTCAAAGAGAGGAATCGGCCTCTAAACTTTTGGGCTGTTCTCACCTGATAATAGGGCTCATTTACATCTCATTGAGAAAAGCCACACCGCTGTAAAGCCCCGCCCCCTGTCAGGTCATGTGTGTGTGTGTTCAGAGTTCACTCACTCAAACGCACAGAAACTGATCAAAGCAGCGTCTCTGTCTTTGCTCTCAAGGCTCTTCATGAGGAAGCGGCGCCGCATAATCCGTGATGAATAAATCCACTTCCGAACATGTTGGTTGTAACGTCCACAGTTCAGCTCCTCTGATACAATCTTTGTCCACCCAGTATGTAAATACACACTGACAAAGTCACGCCCCGACTGCACGCTCCCAAAACCCCCCAAACCATAACTGCGAGCTTAAAAACCATGAGGGCACGTCCTTTACACGGTACTTCTTCAGGGGCCCGTCCTAATGCTTCTGTGAACAGTCAGCACAGGAGAAAGTGAAACCTTTGAGTGATTCCTATACACTCATAATGTGCTGAGCGTCGGGCATCAAGTGTCCCGAGGGGCACCGCTCTGAGGACACTGTGATTGAGTGGACTTGTACAGTATGCCGCTGCTTTATTAACACAGCTGACATATTGTTCAGCTCGTCTGATACAATCTTTGTCCATCCAACACGACCCAGTGTTTACCCAGTATGTAAATACACACAGACAAAGCCACGCCCCGACTGCGCGCTCCCAAAACCCCCCAAACCATAACTGCTAGCTTAAACATGTGGAGGCTTCTTCAACTGAAAAAAAACTTCTTTTGCGCTTTTCTCGAAACTTGGGCTGCCGATTTGTGTCCCTGGTTCTAGTGACTGGGCACAAATTGTAAAAACAAGTGGTGCAAATATTGGGAAAAAGAATAAATAAATAAAAATAGGGGGAAAATGTAATCAAAATGGGGGGAAATACGGGGAGAAGTCACTTCCTTTATCCAGTCTTCAACAGCTTCAAAACTTGGATCTAAAGATACAGCCTTTTTTTTTCTGGTACCTGCTTTCATTACTGGTACTTTTTTTTTTACGATAGCAGACTGGTATTGTTTAACAGTACCCAGCCCTAGTTGGTATCGATAAAAATGTATCAATTCCCATCCCTGATCACTATATTGTGTCTTCTACAGTGACATTGTAACAAGATCATCTTTGCGACCCATTGTGTATCGTGAAAACCCTGTTTAACTGCCTGGTAATCAGCACAGCATTGATTCTATTAGGCCTGTTTGTGTGGCCATAAACCACCGCACGAGCCTCGCATTACCCATTCTCCTCACTCGCCAACCGGCGAGCGCACCAGCTCCCAGCGGCCCTTAAACACCCGCAGTGTGTTAGAGACGCGTTCCCCGGCGCTGCCTCGCTCCCATAAAACATGCTAACGATATGCAGTCCAACTGAAATGAGGTGGAAAATCATTGTTTGGGCGGTTAAACTTTACATCTGGTCAGAGCAAACGCCGTTAATCATGGCCGAGGCTCCCGCGGCACAGTAACGACAAAGGGAACGCTGGGCTAATTGACGGATGCTAAGGGGGAAATGTTAACGGGGGCTCGTGTTTAAATATTAAAACTTGATAGTACATTTCGGTTATGGGATTGCGGTGATTATACAGTAGCAAGCGTCTTTTTTTTTACAGAAGAATAAAAGTTCAGGGTTGATTTCTGCTAAAACAGCACAGTTACAAAACCATTTACTGACCAGCCCTTTTCTCACAATCTACCCCCTGCCAGGATTTCTGCTCGTTTTCAACAATCTTCGTTGTTCCCACCGAAAATGTTAGACCATAACTACATGAACGGAAACAAAGATCTAACCGCGAGATTCCACATTCTCCGTGTTCGCCCCGTGCCACCAGGAACAGGCCACCGTTCTTACATACTGAGATATGTTCTTACTAGGGCTGGGCAATTAATGACATTTTAATCCAGTTGTAATTTTAATAAAGGTCGATCTCGATAATCGCAAGGTGCGTTTTAATCAAGGAGAATTGGCCAGTCCTGTCGCATTCTGGAAAAAAAATATGGAGGGCGCAATGTTGCAGCGCCTGTCAGGTCAATCCCAGGGAAAGACTCAGCCCAAACAAACAGGAAGCACAGGACGGCACATGCGGCACCAAGAGGACCTGGTGATTTTACGTGCACGGGGATGTAGAGTTTACCTTAAAAAAACTATCGATCGCTATTTGGACCATGTGGACTATTTGAGGCTGCAGCCGTGGACTAGCTGGAATTCTAACAGTGAATTGTAAGTTGATCCGAGGAGCTATGTTGTCCGGGGCTTTATGCCCCTGGTAGGGTCTCCCATGGCAAACAGGTCCGAGGTGACGGGTCAGACGAAGAGCAGTTCAGAAGACCCCAATGGACGTACGACATTCAAGGACCGTGACGTCGCCCGGCATGGCGCAGCCGGGGCCCCACCCTGGAGCCAGACCTGGGGTTGGGGCCCGAACGCGAGCGTCTGGTGGCCGGGTCTCTGCCCACGGGGCCCGGCCGGGCCCAGCCCGAAGGGACGACGTGGGCCCGCCCTCCTGTGGACCCACCACCCGCAGAGGGATCCGTAGGGGTCGGGTGCGGAGAGGACTGGGTGGCAGTCAGAGGCAGGTGCCTCGACGACCTGGTCCGCATGCACAGCTTCTGGCGTTCGGGACATGGAACGTCACCTCGCTGGGGGGGAAGGAGCCTGAGCTTGTGCGGGAGGTTGAGAGATACCGACTAGATATAGTCGGGCTCACCTCCACGCACAGCTTGGGTTCCGGATCCCAACTCCTGGAGAGAGGCTGGACTCTCCATTTTTCTGGAGTTGCCCGCGGGGAGAGGCGGCGGGCTGGGGTGGGTTTGCTCATATCCCCCCAGCTCAGCCGCCACGTGTTGGAGTTCACCCCGGTGGACGAGAGGGTCGCGTCCCTACGCCTTCGGGTCGGGGACAGGTCTCTCACCGTTGTTTCGGCCTACGGGCCCAACATCGGTGCAGAGTACCCGGCCTTCTTAGAGTCCCTGGGAGGGGTACTAGATAGTGCTCCGACTGGGGACTCCATTGTTCTGCTGGGGGACTTCAACGCCCATGTGGGTAACGACAGTGAGACCTGGGAGGGGGTGATTGGGAAGAACGGCCTCCCCGATCTGAACCCGAGTGGTGTTCTGTTATTGGACTTCTGTGCTAGTCACAGTTTGTCCATAACGAACACCATGTTCGAGCACAAGGGTGTCCATAAGTGCACGTGGCACCAGGACACCCTAGGCAGGAGGTCGATGATCGACTTTGTAGTTGTGTCGTCTGACCTCCGGCCGCGTGTCTCGGACACTCGGGTGAAGAGAGGGGCTGAGCTGTCAACTGATCACCACCTGGTGGTGAGCTGGATCCGCTGGCAGGGGAGGAAGCCGGTCAGACCTGGCAGGCCCAAGCGTGTTGTGAGGGTCTGCTGGGAACGTCTGGTGGATCCCTCTGTCAGTGGGGTCTTCAACTCCCACCTCCGGAAGAGCTTCTCCCAGATTCCGGGGGAGGCGGGGGACATGGAGTCAGAGTGGACTCTGTTCTCCTCCTCCATTGTCGATGCGGCTGCTCGTAGTTGTGGCCGTAAGGTCTCTGGTGCCTGTCGCGGCGGCAATCCCCGAACCCGGTGGAGGCGCCCGGAAGTAAGGGATGCCGTCAAGCTGAAGAAGGAGTCCTACCTGGCCTTGTTGGCTTGTGGGACTCCTGAGGCAGCTGAGAGGTACCGGCAGGCCAAGCGTGCTGCGGCTCGTGCGGTCGCGGAGGCTAAAACTCGGGTCTGGGAGGAGTTCGGGGAGGCCATGGAGGAAGACTATCGGTCGGCCTCGAAGAGATTCTGGCAAACCATCCGGCGCCTCAGGAGGGGGAAGCGGTGCTTCACCAACACTGTTTACAGTGCGGGTGGGGAGCTGCTGACCTCGACTGGGGATGTCGTCGGGCGGTGGAAGGAGTACTTCGAGGACCTCCTCAATCCCGTCGTCACGTCTTCCAATGAGGAAGCAGAGGCTGGGGACTCGGAGGTGGGCTCGCCCATCACCGGGGCTGAAGTCACCAAGGTGGTGAGAAAGCTCCTTGGTGGCAAGGCTCCGGGGGTGGATGAGATTCGCCCTGAGTACCTTAAGTCTCTGGATGTTGTAGGACTGTCTTGGCTGACACGTCTCTGCAACATCGCGTGGCGGTCGGGGACAGTGCCCCTGGATTGGCAGACCGGGGTGGTGGTCCCTCTCTTTAAAAAGGGGGATCGGAGGGTGTGTTCCAATTACAGAGGAATCACCCTCCTTAGCCTCCCCGGTAAGGTCTATTCCGGGGTGCTGGAGAGGAGGATCCGGCCGATGGTTGAACCTCGGATCCAGGAGGAACAATGCGGTTTTCGTCCTGGTCGTGGCACACTGGACCAACTCTATACCCTTCATCGGGTACTCGAGGGTTCGTGGGAGTTCGCCCAACCAGTCCACATGTGTTTTGTGGATCTGGAGAAAGCGTTCGACCGCGTCCCTCGTGGTGCCCTGTGGGGGGTGCTCCGGGAGTATGGGGTCCGGGGCCCTCTGCTAAGGGCTGTCCGTTCCCTGTATGACCGCAGCAGGAGCTTGGTTCGCATTGCCGGCAGTAAGTCAGACCTGTTCCCGGTGCGTGTTGGTCTCCGCCAGGGCTGCCCTTTGTCACCGGTTCTGTTCATTACTTTTATGGACAGAATTTCTAGGCGCAGCCAGGGGCCGGAGGGTGTCCGGTTTGGGAGCCTCAGAGTCTCATCTCTGCTGTTTGCGGACGATGTTGTTCTGATGGCTTCAACGAACCAGGACCTTCAGCACGCACTGGGGCGGTTTGCAGCCGAGTGTGTAGCGGCCGGGATGAGGATCAGCACCTCCAAATCCGAGGCCATGGTTCTCCACCGGAAAAAGGTGGTTTCCCCTCTTCAGGTCGGTGGGGAGTCCTTGCCTCAAGTGGAGGAGTTCAAGTATCTCGGGGTCTTGTTCACGAGTGAGGGACGGATGGAGCGTGAGATCGATAGACGGATCGGTGCGGCGTCAGCAGTGATGCGGTCGCTGTATCGGTCTGTCGTGGTGAAGAGGGAGCTGAGTCGGAGGGCAAAGCTCTCGATTTACCGATCGATCTACGTTCCCACCCTCACCTATGGTCATGAGATTTGGGTCATGACCGAAAGGACAAGATCGCGAATACAAGCGGCCGAAATGAGTTTCCTTCGCAGGGTGGCTGGGCGCACCCTCCGAGATCGGGTGAGGAGCTCAGTTACCCGGGAGGAGCTTGGAGTAGAGTCGCTGCTCCTTCACGTCGAAAGGAGCCAGCTGAGGTGGCTCGGGCATCTGTTTCGGATGCCTCCTGGTCGCCTCCCGCGGGAGGTGTTCCAGGCATGTCCTAGTGGGACAAGGCCTCGTGGAAGGCCCAGGACACGGTGGTGGGACTATGTCTCCGAGCTGGCCTGGTGTCGCCTCGGGGTCCCCCCAGAACAGCTGGAGGAGGTGTGTGTGGATCGGGAAGTTTGGGCATCTCTGCTGAGACTGCTGCCCCCGCGACCCGGCCCCGGATAAAGCGGAAGAAAATGGATGGATGGATGGAATTGTAAGTTTGATTGTCTTTTTTTTTACTAATAAATGCACAGTTTACTGCTAGCTCTGCTGTCTGCTTCTGACATTCTTCAAACATTCCACTTTTTTGCATCTCTTTGCAGATGTTTGTAGCGAGGGGATGTTGTACTGTGAGGCTGGAAGTGTGGAGTTTGTTTTTGTTGCTGAATTAGCTGCAGTTTTCAGTCAGGAAATTTTTATTCTTTTTTATTGACCTTTATTTAACCAGGATAGTCCCACTGAGATTAAGAATCTCTTTTTCAGGGGAGTCCTGGCCCGAGAGGGGAATCTATTGTACATGTTTTTAGTGGTAGGGGAAACCGGAACACCCGGAGGAAACCTACGCAGCCCTGTCCAGGTGGGAATCGAACCCGGGACCTTCTAGCTGTGAGGCGTGAGCGCTAACCGCTGCGCCACCGTGCGTTATTGTTTATTTCTTTTAAACAAAAAAATCAATATGAGGAAAATAATCGCCCAGTCCTAGTTCTTACCGTAGCTTAGACGAGGTGATGCGTACCTGTTTGGTCTTTACGCGTTCGCTAAATGTTGTTAGCATTTAGCCTCTCCCAGCATAGGTATATATGCTAGGAGAGGCTCCAAACTGGGGTGAAGTTAGAAGCTACCATGCTGTTCCAGTTACATGAGCCTTTACACGATCCTAGTCTAGTTACACAAAATTAAACATGTGGATTTTCTAAGTGGATAAAAAGGGGAACTATACCGTAACACCTTAGGAGTATTTCGACGTGCGCGCAGTAATATCGTCGAAGTACTCCAGGTGCTTGGTAGCTTCTAACATCACCACAGTTTGGAGCTATACCTATGCTAGGAGAGGCTAAATGCTAACAACATTTGCGTGACTGAGCGCACGCACAAAGACCAGACAGCTACGTATGAACTCGTCTAAGCTCAGGTAAGAACATATCTCAGTAAGGAAAATCGGTGGCCTGTTCCGAACTACTCCTGGTATTATTACGCCTTACAAAATACTTCCCCTTTTTTATCCGCTTCGAAAATCCACATTGTTTAATTTAGTGTAATTATACTTTATAGTGCAACACTTCATGTAAGCATATTTAAATAGGAAAAACGTGGAAGAGCTTGGTCGCTTCTATCTTCACCTGTTTTGGAGCTATAGAGGGGAGGAGGAGAGGCTAAATGCTAACGCCGACTGTGCTGTGTTTACGTGACTGAGGACACGCGTGAAGACAAGACAGGTACACATGAACTTGTCTAAGCTATTGTAAGAATATATCTCAGTATGTAAAACCGGTGGCTATTCTTTTAAGCTTCTGTTGCTCTCAATCATGTAACTTGTCACATGTAACTCCTCTCTCCCTGGTTGACAGTGAAAGAGAAGTGGACTAGCTTCAAGGCGATCTCCTCTGTAACTGGAGTTCACAGCTCGCCCGCCCCTAAATAGTTGATTATTATTTTATCAGGAGTTGTATTTCTGAAACTGGTTGCTTTTGTGCGGCGGAGAGGTGCAGGACTGAAGAGGAGGCAGTGGGCGTTCATGTCGCTGCCGTTCGGAGGCATCCAGGAGCAGAGTGGAGCTGAGCGAGCAGGCGGAAGGAGTGGAATCTGCGGGGGAGTCTCTGCTTTCAGCGTAAAAATGTATTTTATTCATCAGTTAAGGTAGTTTTTATTATTAAGAGGAGAAAATCACACTTTAGCAAAATAGCCACACGCGCTAACATTACTGATTTGCTTTTTTTTTCCTCCCCTGCCTCTCATTCCCAGGGGTTAGCGCTAGTGCTAGCCTCATGCTACAGACTCTGTAATGGAATGATGCCTTGCTATCACTCCGTGTCGCTCACTAAAAGCTGCTCCTTATCGTCTCATCTGCGCACACCAACATTTGTACATATTGACCAAATGTCTTATTGCCCTCTTTCCCCCATTACGTATCCTCCCCTTATCAGCCGAGTACGTGCCTCGCGCTGCACCGGATCCTCCAGATAAACATGCTATTGCCAGTCGGACGTTATCTCGGCCCTGGACGCGCGTTCAAAATGTAGCATGTTCAGACGGGGGGACACGGAAGAGAATAGTCAGCGGGAAAAGAGATAGACCGTAGACCGGTGCTAAGGCCTATAGTCATGTCAACCACGAGGAAAAACATCTTACACAGTAAATGGAATTAAAGGAGCGGAAAATGTAGTTTGCGCCACATGGCAAGGCTTTTTTGTCTCCGATGTTAACTTAATTATCTCACGCCACATAAGCGCCACCGCAGGTGTCGTAGCATGTTGCGTTTTTTTTACTCCTTAATCGTCTGTGAGAGTAAACACTACGCTGACAGAAAAGAGAAAGGGAGAGAAGGATATTGTACATCCAGTTACACAATGGAGATCATTTTTTTTCACTCAAACTTGGCCGTAAATACTGTTTAAGAGGAGCTAGCCCGCAGATAGCTTTGCCCGTTTGCCTGTTAGCTTCTTCCTTCGTGATGCCATTAGTGTGTATTGGTGCTCCAGGTCAGAGAAGGGAAAGCTGCAAGGGTGGTTTTCTGGGGCAGAGACACTGGGGGAGATGAAATACCCCCCCCCCCCCCCCCCCCCAGTCAAGCCATTAACACTTGTATTACCCCCAGAGGGACTACGGGAAGGATTTATTAAGGTAAACAAGTTAGCTAGCACTGCTTTAGAAGTCTGTTTTAGGATGTGACTTATTGGACTGTTTTTTTAGGGTGTTTTGGGGATATTTTTATGAAGTTTTTGGGATGTTTTTGGCATGTTTATTTATTTATTTCGGCTTTGTTTTTTCTGATATTTTTTCATATGTTCTGCTAACATGTTGTTTGGAATTTTTTTGCCTGTTTATAGCATGCCAAGATGGTTTATCAGCAGAAGTTTAGTGTTTTGTGGTTTAGTGTTTAGTTCCCCACAAAGAAAAGGCTACAAATGTTCGACACAAATGGGGATCTCCTGTGTGCACAGCAGCCTCCCCCGCCAAGATCTAAAGGACACCGTGAGCGACTGAAGAGACCGTCGGCCGGGAACACGCAGTGATCCGGAGAAACACGATGGTTGATACGAAGACTCACGACATAATAGCTTTGAAAAGATGTTTTTTTTTTACAAGCAGGGTAACGATAACCTGGACATCATTGAAGATCTGTGGATCCATTGGGCTGGATATTTGGCCTCCTGTCACATTGGCACAGCGGAAGAAGCTTCTTGGATTCTGGATTTGGATTTAAATCACCAAATTGGCCTATGCGAACATTTCCATGACATTAAAACTGTTAAAACTGTCCACGTGCTTGCTCGGCACATGTATCCTGCACATTTCCGACAGATACACGTTTGGTGTGAACTATTGAACGATTGATTTGCACATCAATGGCACACAGCATCTGGTTTGGAAATTGAACCTTCTGTTTGCGGCGCCCTAACCACTGCTCCCACTGCAGCCGTTGTCATTCCGAAGTTGCCCGCCCGCACCCCTGGAATAAGATGAAAGCTTGCCTTTTCAATGAAATATTCAACGGAGCTGTATTGTATGCATTCAATGTCCATTATAGCCCGCTGCATGGCCTCATCCCTGTGCAGCGCCGCATTGAAAAAGCTTTCAGCCCCCCCCCCCCATGAGCCGACAATAGCTTCCGCCAGGCGATCCATCTCTCCACGCTCCTGTCCTGGCCGCCGTGAGCTCCGCGGTGCCAGGTTTATACAGCCCGGAGCAGGTGGAGCCGGGAGATTGGTGTTTTTAAGCTGCTATTTCGGAGCACAGGTGGATGGCGGGGCTCTGAGAGCTCCCCAGACAATTGTTCCATCATTTTGGGAGACGAGATGCTTTGGAGCAGCTCTAAGGTAATGGGCCGCAGGTCTGTGCTCGGGCTGAGCGATTTGGTGGGAAACACTGCTGTTGTTGTGAGTTTTTTTTTTTTTTTTTTTTACTAGGATTGTGAGTAGATTTGCTTCGTTCAAAAAACAATATTCGGTTCACAACGCACCTTTTTTAAACCAGGGCAAAAGAGAGGCCGAAACGAGCGTAGGTCGATTTGGAGAAGAAGGGGCATAGAATTTCATGAAGAGAACATCTGTCCAGCTGTCAAATCTGGGGGTGGAGCCATGATCCTTTGGGGTTGTGTTGCAGCCAGTGGCACAGGGAACATTTCTTAGTTAGAATGAAGAACAGATTAAATACATTTCCAACTCAATCTGAAGGAAAACGTAACACCGTCTGTGAATCAGCTGACGCTAGCTGTACATAGGCGGCACGGTAGCGCAGCGGTTATTGCTCTCGCTTCACAGCTAGAAGGTCCAGGGTTCGATTCCCACCTGGACGGGGCTTTTCTGTGTGGAGTTTGCATGTTCTCCCCGTGTCTGCGTAGGTTTCCTCCGGGTACTCCAGTTTCCCCTACCACTAAAAACATGCACAATAGGCCAGGATGAATGATGTGTGTGAGTGAATGTATGGTGGTGTCAGAGGGACCGTTGGCGCAGACGTGTGCAGTCGTGACAGCGCTTCTGTCAGTCTCCCCCAGGGGAAACTGAAGCTACAAACGTAGTTTACCACCACCGAGTACGGAGTGAATGTACAATTGTCTCATGTAAAGCGCTTTGTCACTATGTCTGTGAAAGGCGCTATATAAATAAAGATCTTCTTTATCTTCTCTTAAACCTCCAAAAAACAGTATGTACAAGACAGTCCAGAAATCTCTCAGTTCTAGAAGACTTTTGTAAGGAAGAAAGAGCTAAAATCCCTCAAACTACAATTGAAAGACTCTTGGCTGTGTAGTTTTTAAAGCTGTGGTTCTTGACGTATTTGGGGGATACGAGGCCTTAACTCTGCAGGGTCCAGACTTCTGTATGGAATTCAAACTTGATTTGTTAAGGGAATGTCTCATCAACAAACTTCATCTTCTCTGCGCTTCATTATTCACATTATTAGAAACACATCATTAAACTGACTCGAACGAGACTAAAACCGTTTGCAGTTTTCATCGACTGAAACGATCACATTTAGAAATGATTCAAATGTGACTCAAACTAAAAAGCAGTTTTATCCAAAAGATTAAGACAAAAACAACAAGATGGCCACCAAAACAACACTGGTGTCAATGTGGGGGAAAAAAAGACAAAAAAACCCCACATTTTATCATTTTACACAAGTTCGATTCCTGAGCGAAGCAACCTTGGAGCTTTTGAGGAACTTCCATGTTCCCCGGGATGCTGATCGTGCCAGTGAAGTGGAAGCAACGGTACAAGACTTTCGCTAAGCACCGGGGGATGTGACTTTCCTTCGCTACGATAACTTCAGAAATCAGCGCCGGCTCCTCACGGCGGCGCAGGTAAGGCTACCGTACAGAACGCATATATATGGACGCCAAGTTCGCCCAAGCGAGTCTGGGGCCTGCGAGATAATTTGATCATATGAAGCTAGCTGTTCCTCTCCATGCCTGAGCGAGCGGCGAGCGCGAAGCAGTCGAGCGTGCCTCGCGCGCGCAAGAGTATATTTACTCTGAAATGATGACAAATTCTGTTGCATAATGCAGTCTCTTTATGTGCGCTCAATGGAATGTGCGTTTGAATTAGAGGTGCGCTGTTGAGGAACTAGAGCTGCGGCTTCAGAGAGGTCGTAGCTCGCTGTAGTCGTAGTAGTAGCAGGATGACTCGGACTTTAGATGCATTTTCTGTTGGTTCTGAACATGAACACCTGCAAACACAGCAAGACCCGCTCTTCAGACCCTTCACCCGCGACTAGTCGTGACTCGGGAAGACTCCCCAACTGAAAATTCAAAGCAAAAGAAGGCCAAAACATCGTGTTGCTCGTGGTTCAGATTAGGACTGAACGATATGGACAACATTTCATATCTTGATATTCATGCCAGATATCTCGATATCAATACAATACGATATTATTATGGGTTAGGTGAAAACTAAGCATTTAAAAAAAAAAAAAATCATAATACAACAGAGTGCAGTTTTATTGATGAAGATCTATATTGTTTATATCTTGCTTTTTCCATTTTAGTATTTTGAATGTTCATATCTCGATATAAATATAACGATATATCTTTCAGCCCTACTTCAGATACTGAATATATTGATGCAAAATGCTTTGGTTTGTTGATTGGTTTGGTTGTTTGTTTTTTCCTTCCTTTTCCAAGGGCCAGAGCGCAATTCCTGATCAAGCTTACTGATCCCCAACACTCAGCCTCAGTCCCAGTGACGAAGGGGCGTGGCCTACCCCCACAGACCCAGCCCTTTGCTCCACGTCGTACAGTGTGCGCTGAATTTCGAAATCAACATCCAGCTCGCAGTAGCGGTTGCTTACATGGCCGTGGGTGTTCGCTAATCCTTCCAAATCTTATCGTTCTCGCCTTTGATTTTGAACGATGAGGATTTGCGACACGTACGACTGTGATTTTTCCCTTGTACAATGACCAGCCTCTGCCGCGCTGACAGACAGCCATGTGAGGGATAATCCCTCCGCTCAGGCGCCGCGGCAGAGGCGGTGGAGGCCCCCAGAACCATGCATCACGCCCGCACCAGGCTTCACCGCGCGCTCCTCTTGATTTAGTGCAGCGTTTTTCAAGGTGCGACCAAAGACATGCTCGACAGACGTGTAAACAACACGGGGAGGGGATGGATGTTGGCAGCGTTTGGTAGAGCGTGTAAGAGAAGTGAAGGAAATGAATGACCGGCTCTTTAACTGTCTGTTGTTTAGGGCTGGGCACCGTTAAACGATACCAGTCTGGTATCAGAAAAGGTTTTGGTCAGTCCAGCTCAGCTTCCCATGTGATTTTAGTTCTCGCGATGTACAGAAAATCACAAATGCAGACCCGTCCAGCGAGCTGCATTTGAGGAGCTACAGGAGGAGCTACAGGAAACAAAAAAGGGATAAATGAGGAGATGGTGAAAGACTGAGGATCGAGATGTGCAGGAGGAGGAGGTGAAGCTGACCAGTGCAGGACACCACGCTCTGAGACGGGGACAAGCCCAGGAGGCGGTGCACCGTTTCAGATGATCAGAGGAGACAGAGGGCAGCTACAGTTTCTCCGTCCTCCAAGGTCATGCGGGTCAAGTTGACCCACAGTGGCAGCGCGGCTCAGCCACAGCAGCTCAGGACGGACACCTGAACACTATTTCGTTGTACGCTTGTACAATGACATTAAAACACTTACTTACTCACTTACTTACTTAAAAGTTTGGAAACACCTTCTGTTTTTCTTCATTTCCAACACTATTTCCATTGTGTGATTCTCATAGAAGGCATTAAACTATGAATGAACACATGGGGTTATGGAGGAAACAAAAAAGCTCATTAGGCCCTTGTCGCTGAAATGGTTTAACAGTCTGTGAAGTCAAACCATTTCTGGTAAAGACATTGAAAAAATGTCCAAAGTGCTGAGCAGTAATCAAAGCAAAAATCTTTTTTTGAAGAATCTATTCAAACTTCTTTTGGTTGTAAAACATAATTGCCTTCTGCTAAAATCGACAATGGAAATAGCCTTGGAATGACAAAACGATGCATCTAAAAGCATTTATAAATACGAGTATCACCTTAATACCACAACAACGATGCATTTGGCGACCAAACGTTCAGCCCGAACAAATGGACGCTCGTAACAATGTGATGCAGGCGTCGGTTCAGTTGATTCAAAGGAACAAACATATTCCTGTTGTTATAGGACAACGGCCGTCACTGCAGGTTCAGGATGATGGAAGATTACAGCACGTTGGCTCTGGCTGCTTGGTCCAACACCGGCACAACTTATGCTTTTTCTTCCTCAACTGGAGGCTGACATTGAATGAAATGACGTCTGAGTAAAGTCGTGGCGGAGGCGGCCGGAAAGTATCAAGTCGATGTCCTGTCAATGCCTCTGACCGACAGATGGTTTGTCCCAGGCATGATTTTGATGCTTTTGAGGCTACACATTTACAACGGACTACCCTCAGTGAGTGGCAGTAACGGTAGAAGAAAAGTAGTGAATGCATGACCTTGAAAGAGCAGCCGTTTGGGGGAACATCATTTCTCCATAATCCATAAAAGTCTGTGTTTAACTTGTACTTTCTGCGCTCCAACTCTAAAGCCCTCCGTCGTGACTGACCTTGGCGCCGGCTTTGACGAGAGAGAGCGCCGAGGCGAGGGATCGTGAGGCGGGAAGGGCACACGGAGGACCCCATTATTCCCTAAAACATATTTACTTTCACACCGCAGTGACAGCGAGAGAGAGAGAGCGAGAGAGAGAGAGAGCGAGAGAGAGAGAGAGCGAGAGCGAGAGAGCGACGCCCGCGGCGAGGTACCTCCGTGTGCAGGGAGAGATGTGTTCAGCGTGATGTGGTCAGACAGCGAGAAAAGAGGACGTACAACTAAGAACAAGAGCTGGGTTTCGTTCCATTTATTCACAGGAAACGATCCCAGGCGTTGTGAAGAGGGAACGTTAAAGATACACATTAAACGAATCAGTTTAGGCGAGAAAACGTATCCTTCAGAGTCAATTCAGCTCATGAGGTCGAGGCTTTAAAAACAAAAGTCTATGTTTTGAGGAATCTGTGCACCGACATTTGAATATACAACGAGTGTTTGTCTTCTCCATCAATGACCTATGACCTCTCCTCTCTTTGACAGCTGAAAACATCTGACGGTTCTTAAAATGTGAGGAATTTAGAAAGAACTGAAAACAAAATTTGCAGATTTATGATGGGTCTCTGTGTGCGACATCATTCATCTGAGTTGTATACAGTACCGGTTAAAAGTTAAAGGAACAGGCCACAGTTTTTCCACACTGAGATACAGTATGTTCTTACCTGAGCTTAGACGAGTTGATGCGTACCTGTCGGGAGCGTGGTGGCTTCTAACTTCACCCTTGTTTGGAGCTATAAGAAAATGCTGGGAGAGGCCAAACACTAACAACATCTTTGGTCGTTTGGTCGACAGGTACACATCAACTCGTCTAAGCTCAGGTAAGAACGTATCTCAGTATGGAAAAAACGGTGGCCTGTTCCTTTAAGCTTTTTTTGCACATTTAGTTTATTTCAACGTAATTTCAACTGTAGATTCTCGCTGTATGAATGAACTCGTATGGAATTATCTTTTAAACAAAACAAAAGTTGAAATAGAGTCTTTCGAAATCGCCGCCTTGTGCTTTGATTACTGATTCACAATGTCGTCATCCGAAATGGCCTGGACTTCACAGACGGTTGAACTATTTCAGGGACAAGGACTTTATGAAGCTCATGGAGAAAATGCCAAGAATAAAGGGAGGCAACTTTGAGGAATTTATTTATTTCACCCTTTTTCTGTTTTCTTCATGATCCCTCGTGTCTTCAATGAGAATATAAACATAGACATAAAAAGTGTTTCCAAACTTTTGATGGGTCCCATTGGCACTAAAAAAGAAAAAACATGGGCATTATTTTGGAGTTCATTTGTTCCGTTGTCGGTGATGTGCAGGAAACAAGACGTTCTCAACTAGGGCTGCTCGATTATTGAAAAAATAATAATCACGATTATTTTTGTCATAATTGAAATCACGATTATTCAAACGATTATTTGTTGCCTTTTAAAAAAAACTCAATCTTTATTTTATCTATTTATTAATCAAAACACTATGATGATATTTTATGTTTTCTGGACAGTCAGTAAAAGTACAAATGATTTCAAGTACGCCTTGATTTAAAGAGGGGTCCCTGTTTCACACCCGCCCCCTGCTGGCCAGCCCTCACACCTGCGCAAGCAAACTGAGCAGCGCGGCCTGATGACATCAGCACACAGCGCCGTTTGTTATTATGTCAGACAAAAACACGAGCCGTGGCACGGGAAAAGCGAAGGGAAAATAACCCCAGCGCCGTGAAATAACGCAAGTCTGCTTTGCAAAAAAAAAGATTTGAAAAAAAATTGAGGAAAAAATAAATAAATAAAAAAATTGAAAAAAAAATTATGCTCGATTTTTTGCGATTATGCTAATTTTGTAATCGTTAACTGTTGTAATCGAAATCGTAATCGTATTTCGATTAATTGCACAGCCCTATTCTCAACTGCCAAAACTCCACACGGAACTCGTGATCATCTTTTGAATTCTCTTCCCTTGTAACTTTCGCTAACCCTCGCTTGCATTCCTGATGCCGTTTGCCCTTGTAGCACAGACTGAGGGGCTCGAGAGGAAGGCGGCGACGGGCGACTTTCTTCTGGAGAACCTTTGCTACTTTACAAGAGCCGAACGTTGTGTTGTTGTCGTGCGCAATCTTGTTTTTCTTCACAATACATCCTCAACTGTAGGTCATGCAGTATCTATACAGGAAGAAAACTGAAGTATCCTCCTAGAAGCCATCCATCTGACTGAGAATTTAAACTAGCAAAATAACAGTACTTCTCAGTTCTTCACCGTGAGGAAAATCCACAAAGGAACAAGAAGGTAAACGTGGAAAGACAGAAAGACGGCACCAGGCGGTGAGCGATGGAACAGTGGAGGAGTTCTATCTCTCTCCACAGAAGCCTCTCTGTCTCTGGAAAACACTCCTACACGGACCCAACACAATGAACCAAATCAAAAGTCCATTAGCGCACAGTTTGCAAAGCAACGCCGCGGAAAAAACGCTCTGCTGTCGGATCAAAGCAGACCTCGGAAGGAAGTTCGTGTGGTTTAACACGGGTTTGATTTTGTTGATCTATTTTCAGAAGGGGATTTTTTAATATTGTTTCGTTTTTAAATAAGCTATTTATAAGTGAAGAAATCTGTAAAAATGTTGTGTTCAAATTGAAATAAATCCGGCTAGGAATGGAATATAAAAAAATCCTTTTGGAAAAAACCTTCGAAACGTTTATATTTCCCCCCGTCTTTAGGGTGCCTCCCAGAAAGGAAATGACCATATTTGGATTACAGCTTCACCTCGAGCACCCTTCGCAGTACGCATGGGTACAGAATATGTCAATATGTGTGAATGAATACTCGTTGGAATCCGGTTGTTGCAGCGTGATGTCGTAGTTACTTCCTGGATATCTCTATAGCAACAAAACATCCTAATAAGCAGCGTACAGGGTGAGTTTCGTCTTTTTTTACAAGCTGGCGTGAAAAGCGTGAAGGCACATAAATCTCGACATTGACGTTGAGTGAAAGAAATCAATGTTTTCACCTGCAGCGTCTCGCCTTAAAGCTAAAAATATTAACTGCAAAGAGCCTCTGACTTAAAGACAGAAAGAATGAGGCGGAACGGTGGTGGTGACGCCATCTTATTTCCTTATTTCCTCATTATAAAGTGAGGTTCTAGCTTTGGTTAAAAAAGAAAAGAAAAAAGGATCCACCAGACACACAACCATGGTCTTTTGCTTCACGGAGCGACATGGGAAGCAATAGGACAGGAAATAATGAAAACCACGTGCAAAGAAAGGTCAGCGAAGTCACGGCGGGAATCGAAGGGACGTACGGTTGCGCGGAGCAAAGGCGCGTCAGTAAAGATATCGTCCTGAGATCCTTCTTAATTGGGCAAATCTCTGAGCAGGCGCCTCGCTGCACCCCACTAACGCGAGCGGGTCATGGAGGAGGGGAGCGGAAGGGAGCGGGAAGCATTTACCGGGCGACCGAGGGAGGATGGATGAAAAGGAACTTGAAAAAGGTTGAGCCGTGTGCCGTTTAATGACTTGGTGGGAGAGAGAGGGGAAGGGGGGGTTGTACACGAACCGCTGACCTCCAAATCGCAACTCTCTTTCCTCGCTCCCCAGACACCTCGCTAACTTGGAGTCTCCGGGCACTGGTATCGATCGGAACAGGGGATTTGGAATATATCAAACGAACCACGCACATCCCCGAGACTACAGGGGCTTTGTCGTTTGAGCGAGGGCTGGACTGGGAACTGCTGAACAGGAACTGCATTCCAGGGCGTCTCCGTAAAGATCTAGAGCGGCTTTCATAATTAGTGATGTCGAAATCAACCAGTTTTACAAATACCGCAATTATAAAAGCCGACTGTAGGGTAACTGTACGGATTTTAGGCCCCGCGGTAAAGCTTATGCGTTTGTGCACACGAAACGCCGTCCAGTGATAAAGAACAGGCCACCGTTTTTCCATGCTGAGATATGTTCTGGAAGCAGCGTGGTCGCTTCCAACTTCACGCCCATTTGGACCTGTAGGGAATATGCTGGGAGAGGCCAAATGCTAACAACATCTTCGGTTGTTGTGCGAGACTGAGCGCACGCACAAAGACCAGACAGGTACGTATCAACTCGTCTAAGCTCAGGTAAGAACATATCACTCCTCCCCTCCTCCCAAGACTTCAATCTCTCCATCGATGGCCACACAGTAACCACCTCTCCCCAGATCCGAAATCTTGGTTTCATTTTCGACCCCACACTCACATTCAAGCCCCACATCCGCCAGATCACCAAAACTGCCTTTTTCCACCTCCGTAACATTGCTCGCCTCCGCCCCACCCTCTCTACATCTGCTGCTGAAACACTGATCCATGCATTTATTACATCCAGACTCGACTACTGCAATAGCCTCCTGTACGGTCTCCCCTCCTCTGATTTACAAAAACTGCAATATGTTCAAAACTCTGCTGCCCGCCTCCTCACCCACACCCGCTCCAGAGACCACATCACCCCCGTCCTCCAACAGCTTCACTGGCTGCCCGTACAACAGCGCATCTACTACAAAGTTCTGCTCATCACCTACAAAGCCCTCAACAACCTGGCCCCCCCATACCTCACAGACCTCCTACAACGCCACCGCCCATCCCGTCGCCTCCGCTCTGCCGACTTAAACCTTCTCAAACCCATCACCAAATCAAAGCACCGAACCCTGGGGGACCGAGCCTTCGCCATCGCCGCCCCCACCCTCTGGAACTCACTCCCCATCCACATCAGAAACTCAGACTCACTGGCCACCTACAAAAAACTGCTCAAAACCCACCTGTTTCAGCTCAACCAACAATAGCTCTGCCATCTTTGTTTGTCTGTCTCACTTGTAAAGCGTCTTTGTGTTTCCTGAAAAGCGCTATATAAGACCTATGTATTATTATTATTATTATACCTCAGTGTGGAAAAACGGTGGCCTGTTCCTTTAAATCCAGCCCAAAAAACACATGAAGTCGGCAGCAGGTTCAATAATCCATTGTGCAGAGCAAATATGATCAACTTAGGGCTGTGCAATTAATTGAAATTTGATTACGATTTCGATTATTACACTAAACGATTACAAAATTAGCATAATCGGAAAAAAAATATATATATGTTTTTTCTTTTTCCTTTTTTTCTGGCATTATTTCACGGCGCTGGGATTATTTTCCCTTCACATTTCACGTGCCATGGCTCACGCTTTTGCCTGACATAAAAACAAACAGCGCTGTGTGATGATGTCATCAGGCCGCGCTGCTCAGTTTGCTTGCGCAGGTGTGAGGGCTGGCCAGCAGGGGGCAGGTGTGAAACAGAGACCTCTCCTTAATCGAGGCAAACTTGAAATCATTTGTACTTTTATGACTGTTCAGAAAACAGAAAATATAATAATAATAATAATAATAATAATAATAATAATAATAATAATAATAAATATATAAATAAAATAAAGCCTTTTTTTTTAAAGGCAACAAATAATCGTTTGAATAATCGTGATTTCAATTATGACAAAAATGATCGTGATTATTATTATTTCAATAATCGAGCAGCCCTAGATCAACTTCCTCATGACAATTGCATAACGTCGCCAAAGGAAGAGTCCCAAAAGAACCATGTGCCGCTGTGTGTTTTTGCAGCTGATCGGTTTATTTGTTTGGGAACTCTTTTCATATGGAAATTACGGTCGACATTTCATGGGTAAAACAATGACCAAAATTGCACATATTCTGACTATACTATTCTATCGATAGAAGACATTGTGTTAAAAAAATGCCATTTCAGTGTTGAATTGAGAGGAAACAATGGAATGATAAACCAAACACCTGCAAAAGTACACAACAACTTCTCCCCGTAGGTCCTGGAAACGTCCGAAGCCACTGAAATGGAATGAAGTAATGAGCGGTGAGTGCAGAAGTGAAGGGGAAGCCGCGCTCTGCAGGAGAGGGCCCTCAGAGGTCTAATTTACGGTGCTGCTGATCAATGGGCTAATTAAGTGGAGAGAGGAGGGATGGGGGATAGGGTCGGGCAGCCCGGACAGAGGGCTCTGGAGGGGGGCGGGGGGGGGAGGACACAGTTGGCTGGAGGTTTTAGAAAGCTGCTCCATGCAGGGCTGTTCCGACAAAACGAGTCCGACTTGGAGCCGATAGAATCGTTTCTCGTGCTTCTTGACCCGGGGAGATGACGTAGGAATTTGCAATCGATTTATTCATTTTGTCAATGCTGGAGAAATGTTTGGAAGAAATTGTCAATGTAATGAGACGGTTCTTTCGACTTGGACTGGAGTAATACTGTATTATTCTGAAGCATCAGAAGTTATTTTTTTATATAAACCGGTCTAGACTACGTGATCGATGGGCCTGTGGGGCTGTGGGAAGACGCTCAAGCTACAGCTGAAGGAAACTACTTCCTGTTTATCTCACACCTCTCATGCAATGTAGCGGATTCTAACTATGGTTAGATGTTTTCTAAGTAGAGCTCGATTGATATATCAGGCCGATATAGTCAAATCCCCAAATGTCGGCCAGTCTAGCGCAGATAAAAGCTGATATCTCCAGGACCAAAAGGGATTAAGACAAGTCCCTAGGCCTCAAGGGACAGAGAAACATCAGAAAGGAAATTGATCAGCTCCAACTTTGTTAAAGTTTCACTAAACCTCAGTTGGACAGTATGGACACGCTGCATTTCATTTTGAAGCACATAACCTGGAGAATTCAAACACTGAGCTCGTTTTAACCTCCACAATTTGACCGTTGAGCAAAATGTCGCGACTAGCAACAGCATGCTAATGCTAGCGGCAACTTATCAAAGCTGGGACAGAAAATATGATTGAATCACCTAAAGCAGGGGTGTCCAAAGTGCAGCCCGGGGGCCACATACGGCCCTCAGAACAATTTTTGGTGGCCCTCGGCCTTCTTGTTGAATCGGTACACATCACCAGAGAGGGTCCTTTTCATTTGAAATGTAATAATTCTACACAATTCAAACCTAACAACTAATATTTTATTGTGAGACAGAGCTGGCATGAAGGTTTTAAAGGGGGGGTATTATGCAAAATTGACTTTTTCAAGCTTTACGTCATGTTATTATGTCATTCCCTCATTAAAAACATGCCTGAAGTGTTGCCTTGGCACATTCACGTATTTTTGAGTCATCTGTAAAAACTCTGATGGCAGCCATTTTAGGGATAGGTTTGCCTGAGTCCTCCTAGGAACGCCCCCACCTCCTGGAGACGCCTCCGAGCTTTCGTCACCAGCCGAGTAACCAACCACTGCTCCTCAGCAGAACCCCCTCCCCACTGATGCCACAGACAGCGTGTGGAGGGGGCGTGTCGGAAAGGCTCAGAGGTTCTTAAAGAGACAGAGGCCTATTTCAAGACATTCACTACAGCCATTTTGAGAGAGACATTTTATACAAGGCAGTTATTCTAATTTACTGCCTTTACAGACCAACAGAAGGTTTGTCATCATTGTAGTGTGATATAGACTGGTGCTATGTGACTGACAAAAGCATAATACCCCCTCTTTAAGCATAAACAAAGGTATGGGGCATAATTTAAACCTCGACTAGTCGAAGGTTTCGAGACGCTAACCGATCTATGGCCCTTCACCCCGAGTATGCTTCAATATGCGCCCCCCCATGAATAAAGCTTGGACACCCCTGATCTAAAGTAATACAGGAAAATGGGCCACTGCTGGAGTGTTTACAGAATTATAGACCAGACATTTGGAAAAATCGGTCACAATTATTGCCCGTGCACATCGGCATTGGCCAATAAAAATCCAAAATAATCATCACGGGCCTTAGAAAACCCATATAGGTCGACCTCTCGATCGAAGTGCTTTACAAACATGAAATAGATCAGTTTGATAATTTTATCCTCATAGAATACGACTGCAGATCACCCACATAGGCCAGTTCTGATAAATATCCTGCAGAGTCTGGATAAATATCCTGAAGAGCGTGGTGTATGATGAATGTATGTTTATTTCTGCTTTAAGGCGTATTGTATTTGCTCGATGGTGCAGTTTTCCTTCATCCCATCAATGCACAGCCCCAGGTTAGAGCGACTTGGGCCCCGTGCTGCTTCTACAGAGAAATGTCTTATGAGGCAAATATCACATATGAAACACATGAAGTTTGTTTCTCTTGTATCTTAATCTTTTACTTCTTTCATGGTGTATCTTTCTTTTGCCTTACACTACAGGTTGGAGTTGGGGACAGGAACAGTTGCTGGAACGCTCCCACTCAACACTATTATTTCATCTGAAAGCTTTAAATGATCTTCCTAAGTAGTTCCTGGACTGAAGACAGTTATCAAACATGGCAGTATTTCACATCAGTAGAATAGTTTCCTCTGCAGAAAACTACACATCCCTTTGTTTGAGTTTTCGCAGACGTCGTTGCTCCTGGACACGTTTAGAAATGAATGAATCTCGCGTTTGAAAGAATAGATTGCAAAACCAATCCCAAATGCAATACTTGTCTTAGCGGCTAAATTGCCTGGCTCCTCCCCATCACTCTTTGATGGCCTCTCTACCTGTCGGTGATTATTATGAACTATTGCCTCGTGCGGGAAAGTCAATACGAGCCCACCTCTCTTCAGATTTGTCTTGTAAAATAAGATGTCAACAGTGGAATCCATAGGCGAGAGACCTTTGGAAAATCAATAATGATATTTACCCGTCAGAAAATCTCTATGGACGGAACGGCCGTTGCAAAAGGTTCACGTTGGAGAATTTGTAGTTGGAACATGTTAGAGATCGGATAAATATCAAAGCAAAACAAAAGAACGTCTATTAATTTATTTGTTTTGCTCAGGCTCTACAGACTCTACATTGTGCTTTCTCTGGGCTCTGTTTGCAGTGTACAATCATGAAAATGAAAATAATCTCATTGATTTGATTCTTTATTGATTTGTTTCCACAGCCACAACGTTCAACATTTAGCACAAAAGGGCGGCAATGGCTGATGAAACAAGACTCCCTTGTGTTTAAGTGACAAGTGGTTTTGTGTGAATAAACGAAATGGTTGAAGAGGCAGGCGTGTGCTGAACTCACACTAATCTTTCTCTGATGTATCTGGGGTAGAATATAGGAACAGAGTAAACAGAACGATGTAATATATCTGATATCGATGGAGTCTGATTTCTTTCTGACGTCTCTGTGCAGGAACAGACTCCAGGTGAATCACTGGCTACGTCAACATGGTCAGAAAAAAGTCAGAAAACCCAATGATCAGATCTGATGCGTTTACATTCTCTTCAGAAATCAGAGAATCCAAAACTCTGGGGTTGGAGAAGGGCCGACCTCCATGTTTGGACAGGGTTCGAACTCAGTCTGCCACTTCTTATTTTCTTCAGTAACTGTGGTAGTAAAGTAAAGTCAAATACGAATAGTACAAACGGTGCTTCAGCTTCTAAAAGTGAAGAGACGGAGCTATGATTTAAACAGTTAATGATCAGAGCTGGGACTCGAACTCACAACACTGAGGATGGAGTCATTGTGCACGTGCCTAAACCACTCGACTGTTGGAAACAAACTGTACTTTCTCTACAAACACATCAGATGTTCATTTAATGGATAACAGATTTTTGGTCTGCTCTAAACGTAGGCACCTTTGCAAAAAAACAATTCCTCCGTCCTTCTTCTACCCACTTCCACTAATTCCTCCGTGAAGGCTCCAAAAGAAGGTCCTTATAGAGGCTTGGAGCTGTGGATGAACTCTCCCTCATCCCACGGAGCGGACACGCCCCTTTACCGTGACAGCTCCGCCCACTAACGTTAGAAGAATCAAGTTCAACTGATGATACTTTTGACTGAAAATAAGTTGAAGTCATTCAGATTTGTCATATTTACATAATACATTTAGTAAGGCCTTTTCCACTGCCAATATTAGGTCTCATTAGGCCCTTTCTTTTATAGTATAGTGTATAGTATAAATGCTCAAATACACACTGGAATTGAAGCAGTTTGGAACATGCTCTCATGCTGAGGAAAAGGAAAAGGGCCACTTTAAGCTGAGGAAGCTCCTTCTCCTCATCGTAGACCTGGACCTACGTCAGCCGTGATAAGGAGCATCCAAATGTGTCAGCGCTGTTAGGAGGGAGTTAAAGGAGCGGTGATGTTTCCTTTAATGCCTCCTTTAGCAGAGGTTCCTCATCATCACAAGGAGCTAAGAACAATCCCACAAGCCGGGCGGGGGTGAGCTGCAGCTCTACTTGAAAGTTCACGCAAAAACCGACACTTGTAGATCCGGATATTCAGATTTGCAGACACATCAGATCTGGTCATTGAATGTAAAGTGCCAGTGATTGATTGGCCGCCTATAGAGAAGTAGACAGGGGTTAGTTTTTTTTTTAAAGGGGGGTGGGGGTATTATGCAAAATAGGCTTTTCCAAGCTTTACATCATGTTATTATGTCATTCCCTCATTAAAAACATGCCTGAAGTGTTGCCTTGGCACGTTCACGTATTTCTGAGTAATCTGTAAAAACTCTGATGGCGGCCATTTTAGGGATAGGTTTGCCTGAGTCCTCCTAGGAACGCCCCCGCCTCCTGGAGACGCCTCCGAGCTTTCGTCACCAGCCGAGTAACCGACCACTGCTCCTCAGCAGAACCCCCTCCCCACTGATGCCACAGACAGCGTGTGGACGGGGCGTGTCTGAAAGGCTCAGAGGTTCTTAAAGAGACAGAGGCCTATTTCAAGACATTCACTACAGCCATTTTGAGAGAGACATTTTATACAAGGCAGTTATTATATTTTACTGCATTTACAGACCAACAGAAGGTTTGCTCATCATTGTAGTGTGATATAGATTGGTGCTATGTGACTGAAAAAAGCATAATACCCCCTCTTTAAATGCAACAAAGTGATTCATATGTACTTGCCCGGTAACAATAGCTTCTGATGATACAAACATAAGCCTGAATGAGAAGAACCTCCACCATCGCTTGTTGATGGAGGCTTTAAAGTGTGTAACAGCTCCTTTGTTCTAATCCAGTTCCTCCGTCCTCTGTGTTGACGTGTGGTCGTGGACATTCGTTTGGACAGTAAACAGCTGCCGCGCCTTTTGTTATGAGCTGTTATTTGAGCCGATCGAAGCGCAGCTGCTTTCGGACGTTCATCCTGGATAAACGTTTCACCTGCTTTTGGAAACGTCGATGACGGCACGTGCCCTCACAGCATTTATGTATCGGCTCTAAACACGCAGTATGCGCCGCCGCTCGCCTGAACCCCGACGCGACGACCGAGACGCTTTGTTAGAATATTCACCGGAGGAAGGAGGACAAATTGCAGAACGCACAGAAAAAAGCGCCGTAGGCTTGGAGTTGGCCCACCCCCCTTTCTGTTTCCTCTGCCCCGCCGGCCCCCAGAGGGTTGGCCCATGCGAAGTGCGGCCGTTTCATGCAGTCACTACGGGCTTCCTTTGAGCTCTTTGTCTCTTTCGCTCCTCTTCTCGGGTGCGAGATAAGACTCTTTTTTCTTCCTTTCTCGTCAACCGGTTTCTCCGTTAATTAGCGGTTAGCCGTATCAAGGTTACCCCCTCGTCGCCTGCCTCGTTTGTTAGCGGGACAGGGTCATTACTTTGAAGCAGTAATGGGGTACAGTACAGGCTCAACGTGGACCCCAGCTTTAACATTCATCATCCTTTGGGCGGATTGCTGGGACCACCTTTACAGGAGATGTTATGTGTTATTCTGGCTGCATAAGTGAGGCTAAAGAACTTTCCTCTGGACCAGCCAATACTCTTTAAGATGAGGCACTGCTGGGGAATGGGGCGGGGAAATAATTCAGAGATGTTCATCTGAAACCGCAGTTTACTGACAATAATATGAGGAAAAAACATTGATTTTTCCCTAGTTTTCTACTTTTCCCCTATAACATTTTAGTTATTATGTCAGAGTATGAAAAGTATTTTGTCGTTAGCGAGCCGGAGATACTGTATGCAGGCACGCCGCAAAAAGCCAGATTCCCATGAGTATTCATTCACACATATTTCGTATACGCGTGTACTGCAGAAGGCACCTGTAATCCAAACACGGTCATTTCTTTTCTGCGAGACAGGCGCTGAAAAAGACCAGAGATACTCCAGCATGTGCAGACGTTACAAAACTGATTTCTCAAAATGAGAGACTCTTGCAGCAACACCTCACTTTAGTCGCTCCTACACACTCCAAACTTTCCAGCCTTGGACTTGACAAGATTTTGAAGGGAGAGGGATTTTTTTAATATCTTATTCCAGGCCGGATTTATTGAGCTTTTAACCCAAAAACGAGGCAGATATTTTCACTTTAAACAATGATTTATGTTCAAAATTTTAAAACATCTTTATAACTAATATATAAACAAAATCAAACCATGAAATTTAAATCCATTATTTAGATTTTGGCGCTGAAAGGATCGGCAATGAAATGAAAACATGAAGAATTCCAATACATTGTATACTATGTTTATGATTTATTCAGTAATGTTCAGCAAGTTTCAAATTTAAACTCTAAAACCGTTTTTTCCCCTATTCACCTGCAGCGTCTCGCCTTAAAGGGACTATACGGAGTTTAAAAAATGTCAAAACTATGTATTTTCCTCCCCCTACATGTTCCAGCCATGTCATCACGTGTAGAATGAGCTCAGACCTGTTCACCACAACTGCCTCTAAAATCCTGCACTGTCACTCAGAAAGTTGTTACTTTGGGTCCAAAGTGCCGTCATGCATGAGTTTAATATAGAAGCTGCCTAAAGACCAGAGGTGGCAGTAGTGAGTATAAAAATGACCAACTTGCATCTAGCCCCTTTAATGTTTTCATATAAAATGATGTGATATGACATCCTATATTTCCATTTATGTTGTTTTTTGTGGACATATTAGTTACAAAAACTTTTATCATCTGTGTTTAGTGTTTGAATGAGCTATAGTTATTACATGTAGTAAAAAATATGCTAAAATAAAACACATTTTGCAGGTTAGGATTTAGATATTGAAACATCCAGAACAGGCCTGGAGCGTTTGGAGCCTGCAGGAGCTCCTATAAGAGTGTATTAAACTATACTAACTTTTAGCGATCTTAGGACCAAATCCGCTGTGCAAGTCAATCAAACGGCATCAAATACACATAGTAAAGGGTGAGTTTGGTCTATACTGTTTACTTTGATATTAAATGTTAAGATGTCTCTTGCCTTAAACAAGTCAATATTAGACTGAAACAATACAACCGTCTATTTTGAAGTAAGAGCCCTGTTTTCTGGGTTTCTAAACATTAAAAAGTCTAACCAATAAAATATTATTTTTGCCACATCGACAGCTTAAGAAACTTGACTTTGCATACCGTCTCCTCTCCACATAAGCCACGTTGCCAGAGCAGTCGGGAGGATTTATGGACGTGCCCTGCACAGGGAGCACGGGACATTTCAGCCGAGATACTGCGGCCTCAGGGTAAGCGATAAGCGCGCTCTATAAAGTTCGCTATGAGTCGGAATGGTGACATTTAAGCAGGGAGCTGCTACCTGGGCAAGAATGGCCCAAAAGCGGCTTAGGCGGGTAAATCCGGAGATCGGAGTTCCGTCCGTCTCCTGGCTGCTGTTCGTCGGGAGAGAAAATGAGAAAATGGTTGATCCTTTAGGCAGGATGAAATCATTGCGGACAAGAACCATTTTGTTGTGATTAGTTTGTTCAAAGTAAGACAATTTAGGCAATGTTATACTAATAATATGTTGTTTTGTTCATATCGTGCAAAATGGCGCTTTTAAAGATCAGTGCTTTGGTTAATCCTGTCCCCTTTGGACGTTCTTCTATTGCGTGAGTGCTTGATCTGTATTTCCGGCATTGCATTGCGTTTTAAGAAGGAACATGAATATTTCCTCCTAGGGCTGCTCGATTATTGAAAAAATAATAATCACGATTATTTTTATCATAATTGAAATCACGATTATTCAAACGATTATTTGTTGCCTTTAAAAAAAATCCATCAAAAAAGTGACAAAAATCCATCAAAAAAATGACAAAAATCCAGCAAAAAAGTGGCAAAAATCAATTAAAAAAGACAAAAATCCAGCAAAAAAAGACAAAAATCCAGCAAAAAAAGACAAAAATCCAGCAAAAAAGTGACAAAAATCCATCAAAAAAATTCAAAAAATCCAGCAGAAAAAAAGACAAAAATCCAGCAAAAAAAGACAAAAATCCAGCAAAAAAGTGACAAAAATCCAAAAATTAAATATTAGAAAAAAGAAAATTGAAAAAAATAAAATAAAAATAATAAAAGAAATTGGGAAAAAAAATTGAAAAAAAAAAATTATAATAGATTTTTTGCGATTATGCTAATTTTGTAATCGGTTACTGTTGTAATCGAAATCGTAATCGAATTTCGATTAATTGCACAGCCCTATTTCCTCCACATTTTGAAAGCCCATAATCCATCACCGGAGTGTTCTACGCTCAAAGTGTGCTCAACACAGCGCCTTGGATTTGCTAAAATGCCCTTAGCTGAAAGTGGAAGCTTGCCTCCACTGTTTTACGATGTGTCATTCCCACTGCTGCCTGCAGAGGGGGCTCCACAGACAATATTTTCAAATTCTGAAAGTAAAAGAATATCCACACAGAGGACCATTTTGCGCCTGAGAGTTACACAGTTCTAAAATGCCACTGATGATTTCCACATACTGTTGGATTTCGTGCATTCTCCATCCTGTTACCAATGACAACACGTCATTTTTCCGCCTCTAAGCACGAGCGTGCACATAAACAAACAGCTGTGAAGACTCCCCCCTCCCCCCCCCCCCCCCCTGCCCCCCCCCATTGCAGCGTGTAAAAAGCAGCCGTATTCTTTTCATTAGCTGTAACCGCCGAGACAGCTCACCCCCGGCAGGCTAACAATGCATCAAGGGGAGCCAGACAGTACACGGAAGTACTTGAAACGCTCCATTTGGTGAGAGAAAGCGAGGGGGGGGGGGCAGACGACACTCTGCTCTTGAGGCGGTGCACCGGCGCCCGCACACATTTGTTTTTAAGGCGAGGTTAAGTCGCGAATATCAATGGGGAGAGCGGGCAGCCTTGTTAACGACCCTGACCCCGGTGGCGACGCATCCGCAAAGGCTGAGTCCCACACCTTAAACTAAGCACCTCATGTCAACAGAGGGAGCTAACGGTGCATGCAAGGACAGGAGACGGACTCAACTAGCAGTGCGGGTTTTCAAGATGTAGTCATCTGGACTGGGTTGCTTAGCCGTTTCAACTCTGATGAAGGAACAGCCTGATATTCAATTGAAACAAAAAAATGTCAGAAAGTTCAAGGTCTTCTCTGTCAGCAAATAGGAACTTAGATTCAATGACTGATTCTTAATGGTGACAATATTCCAAAACATGGAATATTGTCGTAGGGCTGTGCAATTAATCGAAATTCGATTATGATTTCGATTATTACACTAAACTATTACAAAATTAGCATAATCGAAAAAAAATTCACGTGCCACGGCTCGTGCTTTTCCCTGACATAAAAACAAACAGCGCTGTGTGATGATGTCATCAGGCCGCGCTGCTCAGTTTGCTTGAGCAGGTGTGAGGGCTGGCCAGCAGGGGGCAGGTGTGAAACAGAGACCTCTCCTTAATCGAGGCAAACTTGAAATCATTTGCACTTTTATGACTGCTCAGAAAACAGAAAATATTCAGCATTGTTTTTTTATTTTTATTAATAAATATATAAATAAAATAAAGACTTTTTCTTAAAGGCAACAAATAATTGTTTGAATAATCGTGATTTCAATTATGACAAAAATGGTGATTATTATTTTTTTCAATAATCGAGCAGCCCTATATTGTCGAGAGCCCCTTGAGTTCATGAATCAGCAACATGTATTATTTTCATTCATTCAAAATTCAGACTGAAAATAGAGATTGATTCAATACAAGGAAAAATACTGTGATGCAGTTTTTGCTAGCCTTGCTAACTATAATGTAGGATGTCAAATTATAACGATTCTTTTCGCGAAGAAGCTTTGTCAAATTATTGCATCACATTTTAACGTTACTATTACTTAACCGTATCAGATGTTTTACTCACAAATGGTCAGAAAAGGTTCTTTCCGTAACTTGTATTGATGAGAGAATCGAGTGAGCGAAGTGCTGCGTGTTCCCTGAGCACAGCGCGAGGGGGGCGGGGGGCGGGGGGGGGGTCTCACAGATCGGATCAGAGGAGACTGAATTTTACACAGCATATGTTCCACGTTCGAAATAGACATGGAGGTGTTGAGATGTCGAGGTGTTTCTCTCCATGTCTGCTCTTTTCACAGCTCCACTTGATGTCCAAACACCCCGTGCTTTCTCTCCCGAGTCCTTTCTGTCGGGCTTTTAATGTATAAAAACACTGGTAATGAAATATACGCTTGTATTGTATTATTGCGTGAAAAGTTGCAGTAAAACCTGACATGGTTATTTTATTATTTATGATACCAGGTCACAGATTACAGAGAGAAACCAATGCTGAGATTTTTATTTCAGGCTTTCAAACACAAAAAATATTTGAAGGGCATGAGCTCCGCAGTTGGGGTTGTTCAAAGGGTTGTTCAAACCTTCATAATATTATTGACTCCAAGACTGGAAAGTTTGGAGTCTGTAGGAGCTACAAAAGTGCACATGTTGTTGAAATCCTCTTATTCGTGAGAACATTTCTCAGTTTTTTAGCCGCTGAGGTCTCCCACAAAGGAAATGACCATATTTGGATTACAGCGTGATCTCGAGCACCTTCCCCAGGACACGTGGATACAAATTACGTCAATATTTGTGACTGAATAAGCGCGTGAAGCCGGGTTTTGCGGCACGATGGTGTAGCTACTTCCTGGATATCTCCGGCTCTCTCGCAACAAAACATCCTAAATAAAGCATCGCAAAGGTTCTGTCTCTTTTATACTCTGACATCAGAACTAAGATGTTAAGGGAGAAAACTAGCTAAAATTCAGCCTCAAAAATACAGCAGTTTTTCAGAACTGTCAGAAGCAAATGCAAAAATATATACCGTATTTGGCAACAATAATAGAAGTGGTTCCGCGACCCAGCAGTCGAGCGCCGCTGCTTTACAGAACCACAAATCCCATCTTTCTTCGCTCCTGGCTCCGCAGTTCCCTCTCTCCTCGCCTTCCCCCATCTGCTGTCACCGCGCCTGCTTAGCTTCCCGCTCACATCCCCCTCTCCCCGCACCGACTCTCCCCCTCTCCCTGTGTGTCTCTCCGGTGCGACCGCCGCCTCCCTCCCGTACCTGTCCGCCGGCGGGACCCCCGTGACCCCCGTGTTGCTTGTTTGCGATGCGGTGGGTTTTTGCCGCGGCGCCACCTGCCCCGAGGATGTGACTGCTCCCGACCTTGAGATGTAGTCGCCGGAGCGTAATTCGTTTCCACCCCCCTGCCCCCCTCCCCAACAAACACACACACTTCGCCCGATCAATAGGAAAAGCAGACCGCCGGGAGGAGGTGTGTGGGATCAAAAATGCAATAAGGCCGCATTAAGGAAACATGGCATGTGCTACTGAATTAGCAAGGAGGCGCATCCATCTACGAATCGTGCCTTTCTCACACTTCCACAGCAGAATCTGTTGGAAGAGGAGGAAATGTACAAGGAACGAAAGTCGGAAAGCCTCGGAAAACAGCGAAAGCTTGGATTTACTGTTCTGTTACAGTGCCCATTCCCACTGTTGCCAGCAGAGGGCGCTCCAGGCCATGTTGAAACCCTGACCAGCCCAGTCTCTCATCCTCAGTAGGGCTGGGAATGGAGAGAGTAGAGCAATCCACCGGAAGCGTATGCCTCCGTCATTAACGATTCCTCTTGTCGATGTCGTTTTGCTCCGCAGCCTCTTTGTATTATAAACGTTCACTTCCTCACAAACGAAAAGATCTGCGCGTCGTAACGAAGCTGAGCTGACGAGGATCCTTCAGCCATTGTCCAAAAAAATAATGGAAGGGACAGATAGCTACTCCTCTGTACGTTAGTCAAATTTTTATTAAACTACCGTAAATTCTCTAATACTGGCCTGTATTCCATTAGTGGCCGGGTCTCTAACAGAGGCCGGGTTCGCGGCTGGCGGAGGCAAATTAAAGCCGGTCTCTAAAACAGTCCGGGGCTTTTATTAGAAACTATAGCGGTAGAAATATTCCCCATGTTAGGAATTTGTCTCATACTGGTGTAAATGAAAACTCACGTGCAGGAAGTAACAAACGGGAACCCGGGCCGATGGGGACGCTGTGGAGGAGCTGATCCGAGCGTAACTTTGACACAGATTTAGCCACTTTTCAAACCTCCTGTGACTATATTTGGAAACAGGGCAACAAATGTTGTGTGACCCTCCAGGGTTTTAATAAAGTCTCCATCGCGTCTTCAAAGCACGTCCAGCTGCTCCGTGTGCAGGTCAGTCCCAGGCCTCAAAATAACTCCTCCCATCAGCGCGAGCGTCTCGTCTTCTCTCGGGTCAGTCTCATGATCGATCACAAACACAAACGCTCCGTCTAAACTCGCCTTTTACACAAGATAACAACAAATAATCCGGTCCTTGGTAAAAACGAAACAGAAACCAGAAACCTGCATTGACACTGATGTCAAAGCTCCGCTAACAGCAATGAAACACTTCCTGTTGTCCCGACAAAATAAAAGGCGTCAATGTTCCAGCCGCTGGGAGAGGGTTTGCAAAGTTAATTAATAAATGAACCTAATATTTTAGGTGCAAATGGACACAAATCTCGTTTTTCTTCGTTTTCCTGGTCGTCCGTTTTGCTCAAATAGAAATAAAGGCCTGTCTCTAATTGTGGCCTGGTTCCAATAAAGGCCTGGTCCTAGATGCCCTTGAGTAAATAAAGGCCCCGGCCTCTATTAGAGCATTTACGGTATTAATAACTTTGTATGATAGGAAGTTACTAATAAGTGGCCTATATTGAGACTAATTTATTAGCCCTGTTCAAATATAAAACTACAAGACGCATGCAAGTATTACACAGCCTATTTTTTATTTATTTTAAATCGATAAAGATCTGGATCAATAACAGAATGATTAATGACATTGATGTCGGTAAAAACATATAATTTCCAATCCCTACTGCACAGTGTTTTTCATTTTCATAAAGTTTCAACTAACAAGTAAAATGTCAATGCTGGTGTTCCCAAAAGAACATCTGTAAGCCTCAGTTCTGCAGGAGATGTTTTTCTGAACACCTTAGCCTTGGTGAATAAATTACGCCAGATGAAACAACACGGCTGAACGTCTCTTGACTTGAGTCCTTGGAGGAAGTGACTTGGTAAATCATGAAACTGTCAGCTGTTTACAACCTATAAGTTTAAATGTTTTACAAGTGTAAGAGATTGCGCAGAATGGACGGCATGGGTCTGGAATTTGAATTTGAAATTTCAGTCATTGTGTATAAGTCTTTTGTGTTCATGCCACATATCAAAGTACTGTATTTAGTTTTTTGGGAATTCAACACTTCGTTCTGAGAAAGAGAAGAGACATTGCCGTGGAGCCGCTGTCGAGGAGAGAATATTCAATCCGGAGAGTTGTAGCGCAGTAGAAGTCGATTGCCTTTTTGCTTTGTGAGTCAGATCGCACAAGAGGTGGCAGCAGTCGCCTTCTAACCAGATTATTGTTTGTGCTTCCATCTAAATTCGTCCCAGTTCCAACTTGCATCATCCATCTGACCTGTGTGACTGAGGTGAATGAGCACACGATTGGCCTTTGCCCGTCACATTTCCACTCAGCTCCAGGGCAGCTGTGGCACACGGGCTGTAGCTTGTAAATAACGCCGTCTGACCACGTTGGTGACTCTGTTCTCAGTGGTGTGAGCGGCCCGTGCCCGTATAGGACAGGGGGAAGCGTTTTGTTTTGCTGCGGGGATGAGGCGGCGTCGCTCGGAGCGCCGTGCTTTGGGGCCTGTCAGTCAGTCTGATTGGCCGCGAAGAGGGATGTACTTAATCCGCGCTCCTGCTGACTCCACCGTTGTACGCCTATTGACTGCGTATCTTTTATTCAGTTTCAAGACCGTTGCCTCCCCGCGGAGCCTCTGCTTTCTCAGATATTATTTATGCGCGGATTCGATGTGACGCAGCAGTATTGTGTCCAACCTGCTAATGATATCCGGCGTTTCTGGAAAGGCCTTATGCGTCTGCACCATTCGGGGAAAATATCTGATTGGTATTTTTTTTTCAGAAAGGTATTTAAGTTTTAAAATCAATGTGTCCAGGAGCTCGTATGAGAGAAGACGAAAATAAGAACTGATTAACTGATACAAGACTCCCATGAATTTCACAACACGTAGAACTAATGGTAATGTTTGTTTGTATAGCACCTCCTTTAGGCTCAAAGCGTGTTTCTGTCTATCAAGGAACCCCTCTCACTGACTAGGTTTACATGCAGTCAATCACCCTTTCAAAACCAGAATATTAGCAATAACCTGTTTGTGCACGGCCATGTAAACAGCAAACAAAAACTGCTCATATCACATATGCTCATGTTTTTTCACCGAAAGGAACATTGATTTGTGTTCTGCGGATGTTCTATCCGCAAGGAATCTTGGTCTTTTGAGGACATGAAGTATTTGTACGTGGCGTCTATGGCCGGGTCTGGGTTCTCTCTGTCTGCATGCACATTTTCCAGAAACTGGAATATTGACCCCTCCTGGAACTGCAACCTGAACGTGTTTGAGCACCCGAATGATCCTGGGTGCTCTGTTGTCGGGGGCTTCGTGCCCCTGGTAGGGTCTCCCATGGCAAAAAGGTCCTAGGTGACGGGTCAGACAAAGAGCGGTTCAGAAGCCCCTTATGAAAGACCAACAGGCCCGGTTAATCATGAGGCCGTCCTTCTGTGGATCCACCACCTGCAGGAGGAGCCATAAGGGGCTGGTGCGATGTGATATGGGCAGCTCCAACAGCTGCCCCCACGACCCGGCAACGGACAAGTGGAAGAAAATGGATGGATGGATGGATGGAATATTGACCTTAGCTCATCTGTTTAAAAAGGCCTTCTCACTATGTCATAATTATGGTATAATATTTCTTTAATCTGAAGTCTGTTCCTCACTATTCACATGGTGTCCCCTGTCCCACATCCCCTTAGGAGTAACAAGAAGACAAGAAGAACTGAAGCTCCAACAAGGACTGGGCCTTCTGCAATCTTGGCCCATCTACTGAGGGACTCCCATCGGCCCTGGGTCTATCTAAAGCCTGTCCGTCCATGGGAGGGGATCTCTCCTGTGGTTCTCCCCGAGGTTTCTCTTTTCTCCCACTGGGTTTTTGAGTTTTTACTGACGTTTATTTGGACATTATGTTTGCCTGGATACTTCAAGTATTGTACTTGTAATGTGTTTCCTTGATGTGAAGGCGACCTTGAGTGCTCGGAAAGAATATTGGTGGCATGTAAGCGTAGTCGCTCTCAGTCAAACACCAGCGTCAGACCCTGGAGGGAAGGCGGGGGAAATGTCGTTTTGTCACCGTGCACCTTTGGGAACTATGGATTAATTAATCTTGTTTCAATTTATAAAACGTTTCTAGGGGTCATTTAAATGCTCTGTCATGGTTATATAAGCTGTTTTTGTAGAGCAGCCTTCAACGTCTGCTAAAGGTCTGATGAACTGGGTTAACTGTGCTAGCACCAGGTTCATCAGACTTTAAGGTTAATGAATAGTGACTAAGCAAACTTGTTGTGGTCAGGGAACCGCACGTACTGTCTGGGTGAAAAGTCAAATCTAATGTTTGGGTTTAGGAGGCGAGGCATCTGGGGTATAAAGTAGAATGTTTGGTTGTGATACATAGACTTCCGTGTTACGTCCGTGGAAGCATGTTGGGCTTTAACATGTATTCTGTGACATCTGATTGAATAAATGACCTCAAGAAGGAAACCATTCTCCTGAGAGTGATTTCGATGCGGACCGGAGCAGATGGCGAACTTAGTTACGCACCTTTTTAATTCTTTACAATTTGTTGACCGCCGACAAGATATTTTTGTAACAAATCGTCCGTAGACTTTTTATAACGCGAGTCCGACAGAGCAGCCCTCCATCTCCGCTGCTCACACGAAGGTACAAAGGTCCAACAGCGCAGCCCATCCCATCCCCGCGGCTCTCACGAGAAAGTTCCAGAGGTTACCGGAGTCTCCGTAAAGATCCCATCCCACACGACAGGCCGGCAAAAGGAGAAGGTGACGCAGAAACCTATTTGTAAAAAATTCTGTTAATTGGTTTAAAAACAAATTTTGTTGTTGTGGGCTAAAGAGGGGCTTTACGTATACATTTTCGTAATTAATTAATAGAATAAACTAGTTGTACTTTTTTAAGAAAAATAATGAGAAAACCGTGAATAACGTGCTGATTTTTTAAACATAGTAGCTACAAGAAGATTGAGAATAGAAGCTTTTTTCCGAGCACGTAAAATAAACAGGAAGAGAAAGCAAAGTACCGTGCTGTTTTTAAAATGTTGTTTTTTTGGCACGAGAGAGAAAATAACAAAAAAATAGTATACAGCTGTATAATTATAACAGACTGTAGGTTTTTTAAGAAAAATAAATAAAAACAATATAAAAATAACTGAACGTTCATTTTTTAAAGAGTATAAGTAAATAAACAGTACAGGGAAAGTGTAGGGACAGATGATAGTAGGCTATAGGCGTTTATTGCAAAAAAACTACATTAAAAGATACCATATGTTTTGTACTAAAAAGTGTAAGTAAATAGATAATAAAACAGTGTAAAAATAAATTAGTAATAAGAATAATAAACGTAAAAATAGCATAAAATTAGTAATCAAAATGACCAACAATTAGTCTAAAAATAGCAATAGATTTATTTAAAAAAATGTGTACATGCTGTTTGTTGCTGTGATTGTGGCTTTGTATGTGTGTATTGGGTTATAGTACGTAAAGCATGTTCAAAGAGGTGTGACAAGAGCCTTGTTATTGAACGCGCCGACCTTTGAGCGTCTGCCTGATAAGAAGGCAGGAGAAAAAACCTAGACGATAGATTTGATCTACATGTCCAATCTGGATATACATGGTTTGAATAATCCAAATAACAAGATATACTGTATAAACGTGGTTGTGTGGAGAAGAACAGTATTGGGCGAGTGCTTTGGAGTTTTGACGATGCATTTCGGTACTGGTGGTTATGGCTTTGAAGCGCTGGGTCTGTGTCGCATGCAGCTGTTCCGGAGGCGTGGCTTGGTTTGCGCTGCTTGGGTTGTCATAGGCTGCGTTTGGGCAAAAGGTAAACACATTTGAGTTGCCTTTGGCAGAATGTAGGCTGTGACTCCTGGTGTGGTGTGACGTGGCTGTGTTTTTGGGGCGGTGGTGTGCGATGCTTGCTCGTTGCGTGTTTGGAGCTGTGATGGCTGGTGTGGAAATGTATTGCAATGTTTTTGGATGGCTTGCCCATTGTTGTTCTGACCTACACAATTGCATAAACTAAAAATATTAAAATAGAAAATAAATTAAAGAGTAGCCTCCCCCATTCTCTTGTATTTTGTAAAAATATTAAAGCATATATATTAGATAGTTTCCCCTCCCCTCGTCTCCCACAGTGACCATGCTGTGGGGAAAATCATGGCTCCTCCCCTGCTCTGACGAAGCACGGTCCTAAAAAGGTCATATGGGCGGGATCTGCAGTGTAGACTCGGCCCTTGTGTGACGTGTACAATGATGACAGTCCGACTTTTAGTAAATGGTTGAGACTGGAGGCGATATGGAGTTACTACAACAGTGGCAACCTCTAGTGTTGTGAAAGAAAAAGAAAACAGAGCAGTCAGCGTCAAGTGGTGCAGTGTGTGTTTGATTCAGCAAAAGTGCGTATAGTTTGAGAATAGCTTGACAATCTTTTCTTTCCTCATTTGCACATAAGGATGTTTTTGTGGCTTGAGTTGCTTGCTTGTGGTGACTGATGTATTTCCCTATTTAATCTTAATAATATGTATATGCTTTGGATACTAGAATAATCAAACTTATTACTTTTATACTTAGATTATAAGTAAAATGAGATAAATTATGGTACAACATATAAACAAAAAACATTATTTTGTTTAATAATAATAATAATAATAATAATAATAATAACAATAACAATAATAATAGTAATGATAAAATTAATATTAATAATTATTAATAAAATAATAACAATGGTTTCAAATTTTATGATCATAAATGTTTTATAATAACGATAAGTAAAACTGACCAGTGCGATTTTCTGTTTCTTTTAGATAAGACGTAGGAGACAAGATAGGGCAAGACTAAAGGACAGCCCATCCATGAATATTCAAACATTCCTGAGGTAAAAATTAGCAATAACAAAACAAAATAAGAGATCCAAAATAATTAGCAATCCATTTTAGCAATCCATTTAAGAATTAAAATTGATTAGTTAAGTTAATTGATTGTTCGGTTGTTCAATTGATTGAATTGATTGATTGATTAATCGATTGACTGACTAGTTAATATAAAATAAAAGACAAACAACAAATTTAAATAAATAAAATAAAATAAAACAAAATACATAGATAAATAAATAAATTAAATTAAATAAGGTAGAATAAAATAAAAACTTAACTTGATTAAGGCTTACGTATGTAGTAAAAGATAAAAACATTAGTATAAAGGATGTCTCAAATTACCACACAAAGCCAATTGATATTATTTTGGAACAATAAGATTCTGCAAAATGAACCCGATCCTAAAAAGGCCAAATTCAATCGCTCTATTATACGAGATCTACTGAAAAAAATACGCCCAAAAAGGCTTGATCCACAGAGGAAAGAATGCGATTGCACCAACAGAAGACCAATGGAGAAGTATCATGCAATACCACGAAGGAAAAGTCCTTCACTACAAGACCCATTCCATCCGTACCTTCCGGGGAAGAAGACTGAATGAACTAAAACTCAAAGACCATCAGAAGAAACAAGCCCAAGCTCGGAGGATGCAAAAATGGGCGAAGGAAATGCTGGAAAGGCAAGAATTAAGAGACTTGTCATCAATCCTTGTAATGAAACCGACGGATGAAGATAAAAAAGTGACATTTAAAACAAAGCCTCTCCCGAAGAAGATTTTGAAGACACCCTCAACAACCGTTTACACAGTGGAAGGAGACAAAAGACACGGATGCTACACACGCTCACAACAGCCTTCAACACGGCCAACCTCTCCAATAAGATATGAACATGATGATTATGCATCCGGGGAAGATGAGAAAGGTGAAGTGGAAACTGAAAGAAAACGCCGTGGATTAACCCCACGACAAGAAGATGCAAAAGCAGAACCACGATCAACATACTCTGCTACAGTCTATCCATTAAGAACAACGGACAATCAACAAGTGATGTATCAACCATTTACGCTTAAAGATTGGAGCGCCTTGATGCTGGTGTTGCCAAAACTAACAAAGGGCGGAGTCCCATGGCTGAGAGCACTTCTTAAACATACCGCAGGAGACAGATTATGTTGGAGTGACGTGCACGCGGCTTTGACAAAAGCTGCAGATGAAACAGTCGCACATAACGTCAAACGTGCAGTGGAAATTAAAGTGCGCATGAACTTGCAGAAAACTGTTTCCATACACATGTTTCGAAACGCACTCGAAGAAGAATTGAGAACAAGATTCCCGTGCATCATGACTGATGAACTTATGTCACTGCAGATGAAAGATGATGAAGACTACTACAGCTACAAACAACGTGCTAAAGCCCTGTATCATGATGCAACAGGAGAGCCAATTCAACCAGGAACTGGTATAACAATCATGTTCTATTCCACCTTGGTCAAGGGAATGCCAAAATCAGTGCAGAATGCATTGAGTGATGTGATTGGCTTATATACTAAATCTGAAGAAGAATTTGATGCACATTGCAACCACAACGTCACCAAGTGGTTGAACAACAACAAAGAAACTGACTCTAAGAAGAAAGAACTTGAGTTAGCAGCAATAAAACTACAATTGCAAAAATTGCAAGCACAGTCTGAAGACATGAAGAAAGAAAAGACGTCTAATGTTATGACAGTCAAACAAGATCTCACTGAAGGAAATGTGCCAATAACGACTGAGCAATTGGCAACTGCCATCAAGATGGTGATGCAAGCACAAGGGACACTGTACAACACTGTACAACAAAACCAGCCTATCTATTACACCGCCCCATTTGTTAACACTCGAGAAGAAGAAGAACAGGAACAGGAAGAGGGCGAAGCAGCTTTGGAAGAGGACAATATCCATTGCTGGTTGGATGAGAAATGGTTGCAAAATGACAACTGGTCTTACCATCAAACATGAGCCACTGAAAACAGTGAGGTTGGCTGTGCAACGCTTGACAAATGCTGATAAGAATCACCATTCAAGAAGTTCTACCCCTGGGGTTCCAGGGGAAGAAGAGAGGGAAGAAGAGAGGGAAGAAGAGAGGAAAATACAGAGAAGAGAGGGGAAATAGAAACAAGAAAAGATATATAAAAAATAATTATTAAAATTTTTAACTTTTTGCCTTATCTATCTTTATATTTCTGACATTTTTTGAATACATTCATTAAGGTCAAAATTCAAAACCATATATACACAGAAGTTTGAATCATTATAGTATTCACTATAATTTTGCAGTACGTTAAATTAATATTTTTTGGATGTAAAACAAAGCATATTTGAATAATACTAAAATGGGGTGCAAAAGAAGATCTTACATACTTAAGGCTGAGCTAAAAGACATTGTTGCATATAATTAAATATCAGATGAACTGCCGGATGAATCTCTTCCATTACAGGACAAGGACGCACCTGTAATTGGAGAGGCTGGAACTCAGTAAGGACTGTTGAAAAGAGACTGGTCATTACCTAAGAGAGAGATCTATGACTGTATCTCTCCCACAAGCTGAACCAAAGGTACTGTAATTCACAAAAACACCATCCAAGTACAGGAAAAGACACTTTTAGAACCAAGTAAAAGAGCATGTGCTAGTAACCTCTGCTCTAGGGAACACAGAAGACCGGAGCTACGTCAGATTAAGGAGTAAGTGCTTGTAACCTCTACTCCAGGTACACAGATGATCGTGGTCACATCTTACATCCTACACGTGACCAGAAGAAGCTGTTTCCATCATGAACATTATAAAAGTAAATCCACTTAAGATGAGTCGCTCTCAATGTATGGTGATATGTCTTAATGATATCAAATGTGTTTGTGTTTAGCCTATTGATGTTGTTTAGAGAACGATTGGAAATGAGTCCTGAAAATTTTACCAAAAGTTTATTTGTCTTATAGCTTTATCCATCCATCTTGGCATCAGCAAAACATTAACTGAAAGGCGACATGTCGATTCCATTTGAGACACCAGAAGCCCTTCTAAAAAACATAGAATGCAATGCCCAATTAGATCTATTAACATGGCCATAACGAAAATGATGATGACTCAAATTGAATTTCAAAATTGATAAAATGCTTTGGTTTTAATCCAATTATTTGAACATCACTACTGAAGATGGGTGTATAATTCTATAATTTTAAAAGAGAGATAGCGATTTGCGTCTCAATGTCAAGTGCATCAAGATATTATGAATGTTTTGTTTTTTAGTGATTACCTGTATTCAGGTAATCAAGAGAGGAAATTATGGATTAATTAATCTTGTTTCAATTTATAAAACGTTTCTAGGGGTCATTTAAATGCTCTGTCATGGTTATATAAGCTGTTTTTGTAGAGCAGCCTTCAACGTCTGCTAAAGGTCTGATGAACTGGGTTAACTGTGCTAGCACCAGGTTCATCAGACTTTAAGGTTAATGAATAGTGACTAAGCAAACTTGTTGTGGTCAGGGAACCGCACGTACTGTCTGGGTGAAAAGTCAAATCTAATGTTTGGGTTTAGGAGGCGAGGCATCTGGGGTATAAAGTAGAATGTTTGGTTGTGATACATAGACTTCCGTGTTACGTCCGTGGAAGCATGTTGGGCTTTAACATGTATTCTGTGACATCTGATTGAATAAATGACCTCAAGAAGGAAACCATTCTCCTGAGAGTGATTTCGATGCGGACCGGAGCAGATGGCGAACTTAGTTACGCACCTTTTTTAATCTTAACAGAACCGACTGTCGCCCCTACAGGGATAAGACTCCAAAGAGACAGAGTCGTTTATGGCTTGCTAAGAACTGCTTAAATAACCGCAGTCTGTGCCATTTTCAACGACTCCAAATAAAAACGAGCACCATCGCTGTCATCCAGGTGGTTAATTCAATCTTGAACAGTTAGAACAAGACAATTGGACTTATTTTCCCACTCATCTCATGGCAGCTCTTTGCTAGTCTGCATGACCCAGTTGTAGCCAGAGACCACAGATGATTGAAAAATTCTGGTGTATTCACATTTTGACTGTTACATTGCACGGTTTGGTTCAGTCCCAGGTGCTCGACGCTGGACGCAAAGTCCACCAGGTCAGTCTGAGGGTGATGGCGTGGGTCAAAGTAGTCCAGTTTGTCTGACAGATGGCAAATACCATTGAGTTACATAGTTAATTAATCAAATGTTTTCGGTTGGCTGATCTTCCCAAGTCAACGATAGCTTTTCTTTAAGCGAGGTCGTCCTGTTGCGCGGGATCGGTCTGAGCAAAACGCTTTGTTCATACAGTTTCCCTCAAAATGTGTCAAAGCGACCTTGATGTGACCCTAATGAGCCCACAGGGGACACGCTGCACCTCGGGCACACGCAGAGGCTCCAAGCTGAGCGGAGATGGAGAGCTTTGTTATCACAGCTCCGTCAACGCGATGACGCTCAGCAGGACCATCTCAAAATGCCCTGATTCTGGAGCAAAATGTACACGTTCCCCCGAAAAATCATATTAATAATAGTTTCATGGATGATAATAACTCATGACCATAATAGAGATAATAGACCCATCTCATGTACGAGGGGGCGTTCTCCCCGGCGGATCTTCACTAAGCGTTTCAGCCGGTCACGATTAAAACGATCAATATTAAAGTATAGCTCCAGCTAGTTTCATCTGGATAACCTGTTCCGGTGTTTAGAGCATAAATCTTAGATTTTAAATTAGTGCCATCAATCGATTTAAATATTTAATCTCTCATGAATATCATAGTTAACTTGTGGTTAAAGCAGTACTAAGTAACTCGTGCCCCTAGAGGCCAAAAGCACCACTGCGTTTTTTTACTCATTAATTGTCCGTGAGAGTAAATACTACGCTGACAGAAAAGACAAAGGGGGAGATGGATATTATGCATCCAATTACACAATGAGGATGATGTTTTTCACTCAAACTTGGCTGTAAATAATGTTTAAGTGGTGCTAGTCCGCAGTTAGCTTTGCCCGTTAGCTTCTTCTTCGTGATTCCATTAGTGTGTATTGGGTCTACGGGTCGGGGCAGGCGAAGTTGCAATTGTGGTTTTCTGGCCAGAGACACCAGGGGGAGATGAAAGACCTCCCAATCATCCCATCAACACTTGTATCATCTCCAGGGAGACTACGGAAAGGATATATTAAGGAAAACAACTTACTTAGTACTGCTTTAATCGCAAAATAATCCCACATTTTTATCTAGTCTAAATGTCCCTTGAATTATAATTGTAATAGTCTTTCAATCGTGTGGAGCAGAAAGACGCGACTAAACCTACACATGTTTGATTCCCCACATTATTTATTATTATTATTATTGACCAGGATATTCCCACTGAGATTAAGAATCTCTTTTTCAGGGGAGTCCTGGCCCCAGAGGGGAATCTATTGTGCATGTTTTTAGTGGTAGGGGAAACCGGAGTACCCGGAGGAAACCTACGCAGACACGGGGAGAACATGCAAACTCCCGGGACCTTCTAGCTGTGAGGCGTGAGCGCTAACCGCTGCGCCACCGTGCCGCCATGTCCCTTATTTGGACACACACGAGAAGCGCGGGGGATTTTAACGTCCCAAAAGTGACAGAAAAACACCGTAGCTCCTCCCCCTTTTAATTTCTCTGTCATAACAGCGGAACAAACAGCCCCACACCATGCAAAACAACACTACATTTGATCAGCACTTTTATTCAGCTGCTTCTCTCCGCTGTTTCCTCCGTCTCGGGCTGAGGTGTTTTATTTCCATTTGATACAACTGCAAGCAAGTTCAGGACTCGAACCTGCAGCGCTGAACTGTGTTGACAGTGATCACATGATCAATCGGGACACACGAATTTCCCACGTTCACAAACAGAGGCATATCTTTGCTGATCTGGGGTCAGTTTTTCCTTTCTTTTATTAATCGCGCGATTCAACACTATTTTAAATATGTTTGAAATACAATTGTGTGATGTTTCTAAGTTAGCAGATTGTTTTTATGCTGTTAGTTTGATGTGTGATCTCACATTCACGTTTCCTTCACAAACATGAGCATCAGGGTTAGCGTTAGCTCTTGGCCAGTAGCTCCAAGACATGGAAACACCTACAGTACCTTTTTTAATTAAACACTTTGTACGTGTGAAGTTTTCACATCTTACAGGAAGGTTTTAATGTCCTATCATCGAGTATCTTGATGAAACTTGCTCTACACCTCGCAAAATATTTAAATATGGAAACGCATAGGCTTAACAAAGGACCAGATGTGACGATCCGATCCATGAGAAAAGACAGCGGAAGTCCCTTTTCGTACGTAGATGGGTCTATAGAGTAAACTCAGTTGTTCCCAGCTCAGCTTTTGCCTTAAACCAGTCGAATTTGCACTTTTGTGTCTGAAACCGCGTAGAAACCCATGTGCTGCAAGTTTGTTGCTTTGAGGAGTCAAACGAGCCTGCCAACGTCACGACCCAACGGCGATCTGATGAGCGGCTCGTTCGCCCCACGCCCCAAACACGCTCAGATGAAATGATTTATTTATTCTCCCCAGGATAGAGACCGCGAGCGAGAGAACGAGAGACAGAACAGGCCGAAACAATGAAGCGGGAAGGAGTGAGGTGACAGGAAACATAGGTTCAATAAAAAGAGGACGGATGGTGGAGAGACCCCGGAGAAAGCCATTCACCGCGCCAAGACAAAAGGCCGTCCGCCGGGGAGGGACCGCGGGAGAGCCAACAGAACGGGGGAAGACGGACATACTTGTCTCACGGAACAATCCAGCCAAGAAAGCAGGAGTGTGCAAAACTAAAGGTCACAGTCAGGAGCAACTAATTCAAGGATTCAAGGATGTTAGTTTGTTTATTTGGCCGGGATGCTAAAATATTTGTCGTAAGATAGTTGGTAGATCAACCAGTCACAAGTCATGAGAGTGAAACGTCATATCAACCACTCAGCTTAACCCTGACCCTGCCCTAGCCACTAACCTTAAGGATAGTGGGCTGGTGCCTAATCTTAATACGTCTCTGATTGGATGATGAATGGCCACCATTTACCAACTAGCCATTTTTCTTTCCAAGCAAGAGGCGAAAACAAAATAGTTAAGGTATCACTTTTTAGGTTCGTTTTGCCAGACACTAAGGTTAGAGATTTACCTTAAAATAGTTAAGGGAAAAGAATGCACCAGAAAATGGGGATAAAGCTTGAGACTAAAGGAGGCAGAGGAGGGAATACTCCAGGACGAAGATGGAAAGACTTGTCTCAGTGGACAATCCACAGAAACGCCTTCGTGGACCATCACTCCAGAAGGGCCACTCGATAGCACTTAAACACCAGTATAAAGTAGAACAATAAAAATGTAATGGAGCGAAGACAATGTGGCACAAAGCAGCAAAAACACCGGTGCCGGTTGAACTTGACTAAATAACGTTTAGGTTTCGATCGATAAAACTGTCTTTACAAACATGACTTTCGCACTTCATGTTTCCGTCTTCTCTCAAGAAAATCCATTTATTTCTATTGGATTTGAAAATCAAATTGAACCCAACAGGATATGTATGAGCAAAAAAAGTGTGCGTAACCCATTCTATAGCTAACACTACTGTCGAGAAATGTCACTGTTTCTTGAGAAATGTAGGTTCGGTGTCTGTTTGAATCAAATGTAACCCTTCTTAATGACATTTTAGGCCTTCATTTCAGCACAATTAATTCCCCGACTTATAAGGCTTTTCAATGCCCCGCGGAATCCCTGTGTAAACAACAACCAGCTGTCAGTTCCCCATCGATACAAAGGCTTTAGGATAAGACGCTCAGCGCAAGGGTCTTCCCACAAATGCCTGCTTTTGCGATATTCGGACCGACAAAACTGTGCACCATCGGATCTCGTTCACGCTTGATCACAACCGACGTGAAGTTGCAAACAAAAATGCAGTAAGCAGCCCTACTGTGATCTGAACACTGACAATAATGCCCATCGTGGCAAAACATATGAACCGTAACCATGTCGGCCATGTTGAAATCAGTGGAAATGCCTCCGCGGCGATTAGCATTATTCATCCCATTTGCATACAGCTCCAGGACACCTCCACTAAAACAGGATCTTTCCGTGAATTTGTCCACTATTGAGTCATTTGTCAAACACAAAACAACAGCCCTTGACACGCCGCGATCCGGAAATTGGCAGGGAAAACGCGCGCTCATTTTGCCAGCAGCGAGCCTATTCACGGAGCTAAGCGACGGCACGGCAGAGGACAATGAAGTCTGGTGAGGATTTTTCTGACAAGTATTGTAATTGGGATTAGAATCTGCAATTAAGACACGGCAGGTGAAAACATGGAGTGGTCCATTCAGAGACTTTTTTTTGCTAGATTTCTTCCTTAACAGCTTGTTTTTTTTGTGTCAAGTTGAAAAATAGACCAAACTCTCCCTTTTGGATGTGTATTTGCGACTCCTAATTTTGTCCTGAGATCATTAAAGGTTTGCGTAATCTCCGCCGTCTCCCGTTCAGGCTGTTCACAAAAAAGCAAGCCTTGCCTGGTAACGTTGTAAAACTGACACTCTCCTTCACAATATTATGTAATCCAAATATGGTCATGTCCTTTGTGGAAGATACCAACCACATAAGTCTGCGCGGGGGATATTCAGCCGACTTACTTTAAAGACTTTGAGGCCCCTTTTCTGAAAATGTGAGTTTTTTTTATTACACTTTTCAATAACATCTCCACTTTAGAAGCTCCTATAGACTCCAGAGTTTCCAGACTGGCACTTAACAATATTAGGACGATTTTCTCTGAAGGATTTTTCAATATGTAATTCTCCATCCATCCATCCATCCATCCATCCATCCATCCATTTTCTTCCTCTTTATCCGGGGCCGGGTCGCGGAGGCAGCAGTCTTAGCAGAGATGCCCAGACTTCCTGAACCACACACACCTCCTCCAGCTGTTCTGACCCCGAGGCCACACCAGGCCAGCTCGGAGACATAGTCCCACCAGTGTGTCCTGGGTCTTACACGAGGCCTTGTCCCACTAGGACATGCCTGGAACACCTCCCGCGAGAGGCGACCAGGAGGCATCCGGAACAGATGCCCGAGCCACCTCAGCTGGCTCCTTTCGACGTGAAGGAGCAGCGACTCTACTCCGAGCTCCTCCCGGGTAACTGAGCTCCTCACCCGATCTCGAAGGGTGCGCCCAGCCACCCTGCGAAGGAAACTCATTTCAGCCGCTCGTATTCGCGATCTTGTCCTTTCGGTCGTTACCCAAATCTCATGACCATAGGTGAGGGTGGGAACGTAGATCGATCGGTAAATCGAGAGCTTTGCCCCAACTCAGCTCCCTCTTCACCACGACAGACCGATACAGCGACCGCATCACTGCTGACGCCGCACCGATCCGTCTGTCGATCTCACGCTCCATCCCCTCACTCGTAAACAAGAGCCCGAGACACTTGAACTCCTCCACTTGAGGCGAGAACTCCCCACCGACCAGACGAGGGTAAATATGTAAGTCTTAGTCTGTATTATTTAGCTTTGAATCCCCCTTTTTATGCAGAGCAAATGCATGGATGGTTAGCATGCTGCCTTTACTTTCCATCACAGTGGCCTCTGAAACTATCCAGAAACAATTGTTTTTAGGGTTTCTGGTGAGTGTTCACTCCGTCACCGTGGTTATGCATCCGTTCCATGCAGAAAACCGACCCAGAAACCCTAAAAACAATTGTTTCTGGAGCGTCTTAGGCCGCCGTGATGCAAAGTAAAGGTGTCATACTAAGCACTCTGCTGGATTACTCAAAGGTGAAGTACGCACTAATATAAAGGGTGTTTTTCCAAATACTCTTCAAATGAGATACTTCGCACGAAATAGGGCGCAGGTGTCCGATACGAGCTTTGAACTCTTTGCACTGTTTTTAGCTACAGCCGACAATTCGCTCGAGCTTCATTCCGACTGACAACACCTCAAAGTTCCCGTCCTAAATTTAGCACCAGAAGCCGTTCGTTTTACATGAACAAAACATCCCAACCCACCTGGGGATTACTGTCAGAGAATCAGGAATAGCGTGGCACCAATTTTAGCGGCGCTGCGCGGAGGAGGGGCCCGGCGAGGATTAGGACTGTGATTGTGTGATGGCTCTGTGCATGGGCCGCGGTCTGAAATGAACCGCGGGGAGCACAGGCATAGTTCAGCGCGAGAACACGGGCAAGTCGTTTCAGAAATTAACTGTAGAACTTAATCACTGTCTTACATTTTGGTTTGGTTAGAAAACGCGGTTGATTTTTACCAAAGTTTAGCTTGGCCGATCTTCCAGGTTCGACATGCACTGTCCCTAAGCCCCGCCTCCACTCGCTCCCCCACAAAACAAACCACCGATGACCCTTGTGCCTTGTTTAATCCCCACTTAACCCTAGAACCAGGCCAACAAAGAGGTGAAAGACAATGCTGAAGTTACCCAGAGACCCAGGACACTCGCACTCTCAAGCACAGTCTCATTCATCCTGCGTCACATGTTTCTCAAAGTGCTACATATAGTCATTATTCATTCACTCCACATTCTAAGTTACTTTTGTAGCCACAGCCGTCCTGGGGCAGACTGACCATTTACCACGTGGCTATAATATGCTGTTTATATCCTGATCTCTTATGTCCTCTGCTGGACACATGTGGAATTCTTTCCTTTCATTGATTTAAGCTGCCTCCTGGTGGCTGGAGTGGGCAAACTGGTTATTTCGTTAAAAATCCTTAACTCCGCTCAGGAATGGGTAGAGACTTACTTTTTGTTTTGACATGCTCGGGAATTCATGCTCTTCAAAGGGCCACATTAATTCATCTCGTGGGCCCGCCTTGACCTTGACACATGTGTAATAGGTGATCCAATGTGCTTGTTCTGGTCCTGATGTTGTGTTTGATGCCTTGTTTTGACACAATTTGCTGAAAAACGAGTTATTTACTATTTGTGCTTAAATAGAATGGAGCAGATCGTGTTGAAATCATAGACTGTAAAAAATAATGGACGTCTTCTGCTCACTCCTCCCCGTTTACGATAATGACCACGGCCGTGGGGGAATTCATGGCGGATTTACAGACTCCCCCTCCCCAGCTCTGACGAAGCATGTTCCTAAAAAGGACATACGGGCGGGATTTTCACCGTAGACTCGGCCCTTGCGTGACGTGTATCTCGCGCTGCTCCAATGCTAACAGTCCGAGCCTCCTTAAGTACGAGATTTCAAAAATTCTTTTTACGAAAACCAGCCTGGTTTCATAAATTGTGATTAACCCAACGTTATCTCAGGGGGAAGATCTAGCCTATAGTGTTGAAAAAATTGAAACCAGGCGTTAAAGCTGTTTTTAAGGTGTCTAAACTCCAATGCTTTTCAATGGGGGCCTAGTGGCGATATGGAGGTACTACAGCAATGGCGGAGCAATGTCGGCCCCCAGTGTCGTGGTCATAAAGCAGAGCAGCCAGCGCAAATTGGTTCAAATGGTTTAGTGAAATATCGCAATAATATCGATATTGCGATATTGCACAGCCGTATTGCACATCGCCAGATACTTCAGTATTGCTCAGTCCAAGTGTAGTGTGATCTGGGCAGCTTGGACTGCAGCCCTCGTGACTCTACAATGAAACAGTGGAAAGTGGATGTAATCCATAAATATAATATACAAGGGATGACAGTGTTATGGTAAATATTGAGGCCATATTCAATAAACACCGGAGAGAAGTTGTCGTGAGTCAAGCGTGCCGATTTATTGGACATGTGCACATGGAGACACATCAAGTACCGAGATACAAGATGCTCTGAAGCACAGTTCACAGCTCACAGTATTTATACACAAAGAGCACAATGATCACACGATTATGGAATTCCCCAATGGTGTAATGGGTCAGATTGACCTAAGACATTCAGAGACACTGACGACATGTATAAGACAAACGTCGCCACACAGGAACACAAACACCCTGTCTCCAATTCTAGATAAGATGTCCTGACCCGGGCGAGCAGGTGTCCGAGCAGGTGTCCTTTAGCTGTAAACAGGTTACACTGCATACTTGTCAGTCGCTCATAAAACATAAGTAATGTGATTACAATAAACATATAATAATATACAGTTGGATTTCCATAATTTCCATAACAACAGTCAGCCATTCTGCCCCATTCATGGAAATGGTCCCGTGTTGTTTGTGAAAATAACCTGGCGCAGTAAACTCTTTGGAGCCAGGCTTTAACGCTGTGCTAGGGGGTGTCATTGGAATCCTGTTTACAAAGTGTCTTTTGGAGTCGCCTCTGGGTGGTGTTGCAGCAATGTCAGCTCCCCGCCATGAGGACCAAAGAGAAGGACTTTCCTCGCCCATTGATGTAATCGCCATATCTCTCGTTACACGTCAGGGCTTTAGAGTCATCAAATATCAACACTGATGAGGTGAATGCACAAAGACAATAATAGAGCGGCGCGGTCGCGTAACACCGGATCAACATTGCAGGTGAGCTGTGCGGCTGCTCGCGAGCTGCCAACATGATGAAACAGGCTGCAAGTTTTCATTAGCCCTTTAGAAACTGCCGAAAGCGCTGTGTGTGTGATTGAATATTGTCCTGTCACATGTGTCGACCCATCACGCAATCTTTCTCCCACTCAGGCGCCATCACCGCCGCCTCGCCCGCCCGTCTCCCTCCGCTCAAATAAATTACCCGCGTGACAACACCCCATTTAGCGCAAGGACAGTTGGGCTATAAAGGCCAGACAGGCAGGGCGATGGGATTCCTGAAGTTACAGATAGCAGCGTGGGCGCGTGGGGAGAGGTTTGTTTATTCTCTGCGCTTCCGAGCCGATAGGAGCATGTTTATTTATATGGCTTTACTCATCAGCGGTTTAGCTGCTCTAGTGACACAGCGACACGCGGCCCGGAATGTGGAAACACCGGCTGGGTTTACATGGTAGTAAGATAGCCCGATAAACAGATGTGATGCCTTTATGTTCACTTCAGAAATCTGATCATCCAAAAGCCCGGGTTCTGCATGTGCCAGTGCCATTTTGGATTTGAGTTAACTGAAGCTTCTCCCCACCCCCTCCCTGATTGAAAAGGATCAAATTTGGACTTAGAAACTCAAAGATCCAGGGTTCAAATCCAGTTATTGTATTGAACCAAGCGTTTGCTCATGTGCAAAGCAAATAGCATCTGCAAAAGTGTATTAGCATCAGAGTCATTTATGCATTTTCTACTCTCACAGCATTGTCTTGTTTACATATCAGCTTTGGGTCCGTAACACTGTAATACAGGCAACATCAAATGGTAAATGATGTGTAACATACCAACAAAATAGCATCTTATCTTTCCTATTGCACCCACTGTTTAGCACCTGCCTTCATCAATGACCCCAAATCTTTTAAGTAACTGTAGTGATCTCGGGAAAGTAAAATGCAAATAGCACAAACTGTGCTTGAACTAAAGATGAGCAGGAGACTCAAACTCACAACGCTGAGGATGGAGCAACGTTCTGCCATATGTGCAACAGCCTTAACCACTCCACCATCGGCTGCACACTGTGTGGGATGCTTTCAAAAGCAACTAGTTAGAAGCTCAGTTTGGGCTTTTTACTTTATTTTCCTGGTTTGTTTATGCACGTGGGTGAAAGACAAGGTCATGTATATCAGATTATGGAGTTTACATGTTAATAATCTGAGAACTATTGATAATAATGCACCAGTCTTCCTGGACGCTTTACAACGGATGATCCATTCACTCCATAGGCTACACGATATGTGCTTTAGGCAGTTTTAGATTTAAACATTGTAAAACATTGGCTTCTTTTACACAAAGTTCCTCATACAAAGCATTTTAAAAAAGCTATTGTAAAATGAATATTACATTAACGGGATTAAAGAGACTAGATGCAAGTTGATAATGTTATACTCACTACTGCCACTTCAGGTCATATGTGCAACTGCAGTTTCTATATCAAGCTCGTGTATGACGGCACTTCGGACCCGAAGTAACAACTTTTTGAGTGACAGTGCAGGATTTTAGAGGCAGTTGTGGTGAATAAGTCTGGGCTCATTCTACACATTAGGACATGGCTGGAACATGTAGGGCAGGAGTGGGCAACGTCAGGCCCGGGGGCCTAATTCAGCCCTCCAGCATAAGACCTTTGCTCCCCAAGAGAATTTTGAAGAAACATTTAGTCATAAATCAGAGACCATATACTTGAAAAGGACTCTAAAATGTGCAAAATACTGTCAATATTTTCACATTTCCCAGGAAAAGACGCCATTAGGTCATATATTAAGAGCAAAACTTATATTTGTAGGGAAAAGGTGCTTCACTTTGGGCAAAAATTGTGAGTTTCAGCCCTTGGTGTTTTGGCAATGAAGAAAATCGGCCCCAGATGACAGAAACTTGCCTACCCCTGATGTAGGGGGAGGAAAATACTTAGTTTTAACATTTTTAAACTCTGTATAGTCCCGCTAAAGTTGAAATGTTTATTTCAGAGGAGTAGGAGACGCCTGTTTTTCCGAAAGTGCTCGTTTTGACTAATTCACCTTCTGACAGCCAGTGTTGACAATGACACAGAGGAGGAGCTACATCCAACAGACAAACAGGGATGGGTTGAAGGTTCGAAGGATCTCTTTGACAGCTCCTCGGCGCCACACTTTCTGCCCTGAATGATGCCGTACGACGTGCCCAGAAGCATGGTTTTGTTTCTTCCGTGCATAGCAGCAGCACAGTTAGAAACGTAAAGAGAGGACAGATCAGACGGACTTGCTACAGCGTACAGCGTGGATCCTAAAACAGCGCATACTTCAGTTTGTGATATAAAAATGGTGTGTGGTCTGCAGTGGGTCTCTCGATATCATTAACCTGTGGGTTTATACTATCAAGAGGCATCACTAATGAGGGACACATACGATTGCTCAGGTATAACCGGTAAACACTCCGCTCTACCAGCTGATCCATTGCTGTTCCACTGGGATTTCATCATCTCTATCTTTCACATGTTTTTAGGGCACCACTAAAACCAAGGCACTCATGTTCTAGGGGGCATTCAAATCCTCATTGGGCTTTTTTACTTAAAGCAGACGCCTCAGCGCTGAACCCGGCATCCCCCTAAAGCGCAAAAGGAAGTGGCATCGGCCGGCAGATAGAACACTGGTCTTCTTGTCTCCTCTGAATTCTATCTAGCACTCCTCCCCAATGCCCCTCACAACACCGGAATATAAATGCCCGCCATTCTTTCTTTGCTTTGCATGAGAGAAAAGCGAGTGATAGAGAAGGGGAGAAATATGCCTGTCTCCCAAAAGGCACATGATAAAAAAGACTCTCTCACGTTGAGTTCAAAGTACGTCCACGAAAAAAGAAGGAGCTCCATTCAACGCGTCGACAATTGCAATCAAGGGCAATTATCAGCATCTCCGGAGATCTCGATAGGCCCCCGAGCCTATCTGCGAGCCCGTGAATGGGCCTCTCTGTGCTGCCCTCGCTCTGTCCGTCAGGGAAGTCTTTGCAGCCGTGTAAAAAAGGATGGTCGGAGGGGGGGGGGAAGCAAATGGATACATTCTTGTTAGAAAATGTCCACAATCGATCTCTTCAATATGCAAGTACGAGCTATATGGTGAAAATGACGGTTGAGAAGCTATGGGACATATATTTCTAAAGAGCGTTGTCTCAGCAAAGACACTATGAGCATAAGTGTGGAAGACAAGCTAGCTAATGCCAAAGTATCGAAGAATTCGGCCTGAGCAACAACAACAGGTCTAAACAAAATCCTGACATGGGTCATCTCGATCGGCCAAAACCAAGACATGGTGTAGCGGTCGAAGGAAATGCAAAAAAAATGGCCATGGATGTATAAAAATGTGTCCGTCCGATGCACGTATAAAGACACTGGAGCGTAAACATGACGACTTGAAGTAGGGCTGGGCGATGTGGACCAAAAAAATCGGCCTGAGATTACCTGTTTCTTTTTGTTTACTTAAGGGGAGACACTACAGGCAAAACTCAATTTTTTCAGTTTTCAGGTTTTGGGCCAAATTGGTCTCTGAACATACAAACTTTCACCCGGAAACCAAAAATATACCTAATCTTCACAATAACATGTTTAAATATTGCGCTGATTCAATGTTCCCCCATAGACTTATATGGGAGAACGCAATTTCAAGGGCCTTTTTCTCAAAACACATTTTTCTGTCATTGTGGCGACACTATGTCCATGTCAGTCGGACCTAAAGACTTCAAATTTTCCAGCCTTGGACTGAACAATACTTGGAGGATTTTTTCAGAGGGATTTTATATTATCTAATCCCTTAAGCCCCATTTATTGAGTTTTGAATGTCAAAAAATAAGGCGAGAATTAAATTTTTTACAAATTTTTACTCTAAAAAACAGCTTATTTTAAAACTAAACAAGAAATCCAAAATCCCCTCTGAGAAAGTCTTGGTAACTCATTCATCAATAAAATGAAACCATAAATTTGAATGTAGCTCTATCCATTATTCAGATTTCGTCGCCGAAAAGATGGGAAATTTGGGGGCATTTTTAGGCATAAAACACCTTGTTCTTATATGAAAAGATAAAAAGACAGAAAACTTGCAATGTATTTTTTCTCTCACATTTATGCCAGTGATCGACAGCAACAGTTTCAAATTGATATCTGTAAATATACATTTTTTCCCTATTCACCTGCAGTGTCTCGCCTTAAGAGTTTGTCTGAATTTGAAATATCCCAACATACGCGATATGGTCTAATTCCATATCTTAAATGTCGATATACCGCCCAGCCCTAACTTGAAGTAAATTGTTCCGAAATGAAAACCACAAGCAAGAACATGACACATTTGATGACACAAGGAGTCTGGAGAAGCCCCGATGTCTCTTGACCAAAACTGTCCAAAAACTAGGTTGTGCAGCCATCAGCAGGTGATGTAAAAAGCATTTCTAACAAATTCAATTTAAATATAATAAATATATAATTTACAACAAATCGGTCCCAACCCTACTGCCTCTTGTACTTGTGTGGTCCCCTCGTACATCACTGCAGTGGTTCTATGATCTGTATGACTCTGATCCTCACTGATGTGTTTCATGTTACATTGCATACATTAAAGGTGTCTTAAGCAGCTTTTGAAGGCTTCTGGTAGGTTTTCACCGCTGATGGATCCATGGTTATACGCTCCACATAGCAGAAACCCTACAAACGCTGAAATCAAATCCTGATCCTGGAGCGTCCGAGGTGCCATTGGGATGGAAAGCAAAGGCGCCTCTTGAATGGGGTCTTTAAGGTGGACGGTTCGATCTCAATTGTGAAAAGAGCCAAATCTTTTTTTTTTTTTTCCCCCAAGAACGTCCTCGAACAAACACAAGAACCAGCCCAACAGCGGAGCAGGCCACACGAGTCAAGTCAAAGCTAAATGCACTGAAATGACTTGTCAGCCTCTTTTTATTAGATTCGATTCACAAACAGGATTTTCAAAGCGTAAAGATCAGTCTCTTTGTCGTTTTAGATGATTTAAATGGAATCGATCGCATCTTAGATACTGTGAGTTATCGGTCTGGCGTTATAACAGTGTTACGTCAAAAAAAGAGCCAGTCCATTGAACGGCTCTTGGGAATGAACAGATCCCAAAGCCTCGGGTCCCAGAAAAGAGCCGTTAAATCCCATTGTTTACAAGCAACAATGCAAGACGAAAACTGCCATCGGTATCGGTGTCGTCAAACAAAAAGCTGTGGAAGATCAAGCACAAACCAAGTCACAATTGAACGATCCAACCAACTTCCAACGGGCGAACACCGACGGAACACTAGAGACTCGGTTTTCCTCAAATGTCCCAAGTGACATTTCAACAGCTGAACTTGGGAAAGCAGGAAATAACAGTTTGTTTAAAAGGCACATGGGCATTTAGGGCGAGACGCTGCAGGTGAAATTACGCGTGTAAATGAACCTTGACTAAAGACCAGCGACATATTTGCAAGAAAAGAAATCAGACTGTGTTTAAAATGTTCATATGGGACGAAATGCATTCATTTTGCCCTAATTAAGTCTATGTAATGGATTGAGGCAGGTTTAAATGCATGGGCTTGTTTTGTTCACATATTAAGAGGGAAATAAACACACACTTCAGCTTGTTTTGGGGGGATTAAACAAGCTCAATTAACCGGAATCCTTTGTGTGGACATTTTTTGAGTTACTTTAAGTGGAGTTTCGTCCCTGGAGAATTGGACAAAAACATCCATTTTTTTTGAAGCTACAATGTCCCCCATGCGTGCATCTGTGCAGGAAAGTTGATTCGGTGAACCTTCTGAGGTGGACTGCGAAGGGACATGTGTTGAGAGCGCGACCTGGCTCCAAAACCTCCAACCTGAATCAAAAAAATGGAGTTCTGCCTGCAGTGTCTCCCCTTCAAAAAAAACAAGTCCAATCATTGGCCAACGCTTGCACCATCACCAAGCATAGATTTTTTTTTATCTTACCTTTCAATGCCTTCTCCTCCCGGGAGCGAGCTTTCCTCCAAGTCTTGAAAAAAAAAACACCCCGCTTCTGTCCTTCCCTCCTTGGCTATGTCCTCCTTTTCAAGACAAACGCTCCCTCCTCCCGAGCGTCCAAAAAAAAAAAGAAAGAAAAAAAACACAGTCCCAGCCAAGCCGACCGAAATGACAAATGTCCCTCTCCGCGCGTCGTACTCTAATCACTCTGTCATCGTTCGAAAGTGATGGGCATTAAAAAGCCAGGCTGTACCGTGCTGCGTTATTTAGTCGTATAGAGTCCGCGAGGGGAGCGCGGCAGAAGCGTCACCGCGATCGATTGATGTGAAAAGGAACGCGCTGTCAGCTCACTCCGCCGGAGGATGGAGGTGTTCCGTGCAGGTCCGGGAGGCCATCGGTGGTGGTGGTGGTGGTGGAGGTGGTGGTGGTGGTGGTGGTGGTGGTGGTGGAGGGAGGGTTGAATTACCTCGGCTAACCCTGGACGTGCGTGCCTTGGACGACTCAGCGGATTCCAGTGCGGATCCACAGCCCCGACTGTCAACCTGCCTCTGCCTCCGGATGCTCGCGTCTCTATCTCGGGAGGGAAACGTCGTCGATAATCCCCGCCGTAAATCTGGAAGCAAAGAACAAATCCGACAGCGCCGGGGCGGGAGGCAGGCCGTGGGCTCGGGTGACGCGGAGCGCAGCCCGTGCTCCCCGGGTAGAAGGCTGGAGGAGAGATGGGGATGGAGAGAGCGCGTCCCTGCTGCTGCTGCTGCTGCTGCTGCTGCTGCTGCTGCTGCCTGCGTCCTGCCTGCGTCCTCGGCGCGACTGGACTGCCCCGCGCGTGCTCAGAGCCGGAGCCGGCGGGTCACGCGCGCCGTGCTCGCTCCCGTCCCGCGCGCGTCCCCCGGCGGTGGTGGTGTGGTGGAGGCGCGCGCACCGCAGTGCTCCCCCCCCGCCCCTCCTCCTCCTCTCTCCCTCGCTCCTCCTTCCCTCTCCCACTCCCTCACTCCCCTCTCTCTCCTTCCCTCTCACTTCCTTTCCTCTCCCCCTCTCTCCTCCTTCCCTCACTCTCCTCTCTCTCCTTCCCTTTCTCTTCCTTTCCTCACTCCCCTCTCTCCTCCTTCCCTCTCCCCCTCCTCTCTCCTTCCCGCTCTCCCCCTCTCCTCCTTCCCTCTCCCCCTCCCTCACTCCCTGCTCTCCCCCTCCCTCACTCCCCGCTCTCTCTTCCCCTCCTCTCTCCTTTCCTCTCTCCCTCTCTCTTCCTTTCCTCTCCCCCTCTCTCCTCCTTCCCTCACTCCCCCTCCTCTTTCCTGTCTCCCTCTTTCGTCTTTCCCTCACTCCCCTCCTCTCTCCTTCCCTCTCCCCCTCCCTCACTCCCCGCTCTCTCTTCCCCTCCTCTCTCCTTTCCTCTCTCCCTCTCTCGTCTTTCCCTCACTCCCTTCCTCTCTCCTTCCCTCTCTTCCCCTCCTCTCCTCCTTCCCTCTCCCCCTCCTCTCTCCTTCCCTCTCTCCCCCCCCTCCTCCTTCCCTCTCCCCCTCCCTCACTCCCTGCTCTCCCCTTCCCTCACTCCCCTCTCTCCTCCTTCCCTCTCCCCCTCCCTCTCTCCCCGCTCTCTCTTCCCCTCCTCTCTCCTTCCCTCTCCCCCTCCTCTCCTCCTTCCCTCTTCCCCTCCTCTCTCCTTCCCTCTCTCCCCCCTCCTCCTTCCCTCTCCCCCTCCCTCTCTCCCCGCTCTCTCTTCCCCTCCTCTCTCCTTTCCTCTCCCCCTCTCTCCCCCCCTTCTCTCCTTCCCTCTCTCCCTCGCTCCTCCTTCCCTCACCCCCTCCTCTCTCCTTCCCTCTCTCCCTCGCTCCTCCTTCCCTCACCCCCTCCTCCTCTCTCCTCCTCTCACGCCCCCCTCCTTTCCTCTCTCCCCCTCTTCTCTCCTTCCCTCTCTCCCCCCCTCCTCTCTCCTCCTTCCTCGTGCCGGTCGCCCTGGTAACGCTTTCCTCTCCTCGTGACCTCGATATGGCCGTGTTTGCTTTGTTCAGATGCAGGGGCTTTTGGTCAGGAGTGACTGTAGCGCTGAGGGTTAAGAGGAGCTTGGGCTTTTTTTTCGGGGCATCCTCTGTCCGTGTCGTGTCCAGCCAGATCTGCATCAGCGTGACGTCAGAGGGCTTTAAAGGGGCAGGCGTTTAGGACTTTGAGGGTTTACAGTGTTTGTGGTCAATAACTCCCGGAAACTCCAGAGATCTTCGTGGTTTTATAGTTTTATTGGGCGACGAAAGTCAAGAAACGTTTACGCTTAGTTTAAAAAGATTGTTTTCATTCCATGTTTTTTGTTTTTTCTAAGATATTCAGAAATCCCCGCAAAAAATGCATGTCGGGAGGCATTATTACATTTGAGTCATTTTTAAGTCTAATAAAAAAGACCTTGCAGTAGCCCTGTTATTCCACTTACTGGCAGAATTACAAGGACCATGTGATTAAAAGATTTATTCAGGCCTACAGCATTTATTTAACATCCGTGTTTGTTCAAAAGCTTCCTGGTGTGTCTGGTTTGCTTACACATACTGTAGGTTACAGAACAGAAAAAAACAATGCACAATAACAACAATAGGTCTTTCACATAGTGGATGTTGTTTGGGGGCTTTCAAATGAGATGAAAACACAGGACTTTATTGATCTCACAGTGGAGTAATGTACTTGTTACATCAGCTCTCAACAAAATGAATGCAAAATAGTCAAGAAAATGTGCATACAAATAAAGTATTGGTAGAGTTATCTTACAAAGGGGCAAATTAGAGTAAAATGTCAGCGTCGGCAGTGTAAAGTTTACAATCACAGTGCAGGTGAAACTCACTATGAGTCTAGTTTATGCATTATAAAGTTTAATATGTTTGTGAAGGCTCTCATTCATCCAGGGAGTATCCACTGTAGAAAAGGTTAAATCATCGACTGGACTGGGTTTTGGTAAAGTAGACGTTTCGCTTCTCGTCACAGGAGCATCTTCTTCGCTCTTTCCGTCATAAAAGACATGCACTAATACCAAAATGGAGCGGTCTAAAAAGACCCAGGAGGGAACCAAAACTGACAAAATGTCCTATTCAAGTTGTTTACAGTATCAGTGAAGGAGCAGGTCCTTGTTCTGCTGTTGAGTCATTGGCCGTAAACGACCCATCGTTTAAACGATTGGAAGAATGAACCACTGCTCCGAAACACTGAGCTTTGGGACTTTGAAACAGAGCCGCTGGTTCAGGACGGCCCTAAATGCTTGTAACGTCAGGGTTTTACCATGTAACACCTTTGTTACGCTGTTATTACCATCTGCCATACGAACCCCGTCACAAGGTGGTGGATAAAGTGACTGATATGAAGTTATTGCACATGTTACTTTACAGTAGTGTTATATAGTCTGACAGCAGTGGGGATGAAGGACCTGCTCCTTCTTGCACTGAGGGTGCCTCAGTCTGCCACTGAAAGAGCTGCTCAGCTCCTCTACAGAGGCTCTTCTGACCAGCTTGTTTGTCCTTGTCCCGCTCTGTGCGGCCCGGGGCCCAGCACACGGCAGTGTAGTGGAGAGCAGAGGCCACTACAGAGTCATAAAAAGTCCTGAGCAGAGGCCTGCTCACTCCGAAGGACCTCAGGCTCCTCAGAAGGAGGAGGCGACTTTATCCCTTCTTGTACAAGCAATCAATCACATTGTGTTTGTATAGCGCCTTACAACAGCCTGAAGGTGCACAGGGCGCATCCCAGTATAAAAACAAGAATCACAAAGCATCAATAAATAAAAACAGTCCAGTTTATTGTTGAGGTGAACACCCAGGTACTTGAAACTGTCCACCTCCTCGATGTCATTTCTATCATTGCAGATGAGACGCTCACAACGATCAGGATGAATCTTGGACCATTCCTCTTTACAAAACTGCTGCAGTTCAGCGAGATTCAGGTGGTGTACTTACTTATACACACTCTCCTGTGAATGTTTACATGTTATGACCAATAAAAATATGATCGAATGTAAATGTTTGGGTGGTGTTAGATCAAGTACACACTGTTTTATCATTCTTGTGATTTTAATGACGATCAGACCACATTTTATGACAAATTTAGGCAGAAATGTGAGAAATTCCACACAGTGCACTCACTTTTTCCTCTCACTGTATGTGGAGTCCGACATGTAGATGGTGATAGGACGGTGCCCTGAGGAGCCCCAGTGCTGCAGACTATCTCATGCCCCACGTACTGGGACCAGCCTATGAGGGAGGGTCCATCCACTCCCACATCCTCCAGCTTCCCCCGCAGCAGTGCTGATTGGACGGTGTTCAAAGTGTTGTAGGAGTCAAAGATCATGACCCTCCTGGTGTTCTCCAAGTGAGTGAGACTCTATTGGACTTGCTACTGCCACCTGAAGAATATTATTCCAAATGCAGAGTAATTGTTCACATAAAAGCCACACTACAGCGCGTCAGACATATTTTCCGGTACAGATGTGACCTGGCAGCTTACACACTTTAGTCTGCGGCTCTTCTTTCATCTCTATGGAAAATGTTTGCTAAATTCCCCTAACATGACAGATTTATGGTAATGCTGATTTGATCCATTTCCAACTCGAGGGCCTCAGAGGAGTTCCGTGTAGTCGTTATTAAAATATCTTTGTAGTGAATTCTGGGTGGGTATTTTGTTGCCTAAAACGATAGAAGACAGCTAAAGGAAGTGGTTTGACTAAATCTGAAACCAATTACAGTCAAAAAACATTAAAATGTTCATCAAAATAAAGATTGGAGAGGGCAGGGACGTGGGCCACCTGCTCCACATGTGCAGGGGGTTATTACAGTCCAAACATCTGCCAGAGCCCCCTACATCCCCACCTCCCCCCCTCCCCTCAGAGGCAGGCGCACAGCTGGCACCGCCACCATCACGGAAAAGAGTCTGAGCTTCACCTGAATGGGCCCGCGCTATATCGACAAAAAAACAGACCTGGGGCCTTTTTCCTAAAGATTGTTAGTGGAAAGAATTGCTCCTTGTGTGAAAATTCTTAGAATTGAGATTTTCTCCTTGTCGCCTCCCGCGGGAGGTGTTCCAGGCATGTCCTAGTGGGACAAGGCCTTGTGGAAGGCCCAGGACACGCTGATGGGACTATGTCTCCGAGCTGGCCTGGTGTTGCCTCGGGATCCCCCCAGAACAGCTGGAGGAGGTGTGCGTGGACCGGGAAGTTTGGGCATCTCTGCTGAGACTGCTGCCCCCGCGACCCGGCCCCGGATAAAGAAGAAGAAAATGAATGGATGGATTTTCTCTTAGAATTTCCACTAAAAGTGAAGAGTAGCCCCTAGTTAAGAAAAAAGATATTCCTAAAGAATCCTAGCTCTTAAGAGAGCTCCTCAGGGGGATCTCTTCGGGAGGAGGACTTTTAAGGGGCTTAGGAGTTCCCTAAGCAGAGGACAAAATGGCGACAGAAGAGATAGTCTCCAAACACACGATGACAGTGTATTAATAAAACGCTACAGATTGGATCGTGCAGGAATGATGTTTGTGGTTGATACCATTAGAGATGAACTGACTTCTCCAACCCCACAATGCAATACCGCCCGAAATGAAAGTCCTCACGACACCGAGGTAAAATGCAACAACGCAGCAGAGATGACACTTGAGTCTGTCACAACCCTCCATCAGCAGGGTCATCGACCAAACACTGACAGCATTGTTACAACCTCATATTGAGACACAATTGTTTCATTTCCAGTGGATGGCTGCACTTTACAAGCTCCCCATTTTACCCTCGTCAACACCAAAGTGAGACGAAATGATGACCAGCATGACAAAAACGTATAGCTTACTATCGATTTTCCATTCATTATTTTGTTTTTTTGTATGTGATCTATCTGACATTTTCTTTTATGTGAAATATTATTTTCGATTTCACAGTCTTCACAACATTAGATTCTATGATTAAGTTTATTGATTTGAGGGTCCATTCTTTACCTTTTATCACCAAAAGTATATATTTTTTATCTAGCCTTTAGGATCAACCAATCACAGCTTTTGAAATGATGACTCATACCTAGCAATGTGGTCAGCCACACCTCCTCACTAAAATAGAAGTTTTTGTCCATTCCTTGCTCAGTGTTCTCTGAGAATGTTCTGGAATCACTCCTGAGCTTAGACTCCTTGCTAGGAAGTTTTAGGTTGAGTTAGGAGCTCTCTGAGGGGATTCTCAGAATCTTTAGGAATACGGCCCCTGGAGTTTTGGATGTTTGAGAAATCCTGCTCATTCAGTTCATGCTAATGGCGGACTCAGTTTCCTCCCACTTCAATTTGATTTGGACTCTTGCTTCCGCATTGTGCTGATAACTGAAACAAGCGTGTTATATTCCTTACTTAAGTGTTTTCCATTGCTTGGTGTTAAAGCTTGATTAAAAACAAACGGGCAAAAGCAGTGCCCCTGTCCACACAGAGTTAAAGCTGCATTAAGTCTTTTTGATTTTTTCCGTCAGTAGGTGGAGTAGTGAACCTTGCTCGGCTCCACCCCCCCTCCCGTCACCCACGCCCCTCACTCCCCTCCACACTTTTTAAGCTGTTCTGATTGCACTCAATGGGGGGGATGTGAGGTGAGGGAGGTGTGGCGCCGGTCTCCTTCTGCTGTCAGCAACTGTGGCGTACATGGTGGCGCATCTAGTGGTGCTTGATGGGAATGCAACGGTGTCGGACCGGCAAAACGGGATCGCTTAAAGTGGCTTTAAGCTCTAGACAAAACACAAAAAATATTTGATCAATCCAGCTTATTATACACATGAAACCGGCGTTTTGGGGGTCTGTAAACAGATGTTTGTAAACCGTAAAAGTCCGGTCACTGACAGTTTTTCTGCTTTTGTCCCGTTATGTCTGAAGAATAAATCCACCTCCTCGTCTCTTCTGTAGTTCATCAATACATTGAGAAGTTTCACATTCACCAGCGGCGTTTTTGTTTATCATTCAGAAAGTCTTGGTCTAGTTTCTTTGGGAGCGCCACAGCGCCTCACACAGGCCTGGCAGATGAATCGCAGTGTTCTCACAGACCTGAGTCAATCCACTTGGATGCACACACTTACTGAGCTGGCAGAGAAAGTTTATGAAATGTCTTGTGTTTGCTGCTGTTCTCCCCCGTCACATCCTGGGGTTAAAGTTGGCGTGCGCCGAGTTTGTGTGGCCCGGCCCGGTCTATGTGCCAAGATGTGATTCCTGAGAGGCGTTTGGAAAATGTTCATGTGGATCTAGTCGGCCCTCTTCTGCCGTCCTGAGGCTTTAGTTTGGACACATTTTTCACTTTTTTATTTACTGTTTTTCTTATCTGTAACTGATGCAATTGCAATATCAGTGAACACATATGGAATGATGTTGGAAGCAAAAAGGTTGAAACAACACGAAACATATACTGTATTTGTACTGTAAACACAAACATACACTGTATTTTGGATTCTACAAAATAGCCACCTTTTGCTTTGATTACTATTTTGGTCAGCTGCGAGAAAATGCCATGAGGACAAAGTAGTGATCACGGCAAAAGGTCTCTATTGGAAATATCTATGTCATATCTACTGGCAGTGTACATTTACAACAGTTTCCACCACAGATTTGACTCACCAAACGACTCCACGACATGTCCATTCAATAAAGGACTTTTAACTAAGTCAGAGTGCCTCAGATCATCTTCTTTCCTCGACTCCACGACATGTTGAGGGCCACTTGTTGGTTCAGTTCCAAGAAAGACATCTAGTTAGGGACACCTGTCGATTACACTCGGCCTTAATGCATCGCATGTTTTTATATACTGTTGTCGCTGTTTCTTTACTTTCCTGCGGCATTGGTCGATATATTTTCACCCTAAACTTCTTTGAGTGTCCATGATAGGGCGATATATTATTTATAATGGATCCACTTCATCATCTTTATTGTTAGATAAACATGATGGGTAAACTGCAGTGATAATCCTGGACCAGCACCGGGTCCACTCGAACAGGACCATGTCCAGTCCACCATACTCGCTGCACACACTTCCTCGCACCACGGGGCGGTTGGGACAGTAGCCTCAGTCACATCAAGACAAACGGAGCTCCCTGGTGAGACGCCGTCCGACCAGGGTGAGCGGGACAGTGGAGGAGGAGGAGGTAATGGTCTGCGGGGACGGCTGGAGAGGGAGGCCTGAGCTGTGCACTTTGAAGTCAATCAAGTGGGGTGGAGGTGATAAAGAAGACATGTTATTAGAGTTCGATTTTCGATGGTACCAGACCAATGTCAGTGGATACAGAACTTAAAATAAAAACTGTTACAATACCTCAGGGACGAGACTTTACAATGTGTAATTCCTCATTTCCAAACCAGATGGTTGGTCACTGTCGAGGCGAGCTGTGCAAACACCGGAGACAGGCCGCCGGTTGGGATGAACGTCAGTCAAACATTGTAAATGCTAAATGAGCCAAAACTGTGACAGGGGAATCACAGTCTACTCCAAAAGCATCGTACTTTATCATATTGGGTCACCTTCACTGTAGTACAGTCATAACCTGGATTTCGCCATTGCGGAGGGTGTGGATATTAGGGGGTCCGCTTGTTCATTAAAGGTGCATTATGGAACTTATATTATTCCCACCTAAAAAAGTTCCATCTCCATTCCATTTCTTTCCATCACAGTGGTCTCTAGGACGCTCCAGGATCAAATTGTTTTGGCTTTCTGGTATGTCAGCGGTGAAAACCTTACTAGAGAGTAAGACCACTGTGATGGAAAGGTTTTTTTTGCGCATAAAAAGTTGCATAATGCACCTTTAAAGCAGTACTAAGTAACTTCTTTACCTAATACAAGTGTTAATTGGGGGGTCTTTCATCTCCCCCTGGTGTCTCTGGCCAGAAAACCATACTTGCAACTTGACTGCCACCAGACCGGAGCAACAATACACACTAATAGAATCACGAAGAAGCAGCTAACAGGCTAACGGGCAAAGCTAACGTAGGGCTAACGCCACTTTAAACAGTATTTACAGCCAAGTTTGAGAGAAAAAAATGATTTCCATTGTGTAATTGGATGTACAATATCCCTCTCTCCCTTTGCCTTTTCTGTCAGCGTAGTATTCACTCTCACGGACAATTAATACGGAAAAAAAATCACAACTTGCTACGAACCTGCAGTTGCGTTCATGGCCTCTAGGATGGATGGCAAGAGTTACTTAGTACTGCTTTAAGTTTTTGAGCGTTTACAGCGTCTGTCTGAGAGGTCTTTCTCATCGTTCTCACTGAATACTTGAAAGACATTTACAATTGAACTCTTTAGTGCCTCTTTCACATCTAAAACGCTTAGTATTAAATATGTATAAAGAACATTGTACTTGTTCTAATTGATAATTGTAAAATCTTCTGGTAAATATTGCATTGTTATTCACTGCTATGAAACAGGGCGCTTGTACTCTCATTGGGCCTTCCCTGATAAAAAAAGATTAATAAAATACATTTCAGCGGATACAGACCCTCCTCAGTGAGAGTATTCATAAGCTGCTGTTAGCACTAGCCGCGCGATTAGCCTGTTTATTTATTTATGATGAAGTCAAGGTTATGACTGTACCATAGGGATGGTGTGGCCGTACAGCGGAGCCCATAGATCTCTCCCGTGGACCTGTTATGTTGCCTTGTGCTCTGGAGAGGCTCTGATTAGCGAGGGTCTCCACATCATTGACCAGTCAACGGAGCGGGTGAAGTGGCCCCTAGGTGCCGGGGCCCCATAGACCAACGCCTGGGGCCATAACACTAAAAGATGGATGGTTTGGAGACATAAGTGAAGAAAGGTTCATGGGCAGTCACAGATAAACCAATGCTGATAACAAATGTGTGTTTAGAACCGGGGACACATTTAATGTAAAACTGGCTTTTTAAGCTTTTAAACTCCAACTCCGAGCTCCAATCTGTGTTTTCTGTGTTTTATTGGATCAGATAGAGAACACAAAATGGGTGAAAGTTTGTTTTCACTGTCACGTCATTCCCACGACTGCCTGCTGAGGGCGCCCCAGGTCAGTTTATAGTCCTGACCAGCCCAGTTTTCTGTACTCAGACATTAATCCAAATGTAAAGTTTAAAATATCAATGCTCAGGTACACTAAGGAACATTTTACAGCCACTTGAAATCGGGCTAAAAACAATATGTGCCAAAGAGGAAGGATCTGGAGAGAGGCTCAAAAACACGGGAGTCTGGATTGAATTCTTCCATTGAATTTTCCCTGAGAGATACTTCTGCAAAGTAAAAACGTCAGAGAGCTGATTATCTTTGAAGAGTAATTATATGATTTACGGGAAGTACATCCTGGACATCCTGAGATCGACAGACGGATCGGTGCGGCGTCAGCAGTGATGCGGTCGCTGTATCGGTTTGTCGTGGTGAAGAGGGAGCTGAGTCGGGGCAAAGCTCTCGATTTACCGATCGATCTACGTTCCCACCCTCACCTATGGTCATGAGATCTGGGTAATGACCGAAAGGACAAGATCGCGAATACAAGCGGCCGAAATGAGTTTCCTTCGCAGGGTGGCTGGGCGCACCCTTCGAGATAGGGTGAGGAGCTCAGTTACCCGGGAGGAGCTCGGAGTAGAGTCGCTGCTCCTTCACGTCGAAAGGAGCAGCTGAGGTGGCTCGGGCTGTTTCGGATGCCTCCTAGGCGACCAGGTCTTTGCAGTCCTACTCAGCATCACCGTGTCGCTCTCGTTCACAGGTCTTTGCAGTCCTACTCAGCATCACCGTGTCGCTCTCATTCACAGGTCTTTGCAGTCCTACTCAGCATCACCGTGTCGCTCTCGTTCACAGGTCTTTGCAGTCCTACTCAGCATCACCGTGTCGCTCTTACTCACAGGTCTTTGCAGGCCTACTCAGCATCACCGTGTCGCCCTCGTTCACAGGTCTTTGCAGTCCTACTCAGCATCACCGTGTCGCTCTCGTTCACAGGTCTTTGCAGTCCTACTCAGCATCACCGTGTCGCTCTTACTCACAGGTCTTTGCAGGCCTACTCAGCATCACCGTGTCGTTCTCGTTCACAGGTCTTTGCAGTCCTACTCAGCATCACTGTGTCGCTCTTACTCACAGGTCTTTGCAGTCCTACTCAGCATCACCGTGTCCTTCTCGTTCACAGGTCTTTGCAGTCCTACTCAGCATCACCGTGTCCTTCTCGTTCACAGGTCTTTGCAGTCCTACTCAGCATCACAATCTCGTTCTCGTTCACAGGTCTTTGCAGTCCTACTCAGCATCACTGTGTCGCTCTTACTCACAGGTCTTTGCAGTCCTACTCAGCATCACCGTGTCGCTCTTACTCACAGGTCTTTGCAGTCCTACTCAGCATCACCGTGACGCTCTCGTTCACAGGTCTTTGCAGTCCTACTCAGCATCACTGTGTCGCTCTCGTTCACAGGTCTTTGCAGTCCTACTCAGCATCACTGTGTCGCTCTCGTTCACAGGTCTTTGCAGTCCTACTCAGCATCACTGTGTCGCTCTCGTTCACAGGTCTTTGCAGTCCTACTCAGCATCACCGTGTCGCTCTTACTCACAGGTCTTTGCAGTCCTACTCAGCATCACCGTGTCGCTCTCGTTCACAGGTCTTTGCAGTGCTACTCAGCATCACCGTGTCACTCTCGTTCACAGGTCTTTGCAGTCCTACTCAGCATCACCGTGTCGCTCTTACTCACAGGTCTTTGCAGTCCTACTCAGCATCACTGTGTCGCTCTCGTTCACAGGTCTTTGCAGTCCTACTCAGCATCACCGTGTCGCTCTTACTCACAGGTCTTTGCAGTCCTACTCAGCATCACCGTGTCGCTCTTACTCACAGGTCTTTGCAGTCCTACTCAGCATCACCGTGTCGCTCTTACTCACAGGTCTTTGCAGTCCTACTCAGCATCACCGTGTCGCTCTTACTCACAGGTCTTTGCAGTCCTACTCAGCATCACCGTGTCGCTCTTACTCACAGGTCTTTGCAGTCCTACTCAGCATCACTGTGTCGCTCTTACTCACAGGTCTTTGCAGTCCTACTCAGCATCACCGTGTCGTCTCGTTCACAGGTCTTTGCAGTCCTACTCAGCATCACCGTGTCGCTCTCATTCACAGGTCTTTGCAGTCCTACTCAGCATCACCGTGTCGCTCTCGTTCACAGGTTTTTGCAGTCCTACTCAGCATCACCGTGTCGCTCTCGTTCACAGGTCTTTGCAGTCCTACTCAGCATCACTGTTTCGCTCTTACTCACAGGTCTTTGCAGTCCTACTCAGCATCACCGTGTCACTCTCGTTCACAGGTCTTTACAGTCCTACTCAGCATAACTGTGTCGCTCTTACTCACAGGTCTTTGCAGTCCTACTCACCATCACTGTGTCGCTCTTACTCACAGGTCTTTGCAGTCCTACTCAGCATCACTGTGTCGCTCTCGTTCACAGGTCTTTGCAGTCCTACTCAGCATCACCGTGTCGTTCTTACTCACAGGTCTTTGCAGTCCTACTCAGCATCACTGTGTCACTCTTACTCACAGGTCTTTGCAGTCCTACTCAGCATCACCGTGTCGCTCTTACTCACAGGTCTTTGCAGTCCTACTCAGCATCACCGTGTCGCTCTTACTCACAGGTCTTTGCAGTCCTACTCAGCATCACCGTGTCGCTTTTACTCACAGGTCTTTGCAGTCCTACTCAGCATCACTGTGTCGCTCTTACTCACAGGTCTTTGCAGTCCTACTCAGCATCACCGTGTCGCTCTCGTTCCCAGGTCTTTGCAGTCCTACTCAGCATCACCGTGTCGCTTTTACTCACAGGTCTTTGCAGTCCTACTCAGCATCACCGTGTCACTCTCGTTCACAGGTCTTTGCAGTCCTACTCAGCATCACCGTGTCGCTCTCGTTCCCAGGTCTTTGCAGTCCTACTCAGCATCACCGTGTCGCTCTTACTCACAGGTCTTTGCAGTCCTACTCAGCATCACCGTGTCGCTCTTACTCACAGGTCTTTGCAGTCCTACTCAGCATCACCGTGTCGTTCTTACTCACAGGTCTTTGCAGTCCTACTCAGCATCACCGTGTCGTCTCGTTCACAGGTCTTTGCAGTCCTACTCAGCATCACCGTGTCGTTCTTACTCACAGGTCTTTGCAGTCCTACTCAGCATCACCGTGTCGTTCTTACTCACAGGTCTTTGCAGTCCTACTCAGCATCACCGTGTCGCTCTCGTTCACAGGTCTTTGCAGTCCTACTCAGCATCACCGTGTCGCTCTTACTCACAGGTCTTTGCAGTCCTACTCAGCATCACCGTGTCGCTCTTACTCACTGGTCTTTGCAGTCCTACTCAGCATCACCGTGTCGCTCTTACTCACAGGTCTTTGCAGGCCTACTCAGCATCACCGTGTCGCTCGGCGCACTTGTAGCTACACACACACTCTCCGCTGTCCATTCGACTTCCTTTGCCACACAAGGTGACCTCTGTGCCGGAGCGGGCCCAGGTGCGCACAGACGCTTAGCAAAGACACACCAGGAGTCAAAGAAATATATTTGTGCACGCGCGATCACCTGCGCAAGCACAATCTGCATAATCAGCACCCGGGGAGGAGAGAGAAAATCAGCGGTGCGTTACAACCCTTTCATTTCCATATCCAGCAGCGGAATTAGCAGCCTCTTCAGCATTTGCCTTTTCCTCCTCGCAATGGGGAAATTGCAGAGACTCTCGACAACTCTCACTCGAGGAATCAGCAGGAGCACGCACCAGCTATCGCAGGGATTAAGTGTGTCGAGATAAGATTTCAACGAAAACGATTTCCCTTGTTCGAGAGGAAACAACAAATATTGTCACAAAAGCATTAGTAAAGAGAATCCAGAGTAACTGTAACGTTAGTGTGTGATCAAATGTTTAAAAAGAGCCCGTCCTCAGCAGGTTTAAATCAGATCAATCCCATTATAGTGAACAGGACTAAAGTTCTGTTTGACCTGGAAGTAAAGCAATGAGATCATCACTTAACAATCCCATAGTGCAGCACGTTAACACACACGCCTATTACCATAAAAACATAATGGTAATAGCTAGTCAACTGTCACATAAAACATAGTAATGCTGCGTTCGATCAGAAGTCGGAAAATCCGACCAGGATTAAGTGTTTTGTCGCTCTACAGTTGTCCAGGTTGGAAACATCGGAGACGGAGACGTCCGCAGACCAAAGTAACAACTTTGTCATACTCCGGAGGGTCATAAACTTTGTTGTAAAATAGTATCATGTATTTATTAGGCCTGGGTCAAAATGTCAGATTGGATTGCAATACTTTTGGCTGAATTACCAAGTATCGATACTTGATGATTGATCAATACTTTCAATGCTTGTGTTTGGAGCAGTGTTATCATCACTCCTTTGTATTCCGGAAACAGCACTTTGTTACATTCTGTGTTGACTGTTCAATGTTGACACTTGACTGTTTTCTGTAGTATATGAGGTTTTATTAATCAATCAATTTGTTTATTCATTAATTAATAAGTTGGTAGATTAGCCTTAAAGTTGAATGGGGCACTAGTTTGAAAAAGTTAACAAAATAAAAGTCAGAATAAGAGGCTAAACTACAGATTCATCTGAAGGAAGTGAATTCTTGAACGGGGGATACAGGGATACCAGACGGGCAAACTTGAGGATCTCTGGTTTTCCTCTGAGACAAAGGAACTTCAGAATTCAGCGGGGAAAGTTGTCGCCCTGTGCTCTTGGTGGTAAATGTCACGCTTCCTCCCCAAATCTTTCTTTGTTTGAAACTCAATCTCTCACTCCATCTCGACTCAATCTGAGGACTTGCTTCCTGTACCGTTTTTAACACCGGGGGTGGTCCCTTTGTCGACCAATCGATTCAGTCTGTGACTCGATATGGCCAGGACACGTTACAGTGGGATAGAAGCATGTCTTACAGTACTGTGATTTAAGGAATACTTTTCTATTGAAATAAACACATTAACAAACTTCACAAACTTTACAAATGAATTATCGACATTTCGACATTATGTACATTGCATCTTTGTTGACCTTGGGAAAGAAATGTCATTAGCAACGTTTAGTCGAGTTCTTTCTCTCTATGAATGAAGGAACTGGCTTATTGCTCAAATTGGATGTTTGAGACTCTGACTTTAGTACAATTCGAAGGTCAATAAAGAGTCCTCACCTCTGGTGGTGAGATATAAAAGATAGTTTGATCACAGTCTTCATTGTCCTGAACTGTGTTCAGCCCAAACTGATCAGTCATCCACAGGCAGGACAGAATTAACAAATGGTGTGTAATAGGGCATAGGTCAAACATCACACCCTACATTTCTCTTTACACATTATAAGGCAACCATACTTATCATAATTACTTACTGTATCCCCATACATATCGGATCGGCCCCTGAGTGTCGTGATATGTAACGGATTGTGACAAAAGTGTATCGTCCCAGTCCTATTATATATTCTTCTCTGTTGTACAGTGATATTTCAGCACTAGTATTTTCATATTTTCCTTTGAACCGTTAATGGAGACGTAACAGAGCAGTAAAGCTTGTCCGTTTCGCGTTGACATTAAACAAGTTTATTTGGGAAACATCTGCCAAATAACACGGTTTATTTAATCTTACATTTGTCACACGTCACTTCGGGCGTAGCCATCTTTAAATGCTCCTTCTCGGGTTCGGTGATTCTGTCTCGAGTTTCCGAGTTGGAATTACAGAGCTTTGGTGTGTTCCAGTAGAAATGTCCAGGTAGATCCAGTGGAACGCAGCACAACATCTCACTACTGTCGCTTCTGCTTATACAAATACACAACAATATGTTTTCTTATTGTTTATTAATCAATTGATCTGCACCTCTATCACTGCAGCCTGGATTTCTTTAAACACAGGATAAGTTCTAACAGCTCCCTTTAGTTTTGGCTGTGGCTAAAGAGCACAAAGCAAAAAGTCAGTTAGTTTCCTCTGTGTTGGCTTCTCCATTTCTCCAGTTTTAGGAGGTTAGCACTACACATGCAAATCGCCAAAGAGCTTCAAGAGCAAGTTTCAAGATCCGCTTAAGGCTCTAAAACAACGGTTGTAGATGCATGGCTTAAAAGCACTCAATCCCCAAATGGTTCCCTACATTAACAACAATACCATTTTCCTTTGCCCAAACCCAGTGCTTTGTCTGCAGATGCATATTTATGTGGAGCGCGCGCCTTTCACAATGTCACATCAAACATCATTAAGAGCGCATTGGCATTCAGCGCTGAAAGCATAAATACATACAAATGGAGATGTAGCCGGAGAGCGAGGCTGAGAGGGACTGTCAAATCACTCCTGTCTGGTACACGCCGCAGCATCGGCGGAAAAATAACTACTGCCCCGTGATGAAAGGTGTTCTTGAGAGAAAGGATAAAGCCGCAAATAGCCACATGCAATGAATTTGAGAAGATGAGCTTCGGCGACTGTGGCAGGAAGAGACACAGATGAAGTAATGCGGGAAGAGAAGAAGACATTTCACCTGGACCCGAAGGCCTGGACATGTCCAAACTCTTTTGGATTGGGTCTTCTAAAGAAATGTAGCACAGATTTAATCACTTTAATAAAGTGAATACATTTAATTTCACATGGATGACCCAGAGTCTTTATCAATATTGAGCATAAAAGGTATTTACACATTAATGCCAGGGACACTTTTCTGTCTCTGGCTCAAACCAAAATAATGTGTGGTGTGTCTTTCCTTCTCGAATACGTTTGTTTTCTTTTTGTAGAGTGGTGCATGTTAAAGCAGTACTAAGTAACTCTTCCCCCTAGAGGCCATAAGCGCAACTGCAGGTGTAGTAGCAAGTTACGATTTTTTAACTTATTAATTGTCTTGGAGAGTAAATACTACACTGACAGGAAAGGCGAAGGGAGAGAGGGATATTGTTCATCCAATTATACAATGGAAATATTTTTTTTCACTCAAACCTGGCTGTAAATACTGTTTAAAGTGACGTTAGCCCGCAGTTAGCTTTGCCCGTTAGCATGTTAGCTTCTTCTTCGTGATTCCATTAGTGTGTATTGATTTCTCCGGTCCGGTGGCAGTCAAGTTGCAAACATGGTTTTCTGGCCAGAGACACCGGGGGAGATGAAAGACCCTCCAATCATCCCATTAACACTTGTATTACCCCCACAGGGACTACGGAGAGAATTTATTAAGGTAAACACGTTACTTAGTACTGCTTTAACAAACTTGCTGGATTGTCTAATCTGCCGAGGGAACATGTAGAGGATAAAAAGAAATCTGAGTCCGTCCAGACTCCATACCAAAAAGCCTCAGGCCCAGGATTGACCTGGGACTGTTTCATTGTGAGGCAAGACTGGACTGTGGATTCGATTTACAGTTGTCTTCGTCCTGGTGGATGAAGCCGTCCTTTCTCCCTGATGTCAGGACAGTTAAGCATTACAAGCTTTGAAGGGCGCAAAAAGACTTACCAGAGCTTCGTCCTAACAACATACCACGGCATCTCCTGAAGGATCAAGGGAGCAAGCCGAGTCTCTTTGAGCGACTGAGACAGTGAGGAAGAATGTGTTTGCTGCTCTTTGAGCTAGTTTTTAGTCGGCTAACTTTGTCCATATAGCGGTGCAGCGATGTCTGATCTCCTGCACATATGGGAATTTTGTTTTTGTTCTAGACAACATGCGACTGTTGTATTGCTTCTTTTTCTCTTTCTGTCCATTCCAGTCCAACGGTCGCTTGTTACAGTCCAACAAATCTGTTTCCATCTTCCCGTGAATGGTTGGTGAATGGTGTCTGTGGCATTTTCAGTTTTATTTGATTAATATAAGAACGATCAGCAGATGGCGCCAGCCCCCAGAATAGTGTAAAAGCCCAGCCTGGTTCACTCGCACTTCCTCTGTCTTCTTCACTGCCGTTGGTCCAGGTAGATCTTTCTAGTTCATCCGCATTCTTAGATTTTGGTGTAGCCACTAATGAAGTTATACTGTAGTGTCTCGGGTGGTTTAGAGCCTCAACACGCACCACTCCACCACTCCACCACTCCACCACTCCATGGCGTTTATTGCTCTGCGTTGGGTGGGTTGCGTTCTGATTGTAGCCTGACATCCAGAATGATCCCCCTCTGTATATTTTACACACGGGGGATATCAGTCTAGGCCATAGGTCTAGGCGGGCGCCCACTTTTGCCGCTTAATGGTTCACTCGCGTCACGTGTTGTTCGTGAGCAGCGTCACTCTTGGGACACGGAAGTTTCTCACTAGCAATCTACAGACGGGCAGGGGAGAGCCAGGAGCGCTTTTCTAACTACCTAAAAACACATCGACAGAGGTTTGTGATTCATAATCCTGTTAATCCGATAGCAACGCCGCAGACTGCTGTTTGCTGATTGGTTTACCCCCTTCCTGTTTGCTCGGGTATGTTCCGCTGTGGAAATGTAGTTGAGGCCGACTCTTACGGGGGTCCGCCCATTAGTCCGACGACCCATTAGTCTGCTGTCTCATTATGGGGGGGTCCTCATGTGTGCAGAGTGCAGTAGCCGGCTCCGGATGAGCCGAGGGGAGCTCAATATGACAGAAGGATTTACCTTGTGGTGATACTGGGTTATGTTGTCCTGGCGTTAAGTCATTTTTAATTCAACAATTAACTACGACCACTCATAATGCCACATTTCCATCACCCGTTACCACTTCAGCGAAATTTCAAAATGAGCATAAAAATCCAGAGATGGAAACGCAGTGAGTTTGTGAGTGCTTCTCGAATGTGAGTAAAGCCCCGTGAAGCTCGGAGTAAGCCGCTTGGTTTGAGCTCAATTACAGCATTTTTCTAACCAATAAAATGTAAGTTTGAGATCAGGACGTGTTTGAAATAATCACCCGAAGCTCCTTAAAGAAACGTCGGAAGTCTCATTTCGCTCAAGGGAAGCGGACACTTTGGAATGCCGATCATGCCTGTGAAAACCCGCTGGTCTAAACACACAACTCTATCAACCGCTCGGCCCCGGTCTGTCAGCACATTCCGGGCTCCCCACAATCCTTTCCCATCTCCTCTTCTGCGGATGCACTAAGCCTCACTGATCCTCACCTCTGCTGCGGACGCCTGATCTCCATCTCTCCCGGGGAGCCCTCTCTCGTTGGGCACCTGTTCTCTCTTATATGTGTGCTCTGTCGGGGGGAGTGGGATCACAGTGAGCGCTCTGATCTCTAACGGCGGGGGGTCGCGGGGGGGGGGGGGGTTAGCGCAGAAGGAGCCGGGCCAGCATCCGTTCCCATACGAGCTAAAGTTAGTGGAGGCCACAGAAGCTCCTCTGCGTGTGAGGGTATTGGAGCGAGAGCACACGGGGAAGGCGGGTTTGAGCCTTCGGAGTCGAGAGCATCTATTTCATACTGAGTAAGTGGGTCGGGGGTCCTCGCACAGGGACGTGCACGGGCGCTTTGATCTGTATTGTATAGACACAGAGAAAGTGTTATCAGTCGCCTTAGGTCTCTCTTTCTAAAACCGAAAAATCAGGTTAGAAATCTAGGAGTAATCATGGACTCAGACCTGAACGTAAACAGTCACATAAAAGAAATAACATCTGTGGCTTTTTCCCATCTGAAAAACATCACTAAGATCAGAGATATAGTGTCGAAACCAGACTTTGAGAGACTTATCCATGCAGTTTGTCTCAAGCAGGATAGACTACTGTAACGGTTGCTCTTGGAAATACGACCATATTAGTCCAGCGCTCCGGTCTCTGCACTGGTTTCCTTTCGCTCAGAGAATAGAATTTTAAACAGCTCTGCACCAAAGTCCATCTCTGGCATGTTTGAGCCATAAGAACCATCTCACGGAGGGGTCTCCTGGTGGTTCCCAGAGTCAGGACTAAACACAGTGAGAACTTCTGGGAGGGGCCTCCTCGTGGTTTCCAGAATCAGGACTAAACATGCTAAGGCTAAAGCTAGAATCTGGAACAGTCTTCACGAGGATGTGAGACAGGCCTCAGACTTACTCAGCCCTTACTCCAAAAGAAACGTCAAAAATCCAGCTTGGAGTTGACAAATAAAAAAAGGATAAAGACTAGAGACATATTCTGCAGTCTGACGAAAAAATAATAATAATAATAATAATAACTGTGATATACGGGGGGCAGCATCATGCTGTGGGGTTGTTTTGCTGCAGGAGCGACTGGTGCACTTCACAAAACAGATGACATCATGAAGTAAGAACACTATGTGGAAATATTGGAGCAACTTCTCAAGACATCAGCCAGGAAGTTAAAGCTTGGGCGCAGATGGGTCCAAATGGACGATGACCCAAAGCAAACTGACAAACTGGTTACAAAGTGGCTTAAGGATAATAAAGTTAGTGTTTTGAAGTGGTCATCACAAAGTCCTGATCTCAATCCAGTTGAAAATGCGTGGGCAGAGCTGAAAAGGCATGTGGCCACAAATGTGTCTCAGTTACACCAGTTCTGTTTGGAGGGATGGACCAAAATTCCTGCCAACTATTGTGAGAATCTCGTGGAAGGAAATCCAAAACGTTTCATCCAAGTTATACAGTTATACAAAAATTGTGTAGAAATTCTATCTTTCATTCTTCTGGTATTTGACGAATAGAAATGTTTTTGTAATATTTTTTTTTTATAAGATATTTCAGATTCCACACACACACTGTTGTTAATGAGGAAAGTGTACCATTATTTTTTTTAAATAGCAGTATTTTAACGATACTTTTTCCGATACCGACACTAAAATATTTGTCGCCTAGACCCAGAAAACAGAACAATAATGTTTGGAAGATCTGTAATTGGGTTCAACACCAATGTCCCCTGGATCAACAGCACCAAAACTTGGATCTAAAGAGAGAATATTTTTCTTTCAGTTCCTGCTCTCGATACTTTGTTCCCATACCAGTAGTACCGGAACTTTTTTACTGATACCAAACTGGTATGGTTTAACAGTACTGCCCTACTGTTAACAGGTTACTGGCCGTCCCCTGATCAGGTAGTTAGGGTCAGGGGTTTGGGGTTAGGGACGGCAAATGTGATGAAAGTTGTGTTTCAGTCTTACACATAGTTTTAGAAACTAGAAGGTCTTGGCTTTCAAATGAGGTGTCACACTGGTATATAGGCTGTGCGATGGAGATGCACCTTTCTATATCAAATCCTCCCAATCAAAACTTGATAATATATTATTACGTCGGCGCACATTCATTAATTAGCCAATAAACGATGTGTGTTTGCACAGTGTCGGGGCGTGGATTGATAGGCGCCCATTGGATATAATAATACAATAAAATGTACTAAAGATAACTGCTTTCTTTATGTTAAAAACAGTGTTTCTATCTGTTAATATATAATTGAAAGTAGGTACAGGGAACAGCCCCCCCTAGTGTTCACATCTAAAGCCACCACTGCAATTTCTCCAGGCCATCCATCCATCCATGCATTTTCTTCCGCTTTATTCGGGGCCGGGTCACGGGGCAGACCCGGCGCGGAGATGCCCACGCACACCTCCTCCAGCTGTTCTGGGGGGACCCCGAGGCGACACCAGGCCAGATCGGAGACATAGTCCCAAAAGCGTGTCCTGGGTCTTCCACAAGGTCTCCTCCCAATAGGACATGCCTGGAACACCTCCCGTGGGAGGTGACCTCAGCTGGCTCCTTTCGACGTGAAGGAGCAGCGACTCTACTCCGAGCTCCTCTCAGGTAACTGAGCTCCTCACCCGATCTCGAAGGGTGCGCCGAGCCACCCTGCGAAGGAAACTCATTTCAGCCGCTTGTATTCGCGATCTTGTCCTTTCGGTCATTACCCAAATCTCATGACCATAGGTGAGGGTGGGAACGTAGATCGATCGGTAAATCGAGAGCTTTGCCCCGACTCAGCTCCTTCTTCACCACGACAGACCGATACAGCGGCCGCATCACTGCTGACGCCGCACCGATCCGTCTGTCCATCTCACGCTCCATCCGTCCCTCACTCGTGAACAAGACATCAAAATATTTAAACTCCTCCACTTGAGGCAAGGACTCCCCACCGACCTGTAGAGGATTTCTCCAGGCAAAAAATATATTTCTATATTAAAAATAAGCCTTCATCCATTATTTTCTTCCACTTTTCAGTTGCCGGGTTGTGGGGGCAGCTGTCAGAGCTGCACAAATCACATTGCACACATTGGTCTCTCATAACGGGGCTTCTGCATGTATGGAAACAATATTTTGATAATTAATGCCAGAAAAGACTTCCTAAAGAAACTCCAGAGTAAAAGTGATATTTCTTTGGGATTGGATTGGATTTCGCAAAGAGCCTGTAGTCAGCTCTACAGCAGGATACAATCACCCAAATCCCATTATAATGAAAAGAACTAAAGCACCGTCGGACCTGGAAGTAGAGCGATGTCATCCTCGCTTTACAATCCCATATACTTTGAGTTATGCATAATCGCTAACTGTAAACCTAACACCCCCTCCAATATGTCGTCCCTCTCTGCACCTGCCCCTCTTTCCTTTCTCACTCACTGCTGTGAGCACAGGCTCTGTAGAACACCACATGACGCAAACGTGTTGCCAGGATCTGAACTCAAGTTTGCAGCTAATTGACTACATTTGTATGAACGGGCTGTGAGTAAAGTCTCAGAGATTCCTACAGGATTTGTATCATCGGTCGCAATGGCCACATTTCTACAGCTCTTTCTCATATAGTTAAAGAGGGGGTATTATGCTTTTTTCAATCACATTGAGTCTATATCACACTACAATGATGACCAAACCTTCTGTTGGTCTGTAAATGCAGTAAATTAAAATAACTGCCTTGTAAAAAATTGCTCTCTCAAAATGGCTGTAGTGAATGTCTTGAAATAGGCCTCTGTCTCTTTAAGAACCTCTGACCCTTTCCGACACGCCCCCTCCACACGCTGTCTGTGGCATCAGTGGGGAGGGGGTTCTGCTGAGGAGCAGTGGTTGGTTACTCGGCTGGTGACGAAAGCTCGGAGGCGTCTCCGGGAGGCGGGGGCGTTCCTAGGAGGACTCAGGAAAACCTATCCCTAAAATGGCCGCCATCAGAGTTTTTACAGATTACTCAAAAATACGTGAATGTGCCAAGGCAACACTTCAGACATGTTTTTAATGAGGGAGTGACATAATAACATGATGTGAAGCTTGAAAAAGTCGATTTTGCATAATACTCCCGCTTTAAAATTGAATAGCCTAACCACGCGCATTCTCTCCACTGACCTCACCCGAATCCGCAGACCAACAAAACTGATCTAAACGTATCTTTTTCCTCACGATGTTGCCGCGTTGTCGCTACTTTTTCCCCGTTCTTCATCTCACTTTTGTCGCTTTTTGATGCTTTTTCTGTCGCAACAGTTTTTTGGCTTTGAAAACCGGTGTTGTCCCCCAGAATGTTGGCCCCCATTGTTGCCGACCTCACAGCGTCTCCAAGCTGCTGTATCACGACACTAAACCCGTTTATCTCGACGCGAATTCTGAAATCTCAAACCGATTTAGGCACGGCCCGATTTGCACGCAGCCCCACACACGCACGCGGCGAGTAAAGCGCGGGAGCGAGCGAGCGATGGAGCGAGCAGCAGACTCCCCACTCCGAGCGGGTAATTAGCGCTCTCGTTCGCCTCATCTGCATCTCTCTTCAAAGGGACGCATGCAAAACGGATCGGCTTTTAGCCACGGGCACCAATTAGGCAGAAAACATACCGGGGCGGGAGAAAAGTGTGCCACTGGAATACGGCTTCGTCGGCTGCGGAGAGGCGGGAAGTATTCACCCGTCCCGGGCTATCTGCACATTTGTGCTCCGGTCAGTTATTGTGCCGGAGAAAGCGCGGTCGGATAATCTCTCAGACAGACGAACGAGGGGTTAAGACGGTCTCAGCGTCAATGGAGGGGTTCGAACCGGAAAGACGAGCTCTTTTTGTCCGATTTGTATGAGGTTTTGCACAGATGTTACTACTGAGGTGTTGAAATCAGAAAGAACGTTCGCATTACGCTTTGCATGCAGTGCTGAGGCAGGAGACGCCATCGGCAGACTTAAGTTGAACTCTCTGAGAGTCCAGTTTAGATTACGCAGAAGTGAGCGTGAGGAAATAAGTGACAGAAAAAGAGTGAAAGGCAGTAGTGATCAAAGTATATAAAGTGCATAGATAATATGTGTTTGTAAAGCTGACTGTGGAGACGTGTCAGGCCCAGATTATGTAGAGGCCAATGTGAAAAGAGGCCAAATTGATCCAACAATCTGCCGTACTCTAGGCTGGCGCTCTACATACACTGCATTCCAAGTTCTAATATAAAAAAACTCCTGGATGGTGTTGTGTCTCAGGGCTCTTTCAATCACTGACATCAATCCCAGACGTCTGTCATGATTAGTTGTCAGGTTAAGACCAGTTAAGGGAAAAACTACTGAAAAAGGACGTTCCACATTATTAAGCAGACGATCCTTTTCAAGCAAATAGGAAAGAAAAAGGATCTCTCTGCTGATGAAAAGTGTGAAATAGTTGAATGTCTTGGACTAGGTATGAAAACCTTTGATATTTCATGAAAAAGATGAAGCGTAATCATCGTACTGATAAGAGATTTGTGACTGATTCAGAGCACACACAGGTTTGTGCAGAGAAAGGCACAATGAGGATGGTTTCTGCCAGACAATCAGATTAAGAGAACAGATGCTACAAAGCAGCAGACAGGTATTTGAAGCTGCTGGTGTCTCTGGAGTCTCCCGAACATCAAGATGTAGGACCCTCCAGAGGCTGCAGTTGTGCATAAACCTTCTATCCGGCCTCCCCTAAACGGTTAATTGAAGCTGATGAACAGAAACGGCTGCAGTGGCTCAGAAATACATGAAGACTCATTTTAGAACAGTCTTGTTCACTGATGAGGCCGTGTAACCGTGGATGGTCAGATGGATGTAGTGGATGGTTGGTGAATGGCCACCATGTCCCAACAAGACTGTGACGTCAGTAAGGAGGTGGCGGAGTCATGTTTTGGGCCAGAATCATGGGGAGAGAGCTGGTCGGCCCCTTTAGGCTCCCTGAAGGTGTGAAAATGACCTCTGAGAGAGTCACTGTAATGGATAATAAAGGTGCTGCGCGAACCACCCATACAACCTCTGGGTCACTGAAAGGTCATAAACTCACTAATATCAACTCTTACCCCACATAAAAAGTTACATAATGCACCTTTAAAAACTCATCGTATTCAATTCTTTCAGGGTAAAGTATTGCAGTTTGTTATGATGACGTGTATCACAGTGTATCGTCCCAGCTGTATGAATGAAGCACCAATGCTTAGGGGCCCAAAGCAGCTTTACAAGCCACAAATGCATGTATCCACTTAAAGATCCATTCTTAATATAACAAGCTCTAACAAAGTCCCCAGTCCTCGGCCCTCCTGAGCGTTCCTCCTCTCGCCGCTCGCCTTCATGGAGAAAAGATGAAAATTCCGTCTGAGGTTCCACACATTTGCGTACGTGTTGACGCTGGCGGCTGAGGCTCGGGCGGCCTTACCTTCCGCGCGCTCTTTGCCGTGCTAATGAGCCCCCGTATGAATAGCGCTTTCAGAATTCTCATACCGCAGCACAGACGGAGCAGGGCCAGGAGCCAGGCGGGCGGAGGGGATGGAAGGTCATTGCGAGAGCTCCTATACGGCGCTCGGGCATTTTGTTGGTATGACTGAGAAGAATGTATGTGTGGATGAGGTTTGTATCCATCATGCAGTATTACAATATGATATTGCTGTAAGAGTCTGTGCCATGTGTCGGCCTGAGATTGTTCTGTAAGATAAGATAAGCCTTTATTGATCTCATAATGGAGAAATAATGAAGACCATAATATAGACCGTCATTCCTCACTCCTCCCCGTTTTCCACAGTGGGGGAAATCATGGTGGATTTACTCCTCCAACCCTGCTCTGACGGGGCATGTTCCTAAAAAGGGCGTAAGGGCGGGATCTTCACTGTAGCTCGGCCCTCGTGGGGATGTAGTTCAGTCGTAGCCGCGCCTGCGCCATTAGCTCTAATGCTAATGGGCTGTAGCCAACCCAGCGTTATCACAGGAGGAATATCTAGCTGTAGAAAGTTCTAAAAAATTAGAAACCAGGCTTTAAAGTTGTTTTTAACGTGTCTAAAGTGCAATGCTTTCTAATGGGAGACTAGCGGCTATATGGAGGTACTACAGCAATGGCGGTCCTTAGTGTCGTTGCCACAAAGCAGAGCAGCGTGCGGCCGTTGATGCAAAATAGACAGGAAATGTGCAAAAAGTTAAATAGTAAAAAGAGGTATCTTATATACAATGAATAAGAAAGCTTTAAGGTGCAAAAAGTATAAACCATCACAAATCAAATCACTGCAGACTATTAAATGTCAGCATCAGCAGTGCAAAGTTACATTCCTAGTGCAGGTGGTCGATAAAGTGACGCTGATATAGAGATTATTGCATTGCGATTATTAGTTTTGCATAGGAGTTATTGAAGATAATAATAATAATAATAATAATGCTTTTTATATAATGCAATTTTATATAGAGATTTTCTGGACACTCAAAGACGCTTTACATTGCACTATTCATTCACTCCATACTTGGTGGTGGTAAGCTACTATTGTAGCCACAGCTGCCCTGGGGTAGACTGACGGAAGCGAGGCAACCAGTCTGCGCCATCGGCCCCTCTGACCACCACCACCCACTCACTCACTACATTCACCAGGCTTCCCGGTGTTTCCCAAACGGTCTCCCATCCAAGTACCGACCAGGCCCTTCCTGCTGAGCTTCAAAGGTCTGACGGGATCAGGCAGCATGAGTTACTTTACAGTAGTGTTGTATAGTCTGACAGCAGTGGGGATAATGGACCTGCGGTAGCGCTCCTTTCACTGAGGGTGCAGGCCCCGCCCACTCCTCAAACAGGCCCCGCCCACTCCTCGTTAATGACATCAAACTTTGCCGTTTACTTATTACAAAGAGTATTAAGATTTCGGTTTAAGAAAGGTATGTTTTGCCATGACTCCTGTAGATGGAGCCTCACACTTCCTCTATGCGTCGGGGGAGTGGCATTTCTCAAAAAGTAGTTCGCTGACTGTTTATTCAATAAAAACTTTGAGCAAAACTTTTCATAGAAAGCTTCCGGAAATTGATTGGAAATTTTCCGGCTTTTAAGTCTCGTAATTACTACTATCAAGCCTGTTAACCACACAACAAGTGTAAGGAAGTGGTTTATTTTCCATTTTACAAAAGTACAAATTGCGTTCAGGTGTTGGGTAAGCCAGTATTATTCTTATTTCAGATTTTTTTAGTGTGTCTATGTTGCTCCTTTGTAATATCGTGTGTTCACAAGCTTTTGCTAAAAGGAAGAAACAGCCTCTGCGTGCGCTCTGTGCCGCGCACCAGGCAAGCTTGCTCAACACCATCCTGAATAAATGTAATTGTATGGTCAAACATGAAGTACATGTACACTTTGTCTCTCTGTCTAATGAACGCAGACCAGCGGCTCCATGCAGACTGATGTCTTTTCCACACGTTTGAAAACCTAAAACGTCAATACAGCCGGTTTATAATCCAAAGTTATGCAGAATACGTCACCTTTAAAATCTGGAGCGCTTATAATTGGTTATACGTTTATGACATTATAAAAGTTTGTGGAAGTTGATTCAAAAGTGTCCCATGTCCCTATAACTCTCCCCCCTCGCAGCTATTGTCGCTGCTCTTATCTATAATTGAACACAAATAAAGTGGCAGCCGTAATTACTTTGGTGAAGTCGCACATGCATTTGAGGTACACAATTTCAAACTTTAGTGGCTGCTGGCTATGTTTTAATAATAGCCTCCACGTGGATTCGACTAAATCGATTGGAAAAATAAAATCTCAAATCCAACAGAGAGAGAGAGAGAGAGAGATGCCTGAGTTTCATCTGTGAGGCGTGGGAAGTCTGGACCTCAGCCCCTTCAAAACATAAAAAAGTCCTTCAGATGACGCATTGCTCGACCATTTACTGAAAACAATGCAAAATCTGAGTCGGCCGAGTGTTTCTTAGTATCTTGTACCTAGGACACGCTGGAGGGACTTTGGCTGCATCTATAAGTGTAAATAATCTCCTTCTCCTCATCGTTGTCTCGAATGTGTCATCGTCAGCCGTGCCTGGGAGCATCCGAATGTGTCAGTGCAGTTAGGAGCGCGTTAGTAAAAGGAGATGTATCTTTTCTTTTGCAGAGGAGCTAAGAACAATCCACTGCTGCCTCTGAAAGTTTACGAAATATGAAATGATGGACAGTTTTAACACGTGATGTTTCATTTCAATAAAAATACGAGCTCGGTCCAAAATATTTGAAAGTATGCACCGCGTTCCAAATTATTACGCAAATTGTATTTCAGTGCCATAAAGGTTAAGTTTTTCAATGAAACTCATGGATGGTTTTGTGTCTCAGGGCTCTTTGAATCACTGACGTCAATCTCAGAGACCTGGGATTGTCAGGTTAAGCCCAGTTAAGGGAAAAACTACTGAAAAAGGACGTTCCACATTAATAAGCAGATCATCATTTTCAAGCAATAGGGGAAAGAAAAAGGATCATCTCTGCAGATGAAAAGCGTGAAATAGTTGAATGCCCTGGACTAGGTATGAAAACCTTTGATATTCCATAAAAGATTAAACTTAATCATCGTACTGTTAAGAGATTTGTGGCTGATTCAGAGCACACACAGGTTTGTGCAGATAAAGGCACAATAAGGACGGTTTCTGCCAGACAAACATATCAGATTAAGAGAACAGATGCTACAAAGCAGTAAACAGGCATTTGAAGCTGCTGGTGCCTCTGGAGTCTCCCGAACATCACGGTGTAGGACCCTCCTATCCGGCCTCCCTTAAACTGTTCATTGAAGCTGATGAACAGAAACGGCTGCAGTGGCTCAGAAATACATGAAGACTCATTTTCAAACAGTCTTGTTCACTGATGAGGCCGTGTGACCCTGGATGGTCAGATGGATGGAGTAGTGGATGGTTGGTGAATGGCCACCATGTCCCAACAAGGCTGTGACGTCAACAAGGAGGTGGTGAGGTTGGCCTGAAATCATGGTGAGAGAGCTGGTCGGCCCCTTTTGGCTCCCTGAAGGTGTGAAAATGACCTCTGAAAATATGTGGAGTTTCTGACTGACCTCTTCCTTCTATGGTACAAAAAGAAGAGCCGTGCTTTCCCGAACAAGATCATCTTCATGCATGACAACACACCATGTCCTGCTGTAAAGAATAACTCTGCATCATTGGCTGCTAAAAGAAGAGAAACTCATGATGTGGACCCCATCCTATGGAGGCTTAGCAGTTGTATGAGTTGAACTACAGGACAGTTTTGGTGAATATTAGTAATAATTGAACAATGATGTATTGTGCATAAAGAGTTGTTTATTTAACACATTCTGACATTTGTTCAGGTGCTCAGATTATATTTGGTTGGTTTGTAGTCCATTGTGTGGGTTTTGTAGTTTTTATGAATCAGCAGTTGGCGACGTCGCTGCCTGGTTGTTCCTCCGCTGGGTTCGGAAGGTTCAGATTGTCCTCAGGCAGAAGGAGCAGCTGAAGCTCTTGTTCCTCACTGCAAAAGGTTGACCTCATGATGGAGCAGGTGGAATCAGATTCAGCTCCTGTCTGTGAGCTGGCCCGGGAATTCCTTGGGACCCGGGGAAAGTGTATGGATGGGGAAGTCTGGACATGTTGGCTCAGACTGTTGCCTCCGCGACCCACGCCACTCGTGAACGTGGTTATACAGGGGGAAGTGTCCCTCACACCAACAGGGGTGTGGTTAGAACACGAACAGCCGCAATGTCTTTAGGATCCATCAAAAAGAGAGAGGAGCCAGTGCGGGGGCCGTCAGACTGGAGACGTCTGCTGTCTGCTGCTCAGCCTGCGCTCACAGACGAGGGGGCTTTGTCACAGTTAAGTTTCACGCTGATGCGGCGGCGGCACATGTACAGATAAATGATATTCGCATTAGTGAGAGCTTAAAGGGTCTAGATGCAAGTTCGCCATTTTATACTCACTACTGCCACCACGGGTCATATGTGTAACTGCACCTTCTATATTAATTGTGCATGACGGCACTGCAGACCCGAAGTAACAACTTTTTGAGTGACAGTGCAGGATTGTAGAGGCAGTTGTGGTGAACAGGTCTGAGCTCATTCTACACATTAGGACATGGCTGGAACATGTAGGGAGAGGGAATACATAATGTTAACATTGTTAAACTCCGTATAGTCCCTTTAAACCAGCGTGTTGGGATCTGGAGCTGCCGGCGGTTTCACGGTGAGGTGCACAGGTAAAGCAGATGGGGCGGGGCCAGAACGCAGCGTCCAGCTCCAAACCAGCAATTTCTCTACTGGGGGGTCAGGACCGAAAAGTGGGTCTCGGAAACATTTTCAGTGTGTCCCAAGCCTTTACCGGGGAGCGTATATCTTTTTTGCGTTGTTTTTATTATAAGTGCGATTTTATTGATACCGTACATTGCTTGAATCAACAATAAGGGAAATTTGCGTCAGTCTATATATAGACTATATATTTATATATTTCAGAAAATTCTTACCTGAGCTTAGACGAGTTGATACGTACTGTCTTGTCTTTGTTCGTGCCCATGGAAGAGCGTGGTCGCCCTCTAACCTCACCCCTGTTTGGAGCTATGGGAATATGCTGGGAGAGGCCAATGCTAACAACATCTTTGATCTTTTTGCGTGACTGAGGGCACACAGTTCTTCCATACTGTGATATGTTCTTACCTGAGCTCAGACGAGTTGATATGTACCTGTCTGGTCTTTGCGCCCGTGGAAGAGCTTGGTCGCTTCTAACTTCACCCCTGTTTGGAGCTATAGGAACACATTGGTAGAGGCCAATGCTAACAACATCTTTGGTCGTTTTTGCGTGGCTGAGTGCACACACAAAGACCAGACAGGTACGTATCAACTTGTCTAAGCTCAGGAAAGAACATATCTCAGTATGGAAAAACGGTGGCTTTCTCTTTGAGATCGAGGCAGGTATGAGACAGCAGCCAAATGGAGACTTCCACTGAAATCGAACCTCATCTCCAGGGGACGTCTTGGCGACATCTCCATGACCAGCGGCAACTCTAGTTTCCAACTAGTGTCCAGGCCGGTGAGATAGGCCCTTAATGGCACTCATCATTAACAAATTAAATGCTTTGACCTGTTTTCAGCACAAAAATGTAATTGCGGGAGAGTCGTGCTTTTCCCTGGCATTTGTTCATAAAACTGGCTTTGACTGAGCGATGGTCTGGGTTAGTGCTTTGTGCCCGAGCTCGTAAGTTACAGGAACTTGAAAGATTTACGGCCCTCTGAACATGAAGAGTACGAGATGATGTATGCATCTTTCAGGAGCGCGTTGGGAGCGTCACCCCCTGAGCGTTTGGTGACATTTGCCGGATTTGCGAGGCGGCAGTAGCATTTTGTCGTCGGTCTGCGCTGAATAAATGATTGAGCGCGGAGGATCACAGAGAATGATGAATGAAGCAGGGGAGATCACATCAGGCGAGCGTCAGGCTGAAGGGTGCGAGGCTGAGGGATGGCAGAGACCGGAGCCAAACCCCCGGATCACTGCGAGGTTCAGCCTGCAGTAGTCGTTTAAATACCGTCAGCATTATTGGGAATTAATTAGATCTTTCTATATGGATTGTCCAGTCTCTTAAACCTGCATTTAGTGACCTGCAGTGGCGGCTGGCGATGTAAACTCTAGGTGGGGCTGTTGGTACATCTTTTACTCTCACTGATTCGCCTTCAACTGAACTAGCCATTTGTTTTATAGATTATCACGGTTACAGCCCGCCATTCCGACACCCCCCCACTCTGACATGGAGGTCTAATTGTCGGGTGTTTCCAATTTTTATCAAACGTCCCAGCACTCCGTCATTTTTTTCCCCCATTGTTGGAGTGGTGACACTTTTATCTTTTGCGCAACGTCCCGCCATTCCGACAGATGTTTGTTGTTAGTTAACGAACATTAGCCCTGACCTTAAGGATAGTGGAGTTACAAACTAATGCTAACCTTACATTAGCCCATACCTTAAGGATAATGGAGTTACAAACTAATGCTAACCTTACATTAGCCCATACCTTAAGGATAGTGAAGTTACAAATTAACTCTAACCTTACCTTAGCCCTAACCTTAAGGATAATGGAGTTTACAAACTATTGCTAACCTTACCTTAGCCCTAACCTTAAGGATAGTGGAGTTACAAACTAATGCTAACCTTACCTTAGCCCTAACCTTAAGGATAGTGGAGTTACAAACTAACTCTAACCTTACCTTAGCCCTAACCTTAAGGATAATGGAGTTTACAAACTATTGCTAACCTTACCTTAGCCCTAACATTAAGGATAGTGGAGCTACAAACTAACGCTAACCTTACCTTAGCCCTAACATTAAGGATAGTGGAGCTACAAACTAATGCTAACCTTACCTTAGCCCTAACCTTAAGGATAGTGGAGCTACAAACTAATGCTAACCTTACCTTAGCCCTAACCTTAAGGATAGTGGAGTTACAAACTAATGCTAACCTTACCTTAGCCCTAACATTAAGGATAGTGGAGTTACAAACTAATGCTAACCTTACCTTAGCCCTAACATTAAGGATAGTGGAGCTACAAACTAACGCTAACCTTACCTTAGCCCTAACATTAAGGATAGTGGAGCTACAAACTAATGCTAACCTTACCTTAGCCCTGACCTTAAGGATAGTGGAGCTACAAACTAATGCTAACCTTACCTTAGCCCTAACCTTAAGGATAGTGGAGTTACAAACTAATGCTAACCTTACCTTAGCCCTAACATTAAGGATAGTGGAGTTACAAACTAATGCTAACCTTACCTTAGCCCTAACATTAAGGATAGTGGAGTTACAAACTAATGCTAACCTTACCTTAGCCCTAACATTAAGGATAGTGGAGCTACAAACTAACGCTAACCTTACCTTAGCCCTAACATTAAGGATAGTGGAGCTACAAACTAACGCTAACCTTACCTTAGCCCTAACATTAAGGATAGTGGAGTTACAAACTAAAGCTAACCTTACCATAGCCCTAACATTAAGGATAGTGGAGTTACAAACTAACTCTAACCTTACCTTAGCCCTAACATTAAGGATAGTGGAGTTACAAACTAACTCTAACCTTACCTTAGCCCTAACATTAAGGATAGTGGAGTTACAAACTAAAGCTAACCTTACCTTAGCCCTAACCTTAAGGATAGTGGAGTTACAAACTAACGCTAACCTTACCTTAGCCCTAACATTAAGGATAGTGGAGTTACAAACTAAAGCTAACCTTACCTTAGCCCTAACATTAAGGATAGTGGAGTTACAAACTAACTCTAACCTTACCTTAGCCCTAACATTAAGGATAGTGGAGTTACAAACTAAAGCTAACCTTACCTTAGCCCTAACCTTAAGGATAGTGGAGTTACAAACTAACGCTAACCTTACCTTAGCCCTAACCTTAAGGATAGTGGAGTTACAAACTAACTCTAACCTTACCTTAGCTCTAACCTTAAGGATAGTGGAGCTACAAACTAACGCTAACCTTTCCTTAGCCCTAACCTCAAGGACCAATCGTCGGAATAGCGGTGTCAAATGTGGCGGATTGGCGATGTGTCGGAATGGAGGGGTGCCGGAATGACGGTTCGACCCCGATTATCACGTACATTTCCTTTCTGCTCACATTAATGTTGGGCCTTTCTCTCGCAATTAGGTTACTCCGAGGACAACGGCAGCTCACAGTAAGTGATAAATGAACAGATCCGCTGCTCTTTTTTAAATTCTGACTCCTTTGACCGCACTTCCTCTGCTACTTCTTCAGTGTTTTGAACCCTCACCTTGAGTATTCGGAGAACTTTGCGTACGCACCCATACTGACACTACACAGGAGCGAAAGGGGCCTTGTTGCTTGTGTACCTGATGTGACATGAATAATTTATGAGCCTCTGCCTCACCTCACGCTCCTAATACTAATAATAAACTGCTTTTAAAAATCAGCAGACACCGGCAACACGACTTTCTGGGGCGCAAAGGAAAAACGCTCTGAGGTTTTTCTCTCAATATTTTTACAAGTCAGTCAAAAAAGAACAGCAACACCGAAATCACCCCGGAGAACGCGTAACCGTCGGGGCCGCCAAATCTATGGCTGTGAATGTGTTTTGAAGCTCGCCGAACGATTGATGGACTCTAAAGGCTCTGTTACACCCGCTGATCTCATGAGGCGGAGTGCACCTACATGTTTTACAAATGGAAAGGTCGGGAGAATCAAGAACAGTGGACGCAAATTCTCCAGCGATCACCACAACTCTGCAAACGACCGGTTTAAGGGAACATCGATTCGCCACTGTATTCCAGATTGTGTTATTCTTTTCCTTCTTTTGTGAAAGTTCTTGTCCCGACACTGAAGAAGAGTTTGAATTATTAAAATGCTTTTCAGAGCGCAAATGCATAGCCAGAAGACATTACTGACAGTATAGCACTAACAAGAGGTGGAAATTGGATTTTTGCAAACATCCCAGGGCGCTACATGGAGCAGAATGACAAGTGCAGGAGAAGGAGTGAACAGTGAGGCAGTGTTTATCACAATATCATGATCAGAGTGACTTGTGGGTTTTGGCTCGACTTTCAGGTCGGACTTGGTCTTCTGCATCTTGGTTTAGTTTTCAGACTCCTCTTAAGGCGTTTTCACACATGTTGGAGCGCCTTGTTGGTTGACCCGAGACCTTTCTAGTTTCAACAGCATTTACTTCAAAGTTAGTTCAGTCTGAGTTCACAGGCACTCGCACCAGACGCTGCACCATCAGCCACATAACAACGATCAACTGTCCAGCTAACTTATTTCCATGACAACAGGCAACGACCTGTCAACACGCACGTTACGTGGTGGTCCCTCCTCTCCCGTGGTTAAATACAGTGAGGCTGATAAACGAGGCAAGGGGAAATGACCTTAATCGGTTCATAAAGAGGAAAGCTTTACTGCAGCAGGAAGGGAACGAGGGGCAGAAGAGAGACAAACTGATGATCTAAAGTGGATCCATTTTGCCTCGTCAGAGCCGTAATCCAAACGTTCTCATGCAGCGCATATATTCACTTTTCTTTGAGCACAAAAGCCCCTCCAGAACCACCTGTTTCAGCCGGACTCAGAGCAGCTGTTTAGTGCCGCTCTTGAGTTGAGAGCCACTTTAGGTCGACCTAACAAGAGACTGTGTGAAACACCATTAAGTTTATTTATATAGCACTTTGCAGCAACACCCTTTGTTTTTATTATGGTGAGCACAGATCGAAGTTCTCCTTTAGTCTTAAAATTCTGCACTTACAACCTTAGCATAAAGGTTTGGAAAAGTCTATTGAGAAATTTCAGGTTTTCATATTCAGACAAAAGAAAGGAAATGAACAATAGACTGAGCGAGGCGTGGCTTCCTCCAGCACGGGCTAACCGATGCTCATTCATGCTAGCCATTTGGCTGGGTCTTTGGAGCCACTTCCATTACTTATAATACAGCAACATATAAACATACTAATAGCACAAGGAAGAAAATAGGACAATCCACAAACACGTGGATGTCAGAATGACAAGCCTGTATCCAATAATGACAGAAAGAAAGTTTCAATGGAAAGTCCATTTGAGCAGGTGACATCCAGGTGACTGCAACCACTTCTTTAGGGCCTCCGGAATCATTGGTCCATTAGTCCTATTAGTCCACTGATTATGTAGCCTACAGTCTAAACATTAATGCGCACCGTAGACACCCTTCTTAAGACAGGGACTGTAGATCGCTTCCATTCCTCAGTCAGTCATGGTTGTGATGGTTTTGGAATTTCCTTATAGTCAACAGCTGTGTCAAATGTCACTGGTCCCGATTTGGAAAGATAGCCTCTCTGTGTCACATTCAATTCCTTATTGCTAAAAGGTACCAACCAAGAACTAGTTATCCAACCAAAATAAGGCATAATCTCCTTTCACCCAGTATTGTTATGTCTGCTAAAACCTGCAGGTAAAAATACATATATTATATATAAAAGAGAAAACAGATTTGACTAAATAGATTAATAATTGATAAAATAATACATAAACGAAAAATAAATAAAGCTATTTCTTTTTGCCAAGGAGCGCATTAAAATACATCCAACTTTCTAAACAAATACATTTAAAGTTAATAAAAATATATTAATAAACATGGCAACAAATATACATATATATATATATATATATATACAGCAGTTATGTGCTTTTACATATTAATTTTAATGTTTAACATTATTATTGTAATTTTACTGGGTCAAATAAGCACGAGGAGTCGTCGAATTGTTGAAGGAGACGAAAATCCCTATTGCCCATGAACGCACCGCCGTCACCTCCGCTGCTGTTAGCAAACACTGGAACTAGCTTAGCACAGGAGCTAACATGAGCGCTGCGGTCGTGGTCCGAAGGTTAGCGGCTGTATCGGGGGCTTCAGCGGTCGGACTGGGGGCGTATGGAGCTCACGGTACCACACCACACATGCACACTCCAAACACGCTCGGACAGGCTTTTTATCTGACACTTTTAGCCCGCAGGACAGCTGTATTATTGCATTATGTCATTGGTGGCAAACGGGACTCCTTGCAGAAAGATGTGAAATGTAGATTGTTGGTCTTGTTAAAGCAGTTATGTTTATGATATCGAAACAATACATGACTTTTTGCATTCTATGTGAAGTATAAAATAATTCGGGAGTCATAAAATTTGACCTACATAAATGTCATCTTCATTATACTTTGGCTAACTGTGCAAGAGGGTGCACATAAACCATTTGATCATTGAATTCTAGTGTTAGTCTCGTGTAGCATCCTCATTTTTAACCCTTTGAAACCCGACCATAACAGAATGTTTAAAAAAAAAAAACAGAAAGATTTGTCTTCTTCTTTGTATTTAAATTGTTTATTTTGTATTTCCACAGGTTTCAAAAACTCAGACCCTGATGACTACCGCATAGTGGTAAGTTCAACCTGTTTCAGTTTGAATACAACTCACTGGCATGTCACAAATGACCCTGTCATTTCATCTCAATGTAAAATCAATGTAATGGTTATTCAATACGAGCGACTGCAATGTTGTCCAGTTTGGGGGCAAAATGAGGGTATTAAATACATTAAAATAGTTCTATGATGGTAATAACAAGGTTCACAAACAGGCCATTGCTTCACTGTAACAGATCAGTCATTTTATATAACAGAGGCCTGGGTGCATCAGCTGTTTGCCCACCATTCACCAAAACATCAGCTAAAAATCGCAGAAGTAAACAACTACAGCACAAGCTTGGATGGATGGGAGCGACATCGGGCACTTTTGCTAAGAAAGCAAAAGGACATTCAGTGTGACGGCATAAGAACATCTCAGATCATCGTTGGCTGCGTACCTGTCATATAACTAACAGGGATGGAATAAAAGCTGTAACTATAATTGCATTACGAACTGGCCACAATGTTACATATAGAAATGTAACTGACGTGGAATGATCACGGTGCTCAATTTCAATGCGTTAACGTCCTCTCTGTGATTTAGAAGTTCTCAGACGGTCTCTGCCCATTTATTTCTGTGGAAGAGGGCTTCTGTTTCACCCACAGGGGGCGCTAACCTTCTCCGTGATATATTGTTCCAGGGCGGCACGATTTTGACAAAAAAACATAATTGTGATTTTTTTCTGATGGATATTGTGAAATATAGTATTACATTTGAAAAGATAAGACTATGTAATAATTGTGCCAGCCCTATGTCTTTGTGAGATCAGACATAATACTATTATCAAACAGTTTCAATTGTATCTTGTTCTGAAATCCATCCATCCATCCATCCATTTTCTTCCGCTTGTCCGTTGCCGGGTCGTGGGGGCAGCTGTTGGAGCTGTCCAGATCACATTGCACCAGCCCCTATGGCTCCTCCTGCAGGTGGTGGGTCCACAGAAGGGCGGCCTCATTATTAACCGGGCCTGTTGGTCTCTCATAAGGAGCTTCTGAACCGCTCTTTGTCTGACCCGTCACCTAGGACCTGTTTGCCGTGGGAGACCCTACCAGGGGCACGAAGCCCCCGACAACAGAGCTCCAGAATCATTCGGGTGCTCAAACCCCTCCACCATGTTAAGGTGGCGGTTCCAGGAGGGGTTGTTCTGAAATATAATATTTAAATAAGTTCTTGTTTTTAATGAAAAAGATATTTGAAACGATCAATATGCAACTCAGTGATGGGATTTATGGCTCTTTAACAGGAGCCCAGTCTTTGAGTGCCATTCATTTCAAAGAGCCGTTCAAAAGACTGGCTCATCTTTATATGGACTGTTCATGACCCCAGCTACAAAAGGTATTGTCTGAGAGACGCCAGGATATTGTGTCATATGCCTCAAAGGTAAAAACCTTGCCTTTGCTAACTATAATCAATTGCATAAGGTATTTGAACAAAATGTTTTTGTTACACCTCGCGTCTTTCAAGAACCTTAAAAAAACATTTGAAAATAAGAAGACACGATGAATGTAATAAAAGAAAAGAAAGAAAGAATAATCAGCGTCCCAGGAGTACAATTGCCTACAAATGTTTTCATATTTCTTTCCTCAGCTTTTCGAGACTGCCAACAAGTACCACTTCTACCACAGCCTGGCCCTGCTGGGAGCCGCGCAGTGTCGACAGCCTGCTGTGGTGAGTATACCGGGCTCCACAGACTCTGCTGGCACTTCTGAAAACTGTCATGGGACAAAAAAAAAAAGAGCAAAACAAGCAGTTGAGAAGTGTACAGTACTTAAACAAGGCAAAGTCAGGAAAGGGTAGTTGTGTCAATCAACTGCTGCACACTTTCCATTGGGGTCAATAAAAGCAATAGGTGAGGAAAGCACTTCTCTTTGGTCCTCATGGCAGGGTGCTGACGTTACTGTGATACCACCCCCTAGTGGCAAGGGTTGACTCCCTTTCATCTGCCAATCCTACGCAGACTTTACACATTCTAATCACTGCAAAAAACATTAGATTAGAGAAACAGCTGCAGAAGAGGCTCTACCAACACTGCAGAGGAAGCTCTCGTGTCCCTCTTAACGCCACCGGTCACTCATTTGATGACAGCTACAATATTGGCTCAAGATAATCAATGACAGGTAACAGGTAGTGATCAGCGAGAGTAGGGTTGTTGAGACTGACACTAAAAGGTGCATCATGCGACTTTTTATGTGGACAAAAATGTTGATATTTACTTGTGTTTGACCCGGCGGCTGTATGAGCGGTCAGGATGACGCCTTTACTTTCCATCACAGTGGTCTACAGGACGCTTCAGGATCAGGTTGGAAGGTTTTCTCTCCTGACGGACCCTCTCAGCAGAAAACCTTCCAAACTTTTGATCCTGCTTTGCAGAGGCCACTGTGATTAAAGGTAAGGGCGCCATGCTGACCGCTCATACATACAGACGGCATCTCTGGAATCGCCCATATATGGTCATTTTTGAAAACAGTTAAGGGGGAAAACAATTTTGAAATAATGTATATTTTCTGTAAGTATTCAAAAACTACTGTAACAAATGCTGAAATATGAATATAGTTTCTACTAAATGATGATACAAAGACATGGGGAGGAGGAGCAGAGTGGTTCAACAGCCCATAAATACATGAATAACGGAGAATGCTAACTTCATGCTACATGTTAGCATCGGGCTAATGCTAACGGTTAGCTAGCGTTTGCTACAACTGCCGTTTTTTCACTTCTACTGAACAATCCGCTGTGAGAAAATATCCACATGGACCTGATTTACACTTGACTTTATTTATGTGATAAATAAGTTGATAGTTGATCCACCAGAAAATGGCAAAAAAGAGGGAAAATTGTGTTTCTCTAAAGATTCTATTTTCCCCCTCGGCGAAGCCACGCCCCCTTCGATGACGAGATGCCGTCTGTATCTATACAGCCTCTGGGTCACTACAAGGTCGAATACACACAAACACACAATGTTGTTTGCTAACAGGTTGAGAGTAGCTTTAGTAGGGTGGGACTAGGATGATACTTTGTTTTTACATAATACTAAATATTTTGTATCATTTTGTTAGACATTAATCATTTAAAGGCTTAAAATCGAAACATTATTGTTGAATGTTTGGTAGTTTTGGAAAGTATCAAGTAGTTCAAGAGATTTATGTAAAAAAGTAGAAAAAATATGACTGTATGGTGATGTTATAGCCATTCTAGGGACCAGGCCACCGTTCCTCCATACTGAGACAGGTTCTTACCTGAGCTTAGATGAGTTGATGTGTACCTGTCTGGTCTTTGTGCCCGTGGAAGAGCTGGGTCGCTTCTAACCTCACCACGTTTGGAGCTATAGGAATACATTGGGAGAGGTCAAATGCTTATAACATCTTTGGTCGTTTTGCGTGACTGAGCGCACGCACAAAGACCAGACAGTTACGCATCAACTCGTTTAAGCTCAGGTAAGAACATATCTCAGTATGGAAAAACGGTGGCCTGTTCCTTTATTAAAGTACTGTACTTAAGCTGAGGTTCTGAGGATCTCCACTTCACTTGAGTTCCTTTAACTTCACAAATACATCAGTTCTGTTATGGGGGAAGACTTTAGTGCAATATATATGTTACTGTGGCAAACACTCGCTGATCCTCGAAGTCTCCAAAGCCCAAACATTTACAGAAACGCGACATACCAGTGCATTTCTTTGACCTTTTCAACATGCCAGCCTGTCCGGCGGCAAGTGTCCAGCATGTATCCTCCTCTTTTGTGAAATCCACTTAAATAATGCCAGATTAAACCAAAGCGGCGCGGTCAGCAGCACCGTGCGGACAAGTGCCCTTTGATGCAGCCCCAGCGCTCAGCAGTTCAAAGGTTTGCAGATGAAATGGAATATAGATTATGCTCATTAATATATAGATGTGGTTAGTTATGGGGCAGGAGAAGGAGACCAGAGGAAATTCTGCTTTTGGATAAAAGGACTCCATTCGAAAGTACAAGGAACAACTCATTCAGGCTTTTAAAAGTACTTTGTGTGCTTTGTGTTTACTGTTACTGTCGACACCTGCATTATGTTCCCAAGACAAATTTCTACTTATGGGACTATAGAGTTGATCTTTTATCTATTGTTTGACTTAACCTACCTACCTACCCCTGCAGATGGAAATGAATATATGATTGAGACTCATGACATGCAAAGTCTTTGTTATATTTTGATGATTACGGCTTACACAGTCCATTTTCAAAATATTCTAATTTTCTGAGATGTTTTAATTGGGTTTTTTACAAGCTGAGAGCCATAATGATCAAAATTATTATTGACATATCTCACTTTGCATGATGATTATGGACAAAAACAAATTCAAAATCTCAAAAGATTAAAAAAAACCTGTTATATACACCCTGCATAAAATGGAAGCTTGAATGAAAACGTGCTGTCCGTTTCAGGCTGGCACCCTCCTCGTGGCCGGAATGGGCTTGTTCTGTGGAGCTCTGTATCGCCAAGCTCTGACCGGAGAGGTGGCGCCCAAGAAGGTGGCACCCTTCGGTGGGATGGCGATGATCGCAGGCTGGTTGGCGTTACTTCTGTGAACCTTCCCCCCCTCCTCCCCTCTCTACGCCGTGTCTGTGTGTGATGCTAAACAGTCCAACAGTGTACGAATGGACCGCTCCCATGGGTGTCACCGCGAGATAAGGGTGACGGCCTCATGGACAGTCCTTCTAATCAAGAGTGACAGTTTTGTCATGAAGGATATTAGACTCATTTTGTGTTGGGATTGAAGATGATCATTTTTACATAAAGGCATTCTTTTCACTGATAATAAATGACATTTTGTTGCACCTAATCTGATATAGTACATGAATTGTAAACGCTACAATAAAGGGATGTATAGTTTAACAATGTTTGAACCATCCATTTATTTCTGCTTATCTCATGCCCAGTGTCTACTTATGTCCTTGCACAAAAACTCAGTCTAAAGGTCATATAGTGAGGGCTGCGACGGGCATCGTGTAGAGCAGGGGTGCCCAAAGTGGGGCCCGCGGGACATTTTTGGCCCCCCGAAACAATTCTGTTGGCCCACCAGAGAGTGACCTGCTTTAGCGCTGCGTGTGGTTAACTCTCTTCCATTCATTCTCAATGGTAAATATGGATGCAGTACACTTTTTGACCACCAGCGTCAAATTGGGGGCGCTGTTTCACTCTTTTTGCAAAGTTAAGGAAACACTGTTGTGGTGACTTGGTATTTATCAATTACAGAGCGTTGTAGCATCAACTATCACAGTTTTCCAACTCCTATTGCAAAGGTTGTTGACGTCAACAACATAATATGTAAAAAAATTACCAAAAAAAATAATTACTTATTAGAAAAGAATTGATGCTGAACTGACACTTTCAAAATAATCTAATGTGGCATTTTCTTTGAGTTAACAAATGAGGTAAAGTTACTGTAGGAGCTGGAGATACAGGTGTTTTTTTTATTTTTACACTAAATTACTACAATTGTTGGGTTTGTTCTACTAAAACTAGGCTGTTGCCATAGTTACCATTTGTTTTAATAGAGCATGTTATTTGCATAGATAAAATCAAATGCAAATGTGGGCTATCAAAAAAATAAAAAGTAAATAAAATGAAGTAACTTTGTAATGTGCAGTTATATGTGTTTTTCGTGCTTGACATCGCCGTGTTTGGCCCGCGACTCACAGGCACTTTTTCATTTTGGCCCTCGGAGACAAAAAGTTTGGGCACCCCTGATGTAGAGTCTAATACTTCTGGAATGTTTGTCGCAGAGTGAGACGTCTTCTCCAGAGTGTGGACAGTGACCACCGATGCGCGGCCCGGGGTAAATAATCAGGCCCACCAGAGCTTCCATCTGCCCCTTAGAGCGACCCAAGCGCTGAAACCACCGCCTGAGTCGAGCCGTGTCCGTGTGCAAGTCACTCAAAGTAAAGTCACGCGTCTGACACCTCAACTGTGTCGTTATATATCATACTGCACATACAGCGAGGCGCCGCTTTAATAAACCATGTCAACAATATTCCCAAAAGGCTTGCATCCCGCAGTCGGTGTTCTCTTGTATTTGTCGTATACTCTAGAATCTGACAACTCAAAGTGTCAACATGAACAACTTTTACATCATTGTCAAAGCTTGGTGCTCTTCAGTGCAGGGATCATTCGCCTTTATATTAACAGGATGAACCTGGTGTGTCAGAAAACACTTCATACAAAAGTTTCAAATGAAAAAAAAAGACATTTCGAAACAAAATAGACGAATAGCTCTTGGTAAGGCTAGCCCCCGATTCCTCATGGCCAGGGGCGGACTGGCCATATGTCCATTCTGGAAGAGCACAGAAGGGCCACTGGCTCTAGGGCCACCAGTCCCGCCTCAACCGAGCTTTACCCAAATCTAAAAGCTAAAAAGAAAAGCATCAAAATAGCGAGAAAAAGAGGATGAAAACAAAACAAAAATGTGATGAAAAGGCAACAAAAACATGAGAAAAACACAACAACAAATATAATGAAAAAAACAACAACACAAATATGACAAAAATGTGGCGACGTGACAAAAAGTTACCATCCCTTTTGTAGGTCTTAGCTTTCAAATGAGGCGTTGCATTGTTGCTCTCCAGTCGAGAAGCTTTTAGATTTGGGTAAAGCCCAGTATAAAACAAAATATGAATCTAAAAGGAATTCCGAGTATGGTGTGCCACAAGGTTCAATTTTGGGACCATTATTATTTATTTTTTATACTAATGATTTTGCTTCTGTTTCTACGACCACCTTTCCCGTTCTTTTTGCTGATGAAACCAACCAAAAGAAATATTAATAAAAAGTCAACCTGGACTCGGTTAAGGCAGGTGGTTAGAGGTTAAAATATGCATTTGTGGAAGTGCACAATTACGCGAATTTGGGCCAGGCTGGTCAGAGTCCGCCCCTGCTCATGGCTGTGTCTTTATGGATCTTCTTCCTTAAAGCAACCCAACATCCAGGGCTAAATGGAGAATTAGATTTATCTCCTACTAATCTATGAATGTCACCTGGTGTGTGATGATGACCTGTCTGTGTAAATCTCCCCAAAATGTTCCTTAACCTCTTGACCCCCACCTGAACCGAGCCGCATTATCTCCAGTTTGGCTTTAACCCAAATCTAAAAGCTTCTTGAAAACACCGACAAAAAGCGAGAAGAAAACAAGGACGAAAACGCATCAAAAAGTGACCAAAGAAGGCCACAGAAGAGCAGAAGAAAAGAAACAAAAGACAAAAAGCCACTAAAGAGCAACAAAATGTGACGAGAACTCAACAAAAAGGTGGCCATAAAAAGAAACTGAAAAAAATTCTTTATGTGAAAAAAGTGATGGCAACACGGCAAGGAAAAAGATCAGTTTAGATCAGGTTTGCAGGTCTTAGCTTTCAACGGAGCCACTGGCCTATAGGCTGCAGGCTCCAGTCAGAAGAAGCTTTTTAAACCCCCCAGATTGATAAAAAGATTTTGTGTAACGGTAGGTGGAGTGGCACGTAAAAGCAAGATAACAATGAAACCTGGTTGTAATGACTTTCACTTTACTAGGCTTCATGTTTTCCGTTGGAGTTTTATGAGACTATGCAGGTAGCGGTTGTGTTGTAGTAAGTCATAATTAGTAAAAGGGGTGGGAAATTACGATAAACCTCATCCCGCTTCGCAAACCAAAGCTCATGTTTAGGAAAATATTGAAACCAAAACCCTACTCTCCCTGGAGGCCAGCAAGTAGCTCCTTTGTCACGACTCCTCCAGGCCTCATCAGAGCGAAGTCACGGCCGGCTGTTATTCCGGGACTCCCAGCGGCGCAATCACGTCTCGCACTTAGCTTTTCGGGAGACGCTTCGTATGAAAAAAAAAAAAAAAAGGAGAGAGAAGTTCCGAGCCGCTGTTTTGTTGGATTGATTAGCTGGCAGCGCGTCGTGATCGCGTTCACACTCTCACCGGCTGATTCGGTGACGAGACGGTGTTGTGGTTATTTCGGATCTTCCCTCTTCTCTCCTCCGTCACGCGGGCGGCAGCTGGCGACGGGCCTCGCCGGAAACTTTTGGAGAAAACTGATGAGAGTGTTCACGCGGCGCGGAACTCCCAGAGGAACAGAAGGACATGGAAGGTGCTCGGAGCAAACGTTTGTGGTCTGTATGCTTTATATCAGGGGAAGGCAAGTTTTCTTGGCGGAGGGACGATTTTCTTTATTGTAAATAGACCGAGGGCCGAAACCGCTGATTAGTAGCCCAAAGTAAAGCACAACACTGGAAAAATTACCATCTTAAATTAGATAAATTACTTAAAATACCTTGAGTTAAAGTTATTCTATGGTGAATTTGAGTCTGATCCATGATACAAATGCTACACTGCGTTCCAAATTATTATGCAAATGACATTTTTCTAAGATTTTCTAAATTGTCAATTCAAATGAGAGTCAGCATAATTTTTAAGTCTTTAACTGGTAGAGGATCATTTAAATGTGGTGGAAAAAATTTCCTAGTGATAACAGTATTTTTTTCAAAAATAAATATAGTAAAAACCTCAAAATCCACTGTTCCAAGTTATTATGCAACTCATCGTTTCAATACATTTTAAAACTTGTAATTAACTGAAAATGGTCATTTGTTGACTTTGCAGCATCGGGAGGTCATATTTACTGAAATCAAAAGCTATTTCAATCAAAAAAATATTAACAGGTCAAGTTATATTTTAATATAGGAGCCCTTGTGTGAGAGCAGCTTCAAAATTCTTAAATCCATTAAAATTGTAAGTTTTTGGACAGTTTCTGCTTGGATTTGTTTGCAGGATGTTAGAATAGCCTCCCAGAGTTGCTGTTTGGATGAAAACTGCCTCCCACCCTCATAGAAGTTTTTTTTGTTGATGCTCCAAAGGTTCTTAACAGGGTTTAGGTCAGGAAAGGAGGGGGTCCACATCATGAGTTTCTCTCCTTTTATGCCCATAGCAGCCAGTGATGCAGAGGTATTCTTTACAGCAGGACATGGTGCGTTGTCATGATGAAGAGGATCTTGTTAAGGAAAGAACGGCTCTTCTTTTTGTAGCATAGAAGACAGTTGTCAGTCAGAAACTCCACATATTTTTCAAAGGTCATTTTCACACCTTCAGGGAGCCTAAAAGGGCCTAAAGGGGCCGACCAGCTCTCTCACCATGTTTCTGGCCCAAAACATGACTCCGCTACCTCTTTACTGACGTCACAGCCTTGTTGGAACATTGTGGTCATTCACCAACCATTCACTACTCCATCCATCTGACCATCCAGGGTCACACGGCCTCATCAGTGAACACGACTGTTTGAAAATGAGTCCTCATGTATTTCTGAGCCACTGCAGTCGTTTCTGTTCATCAGCTTCAATGAACAGTTTAGGGGAGGCCCGGATAGAAGGTTTATGCACAACTGCAGCCTCTGGAGGGTCCTACACCTTGATGTTTGGGGGACTCCAGAGGCACCAGCAGCTTCAAATACCTGTATGCTGCTTTGTGGCATCTGTTCTCCTAATCTGATGTTTTTGTCTGGCAGAAACCGTCCATATTGTGCCTTTATCGGCACAAAACGGAGTGTGCTCTGAATCATCCACAGATCTCTTATCAGTACGATGATTAAGCTTAATCTTTCATGAAATATCGAAGGTTTTCATACTTAGACCAAGGTATTCAACTATTTCACGCTTTTCATCAGCAGAAAGTCCCTTTTTCTTTCCCATATTGCTTGAAAATGATGATCTGCTTAATAAAGTGGAACACCCTTTTCAGTAGTTTTTCCCTTAACTGGGCTTAACCCGACAACTAATCATCCCAGGTCTCTGAGATTTATGTCAGTGATTCATAGAGCCCCAAGACACGATACCATACATGAGTTTCATTATTATTGCTTTTTTTTTTTTTTACCTTTTTGACACAAAAATCCAATTTGCATAATAATTTGGAACGCAGTGTATAGCACCAGTGGAACAAGAATAAAACCCACTTGAAATCAGACAAATAATTGTTTTTCAATTGAAATGACACAAAATTATCTGAATTAAGAGAATAACGACTACTAGAGGTTTTATCTCGTATTTAATCTCTTAATTCAAGTTTGTAATTTCTTCCTTAAAACGATTGTTCTTTTTCCAGAGCACTTCCTTCAAATGCCAGTCTTGTACATCATATATGACCTAACTGGGTGTAATGACAGTATTTCTACCTTTTTTTCCTCCCATTTAACTCTAATAATGTTAAAAGTATTCTCTGATTTGTGTAATGTTTCTCAAAATCATTGAGGGCCAGAGGTTCTGTGTTGAAGGGCCTGACGTTGCCTACCCCGGCTTTATATCTTCTACATTAAAAAATCCTTTTTTTACGGTAACATCCTGTTCGTAACGGGTCCTTTCTTCCCTCCTGGCCGACTCTCTTCTCCATGTAGAGTTTATGATTCCGCCCCGTCTTCCAGCCGACATGTTTAATTACCTCGGGCCGGCACAGAAAGGAGCCGCTGTGTTCTATTGATTTTTCACTCCAGCGCCGTTTGGCCCCGACATGAGGAGAAGTGGGCCCTGTCGGACTCCTCGCCGTGGCTACATGATATTGAAGAGCGGGGGTGCACGGACCACAGAGACACTACGTGCCCTCAATGCCTGAACGCGATTGGATTCTGCTTTTTCAGGTGTGTCGGTTTTCATCTCCATTCGAGAGGGAATCCATGATGGCAGCTCAGGCTCTGAAGTTCTCCAGGGTCAATAAAAGACCAAGGCTAAAGGGCATGGCTCACCGGCCTGGAGACTGGTTGGAGACTTGAGTTGCCGCTGGTCACGGAGATGTCTTCGAGATGTTCCCTGGAGATAACTGGAGCCTCCAGGTAGTCTCAGTGAAGACGAGTAGGTTCGATTTCAGCCAAGACTCTCCATGTGCGTGCGGTCTCAAGCAGTTGTGTATTTGTTGTCCTCAACCTGTGAGACTCTTCTGTGACATCCCTGCAACGTCTTAGAGACCTGTTGGATACCAAGGAGATCTCAAACACCATTAATAGTATTAGTCCTTCAGACTTTAACAAATATACACACAAAAAAAGAGCGTGATTAGAAATGTTTTAGGCACGTGTAAAGTCCTATTAGTTTCTAAGGGTTTTTTCTCAATCGCGGGAATCCTCGGCGTCTAAACCACTTTGGACAAATCCAATTCATCAAAGCTCAACCAAGTGCTATTCCAATTCACCTAGATGCTCCACTCCTCCTTACCCAGAATGCACCTGGGTCCTTCACTCCCTAGCTGAGTATTACCCATAATACGCACCAACTTTCTTTTTTTTTCAACAGAGACCTTGACTAACATATCACCATCTGCCCGTGTGGACAAGATGACCAGTGGCGTCCAGGATAGAGATGATTATTTAGCATCTATTTCACTGCGTCTGCATGAGGGAGACACCGTCTGCATGTGCTTGTCAGAGCAGAACGGAAGCCCTGAAGTCAAAGGAACTATCGATCTGGGGAAGGTCCTGGAGAGCACAGTGACCTCCATCATTCATAAATGGAAGAAGTTCAGAACCACGAGGCCTCGTAGAGCTGGTCACTTGCCACAAACTGAGCAATCAAGGAGAAGAGCTTGGTCATGGAGGTGAGAAGAACCTGATGGACCAGAGTGAACCTGGTTGTTCTGACCGAGCTTTCATTTACGAACGATGGAGGTCACTGTGTTCTTCAGGACCTTCTATGCTCCAACAGATTTTCTGTACCTTCCCCAGATCTGTGCCTCGATACAAATCTGTCTGGGAGTCTACAGTCAGTTCCTTTGACTTCAGGGCTTAGTTCCTGCTCTGACGTCACTGTCAGTTGTGGGCCTTAAAGAGAGCTGTCTTTCCAAATCAAGTCCAGTTCATTTCATTTAGCCAGGTGGACTCTGACGGGACGATCAGTGAAAACAGGATGCTCCTCAGCTCAGTTTTGAGTCTCATAGCTATGGGTGTGATGCACATGCAATAGTTTTATTTTCAATGAAATTGCAAAACATTCTAAAAAACTTTGATAGGATATTGTGTGTAGATGAGGGAAAAAAACAAATTGAATCCATTTTGGAATAAGGCTGTAATGCCGACTGTTCAAATCCAGGGTGAAAACAGTTCTAGCTGTGTATATAATCAACTGAAAGTTCATTTCTCTTCACTCTTTGCTTTTAATGATATTTTATGATGACTACTTATCTTTTGTTGATTTGCCATCAAAGTGTGATTTGCGCACTTTCACCCATCCTTCCTTTCTCTGCAGCACAGTGGTGTGATGAGACATCGCTTTGGCCTGGGAGGTTTATCGCTTCGAGCGGCCAAGTCAAGTCAGACAATTGCTCCCAACGGATGACACATTCTCTCTGCCACGCGCATAATCTGGGCCTGATGCATGTCCACATTCAGCACCGAGTTTAGCAAATGAAACAGATCTTATTCACTTTCACACATGAGTCGCTAATGCCTTTCTTTTTTTAATCCCACTTGCCTTTTTTCCGTCTACTTTTTTGCTTGCGCCAACACCATCTGTTAACGCTGCTAAATTTGGACTCTGGCAACTTGAACGAACTCGGAGGGATGTGTCATCGTAGCATTCGTAAAATGGAACTCTTTTGGACTGGATATAGGATCCAATAAGTTAAGATTCGTTGTTACTTTATTGTTATGTTACCTTTGTGATCTGCAGTCCGACAGTAAATGCCAGAAATGAAAATGCATGACTCACCAGAGAAACTCAAAACTCTGTGGTGCAGAACATCCACCCCATGCTGGACAGTCGCACACAATGTTGTGAACTGTGGATGTACGGAGGGTTCTTAATGCTCCAGGTACAGTAGGAGGGGGCGGAGCCAGGTGCTGAGGTCAGTGGGGTCAGGCCGATCCAGACTGTAGCCTGTAGCCTGGGGCCCGGGGCAGTCTGCTCGCTGTGGCCAGGTCACTGTAGTGCTGTCTGCAGAAGTGCTGCGCCTCAGGCCAGGTGAGAGCCTCCTTCACAAAGAGGAGCTCCTCTGTTTGGCTTTCAGAGCAGAGGCCTGAAACAAACACATTTCATCTGTGCTCATCAGTAACAGATTTGGGCAGAGAGAGCCTGAGTAGATGCCTCTGAAATCTAATCTATTGTCATGCACTCCCCACTGGACGATCTAATGTCAGCAGCACAGCAGCAGTGGTGCGTGAAATACACATGCTGAGACTTTTGCAAATATGATAATGAATATGTTTATTCTTACTACACTTTTACACTTTTAGAGTAGGTATCGTTACTTTATAGAGCAAAACGTCAAACCATTATGAATAGTGTTTTTTTCTGTGAATCTGAAACCTGAAACAAATAAAGTCTGAAAACACCTGCAGCTTATTCAGTATTAATGGAAAACAAGAACACTGCTCTTGATTGGATTCATTCTGGTTTGAATCTTTATTTTGGGGAAAAATAATGAAATGACTTGACTCATTTTTTGTTTCACATACAGCTGCAGTTTTGGCTGAAATAGAACATTATTATTTGTTCCAAAGTGTCCAATCTAAGTGTCCAATCTCCTAACAGTTACAAAAACGTTTTAAAAACTGCACTGGGCTGCTATTAAATACAAACAAAGTTTGCCAACCCCTGATCTCGATTTTCGATTGGATTATTTTGTACTAAAAGCCTCAGCCGTGTGTCCCTCACCAGAGCAGGACAGGCCTCACTCGACTGGACATGTCTCTGGTTTCCTCTGCGATGATGCTGTGTCTCGTTATTGTTCCACAGATAAAACAAAGCCTCTGTTACTCTTAAAGGAATAGGCCACCGTTTTTACATACTGAGATATGTTCTTACCTAGCCTTAGCCAAGTTAATATATATCCGTCTGGTCTACTACCGTCTGGGTACTATATTGTGAGGCGTAATGATACGAGGAGCAAAACGTCCGCAGTAACTCCTAAAGACTTCCCCCGCTCACTTCCGTCAATAGAAGCTGTGTGACTTGTAGAGAGCAGCAGAGAACAGTTGAAGAAGCGTGGATAACTTGTGAACGATGCCTTTTACGTGCATCGTGCCGGGCTGTGATAACAAGCAGAAAGTATATAGTGTAGTAATGTTTCACAGATTTCCAACTCACCCCGGACGACACAGGACTCAGTACCTCGACCATGAGGTAGGAATGCGCAGCACTTTCCCAAAATATATTTTCTACTTGTTGTAAAAGGCTCTTTATAAGTCACGCAGCTTCTATTGACGGAAGTGAGCGGGGAAGTCTTTAGGAGTTACTGCGCGGACGTTTTGCTCCTCGTATCATTACGCCTCACAATATAGTCCCCCTTTTTATCTGCTTATAAAATCGACATGTTACATTTCTATGTAAATATACTTCGCATGAAAACACTTCACGTAACTTTATTTAAATAGGGAACACGTGGAAGAGCTTGGTAGCTTCTATCGTGAGCTTTTTTGGAGCTATATGACATGTGGGAGAGGCTGCGTATGTGCTCCGTTTGCCTGACAGAGCGCACGGAGAAAGACCAGACGGGGATATATTAACTCGACTAAGGTTAGGTAAGAACATATCTTAGTATGTAAAAACGGTGGCCTATTCCTTTAAAGCGCTCAAACCTGACTGGAGATCTCAATAGTAAGTGAATATGAACATGAAAATGAAAATGAAGAAGGATGTGATCTGATTAGTCGTAAAAACCTTATGTGGATCATTATAATATAAATCAAAGATTTAGTTTTTACTCTTTTGTAAACAAACGTATCTGACCCAGACTGTGGATAAATGTGGGGATGTCGTCACAGAGGGTGGCACAGCGCTTAGTGCTTCACAGCCGGAAGGTCCCGGGTTCAATTCCCACCTGGAACGGGGCCTTTCTGTGTGGAGTTTGCATGTTCTAAAAACATGTACAATAGGAATGAATGAGAGTGTGAGTGGAGGACAACGGACTGAAATTAGCCCAAGGCTACAATCCGCCGTGGCGTGTTTACATGCATGAGTCCCATGTGTGTTCATTAACATGCACTGTCCCGCCCAAATAAAATAAATACATAAATAAAGTTGATGCGGTTAACGGCAAAAAACAACACACACCCTCTTATTATAATTCATGGATCTGAATGTGAAAACCACGGCCCGGTTCTGGCCCACGGCCCGGTTCTGGCCCACTGACCAGCTCACTTTATTAAGTTATCTGTGAGGATGTGGATTCAAAACAGGCAGTAGTCTGGATTATGCCATAGAAGTTTATTAAGGTTAAGGTTAAATTATACTTTATTAATCCCCGTAGGGAAATTCATTGCCGCTGGGGCGACCTGTAGGAGCAGGGAGCTGCCAGTGTGGGCCGGCGCTCGGGGACCCATCTCCATGATGTGGAGCCAGGCTGGTGGTCAGAAGCACCTGGCTGGAGGATTCACCTATTGTACATGTTTTTAGTGGTAGGGGAAACCGGAGTACCCGGAGAAAACCTACGCAGACACGGGGAGAACATGCAAACTCCACGAGCACGAGCGCTAACCACTGTACCGCCTTTACCATCAATACGAGACATGAACTCCAGACTTTGCACTTGTCTGACCATTCAAACCTCACTATGCTTTTCACACATGCGCTATTCCACATGAAGAGGAACAAACAACCTCTGCTGTGCATCATACAGAGGCAACATCATGGCAGTACTTTAGAAATGGTATGACCTGACATGATAAATATCTATTTCCTTCATAACATTTATGATGAGGAACACCTAAAAAACATTTTACAAACACAGGATAATCATGAACTAATGTTGAAATAATGCTTTGCAAATATACCCATTCATAAAGTCCTACAACGTACTGCATCATTAGCTCCTTGCTTAATAACATTTATTCATAATTAGTTCATCCGTTCATGATTAAAGCAGTACTAAGTAACTCTTCCCCCTAGAGGCCATTAGTGCAAGTGCAGGTGTCGTAGCAAGTTACGATTTTTTAACTTATTAATTGTCTTGGAGAGTAAATACTACACTGACAGGAAAGGCGAAGGGAGAGAGGGTTACTGTGCATCCAATTATACAATGGAAATATTTTTTTCACTCAAACTTTGCTGTAAATACTGTTTAAAGTGACGTTAGCCCGCAGATAGCTTTGCCCGTTAGCATGTTAGCTTCTTCTTCGTGATTCCATTAGTGTGTATTGCTTTCTCCGCACCGGGGGCAGTCAAGTTGCAAACATGGTTTTCTGGCCAGAGACACCAGGGGGAGATGAAAGACCCTCCAATCATCCCATAAACACTTGTATTACCCCCACAGGGACTACGGAAGGATTTATTAAGGTAAACACGTTACTTAGTACTGCTTCAACTTTATTGGTATGGAAGTGTTACTGTACATCTCATCAGTAAACACAACATAACCTTCAATAAAGATGGATAAATATGAAGAATACAGTACTCAGTAATCAGTACTCCGTGCATACCATCCATACACGCATTTAAAGTCAACTAGCTGAGAATCCGACATGGTTATGACAACTCATCTCCATCAACGGCCCTCAGTCATCAACAGCACCTCATTTCACTCGTCTTTTTGCAACATTGACTTTGTAAAATCGATTGGATTCGTCCTTGGACTATTTTGCCTTGAAATGTGTCTTCCTCCTGGATATTTACATCCAAGTGTTGCAAAAATGTCACTTCATTAACTACAACCTGTCTGTGCACCAAATGTTATTTCATTTATTTTAAGAAATCGTTTGGTTCCTCCTGGTTTGGTAGTAAATACTTCACTGTACTTGTAAAGAGAGAGTTCAAATAAATGTTGCAGGATCATTCATTTGTTATTCCATAAACATCGCCTCTCTTTGTCCCGAGATATGCAGTAAACGTGTTCATATCACGCGCTTATTTTACAGATTAGCTCAGTTTAGTTTCTTCATTTATCAGGGAGCATAAATAAATAAATACATAGATCTTATTAAAGGAAAGGTCTTTGTGCCAGAACGAGATATTATTTAGTTTCATCTTCAGTCCCTGGGCAGATGCACACATCGGTGAAATATTACTGATAACCTTCAGTAATATTAGTTATTATTCACAGCAGGACCTCGGTCATACCTAAGGCTTTCTCCCACAGCGACTGATCTGCCTCCAGTTCATTTGTACCACATGATATTTGTGATGTTTGAAACTAAGCTTTACTGCTTTCATGCTTTTGAAAATGTGACTTATTTAGATGGAAAACAACTGTTGTAAGTCATAAATATCATTTTATTTCAGTGAAGCGGCAAATGAGTGAAGAAATGTTGGACAGAAAAAGTTTTTTGTTTGAATTTTCAAGTTAAAGGGACTAGATGCAAGTTAGTCAATTTATACTCACTACTGCCACCTCAGGTCTTATGTGTAACTGCAGCTTCTATATTAAGCTCGTGCATGACGGCAATTCTGACCCGAATTAACACCTTTTTAGTGACAGTGCAGGATTTTAGTTGTGGTGAACAGGTCTGAGCTCATTCTACACACTAGGACATGGCTGGAACATGTAGGGGGAGGAAAATACATAATTTTAACATTTTTAAACCGCATATAGTCCCTTTATTCCCTTAACTCCCACCTGAACCGAGCACATTTTCTCCAGTTTGGCTTTACCCCAGTCCAAAAGCTTCTGGAAAAAAGCTGTGAAAATAGCGACAAAACTGAGACGAAAACAATGATGGAAATGTGACAAAAAAGTGAGAAAACATTGACAAAAAAGTGACGAAAAATTGATGAAAAAGTGGCAAAAATGTCACAAAAATGTCACAAAAATGTCACGAAAAATGGATGAAAAAATGATAAAAATGTGACAAAAAAATGACAAAATGTGACAAAAATGACAAAAATGTGACAAAAATGTGACAAAAAAAAATGACAAAAATGTGATAAAAATTTGACAAAATACGACAAAAATGTAAAAAAATAAAAAAGACAAAAATGTGACAAAATGTGACAAAAAATGACAAAAATGTGACAAAATGTGACAAAAAAAATGACAACAATGTGACAAAAAATGACAAAAAAATGACAACAATGTGACAAAAATGACAAAAAATGACAACAATGTGACAAAAAATGACAAAAAAATGACAAAAAAATGACAAAAAATGACAAAAATGAGACAAAAATGAGACAAAAATTTGACAAAAAATTGACAAAAATGTGATAAAAATTTGACAAAATATGACAAAAATGTAAAAAAAATGACAAAAATGTGACAAAATGTGACAAAAAATGAAAAAAAAAAAGTGAAAAAAAATGACAAAAATTTGATTTAAAAAAAGTACAAAAATTTGACACAAAATTGACAAAAAATAACACAAATGTGACATAATATTGACAAAAAAATAACAAAAATGAGTTGAACACCCAACCAAAAAATGATGGAAAAAAAATCTGATGGCGTGAGGAAAAAGATCCTCTCAGTTCAGGCGGGAGTTAAGAGGTTAATGACATAGAGGCAAAGGTCTTACAGCAGTTTGACTCTTTTCCCATTGAGACAACACGGTCGGCACGGCAACAGTTTAAAATGGTTTGCCTCTATCTATGTCACTTCAAGTCAGTTCCAGGTTGTGTTATTGCGTCGTCACAAGAGCTAAGTTAAAGGTGCATTATGGAATGTTTTATGTGGAAAAAAGTTGGTATTTGACCTTATAGTGACCCAGCGGCTGCATGAGTGGGCAGCATGGCGCCTTTACTTTCCATAAATCAAAAAAACAGCATTGCACACTCAAGTAGCCGATTTTTAATCAGGATGATGATGACGTTTCGGCATGAGCCTTCATCAGATCATTCTTTTTTCATCTTACATTTAGCTCAGAGGACACGTTTATGTGCTAAATCTGCAAAGGTCTGTACATTCATTCATTAAATGTGGTCCATGACTTGACAACAGCTGAATATTTCTATTTTTTTAAAGATTTTGCGATGTTTGATGGCTAATGCTAACGGCTACAGGAAAAAACCCGCTAACGTTTGCAGACATTTTGTTTCACTCCATGTCTGTGCATTTTTATTTGGTGGAAACTACATCCACAATTGAGCGTTTCCCTCTCGAACGTCACCATTTGTGGGCGTTCCCAAAGATGCCGTCAGTATTTCCAGTGTACATGTACATACAGTATCACAGATGCTTCGGACACATCTCCGAGTGGGCTTCTTTTCCAGAGTCCTCCACTTTATCTGGACATCGGTGTGGCCCGCTTCATGGAACTTTTCATATATCTGAGAAAGAAAAAGCCTGCCTTATGAGAAACGTAGCAGAAATGTGTTTGGTAAAAGCAAGAGCTAACCTTCTCATAAACCTGTTGGTAGATGGTTGGATCAGACAGGTCAAAGCCAGAGAGATGAATCTTCAAAACAATGCTCACTTTCTGCTGCCTGGACCCTGGACACACAACAACATGCTGCCTTAGGGAACAGCCTTGTCTTTTCTTTTGTTTTTGCACATTTTAGTTACATTAGTTATTATCTAATGTATTTAGTTGGTAGGTAAATCAGGGTCCTCTCCCAAATGATCTACCTTGATAACCCACTGCATTACGGTTTAGTTGAACTTGATGACCACATTTGGTTAGCCTGACTTTCCAGAGCCACTTCTTTCCGATTGAAAGTAAGTGTGTCTGGGCACGGCTGATCGCTCCCGCCATTGAAGTTACGAATTGCAGAAAGTCATCTGAGCTTTGCAGTTTTTTTTTTATGCTCTGCGTGGGCTTTTGGGGCCACCATAGGGCTCGCTCAGGGCTAGCACTGAATCGCTTTACATCCATTTCAGTGGAGTCTTTTAAAATTGGACTCACCTGATTTTCCACCTTCTGAGAAACAAACGAACACACAGCGGGGGTCATTTACGAAGCGTTTTAACACGTACAAACACGGTAGAGTGTAGTAAAGTGGAGCAAAAAGCAAGTGCAGTTGTACCCTGTTTGTATCTGGCTCATAAAGTAATAATTGGGTATTGTTTTAAATGGAGTCAATATTTATTGACTAGGTTCGGGAGCAGGACCTCGCCTCAGCCAATCCCCTTCTGCATACCAACCACTCCTGCTTTCACCTGGCCACGCCTCTAATTACCCACAAGCCTTATATATACACCAGGCCAAGCCTCTTCATTCATGTTTGCTCGAAACTGTCGACCCCACCCTCCCTCCCTCTACGTCTGTTTTATCTTTCAGCCCTGATTCTTCTGCTGGGAGGGGGGTCCTGAAGAGCTGGGTTCAATCGAGACGGAGCCCCCACCCACAGTCTCGCCCAGCTTCACTCTGCACATTTAAAACATCAATAAATTCTTCAACTGCAATTTGTTGTGGCGTGGTCCTTGCTAGTGAATGGTTATAAAGACAGTACATGCTACCTGAAACCTTGATTCCCTCTTGAGCCAAATACAGACACCACGAGTTTGTCCCATGTCCTTTTAAAGTCCTTAATCCTTACGAAATCCACGGGGTTGGGCACAAGGGGGCGACGGCGTATTGATGATCGGCTACATGAGGAGGCACGAGCCGTATGTTCGCTGTTCACCTGCCGCTCATCCCTGCGCCTCTCCACGCGTGTATTCCTGCTGGATCAATATCCTCTGCTTTTGAAGAGTCCACGATGAAAACCTCATAGTCCTGCTAGTTTCCATCCCATATGCACCTGGCCTGTGCACTTCACAGGCGCAGCAGGTGAAATCATGTGCACCTCGGACCAGCGCATGGAGACCGCTGGATGAGCGCGGAGGGCTTGGAGTTGTTTTTGTTTTTCTGCATGTACGCGATTAAATAACTGAAGGCAACAGACACACAGGCAGCATCTATAGGTGATTTCAGGCCAAGAGTATCTATTTGCTTTAATCATTGATTGTGGACATCTGTCATTTATCCATCATATATCACTTGTAAATGTTCACTCAAAGGCTCAGTCAGGAATTAGAGCCGCAGCAGTTTTGCGCGTTAAGTCATTTGCATATCACATTTGCGGCACTAATAATATGCACAGCTCCTCATAGTAAATCAGGAGCGACACGCCCACTCGCTAATTTTAAGTGCTACTCGCAATTTAGCTCCAGGCTAAGTAAATGACCCCCAATGTGTTCCCTCTGTTTTGTGTTTAATTTGCATGAAAAATGAGAGACTAAATGACATGCGCTTACTACGGTTAGCAAACACTAGCTTGTGAATTTGAGATTTGTTCCTATGGGTTTACACAAATCAACACATCAGCTCACACTTGTTGTATGTCCCAGTCACTTCTTTCGGATGAGAAGATGTAAAAAAAAAAAGCCACCTCTCAAATATCCGATTAGGATCAGTCTTACCTTGACAGTAAAGTGGATGTTTGTCTTTACAATTGTACATGTGCCAGGTGTGCCCGGCGGTCCCTGCAGCGCAGTGGGGCTGAGAAGGGTGACCCCGTCCAGATGGAGCCAGTTAGTGAAGGAGACGGGGCTGTCGTCAGGCCACCTCCAGGGTTTTCTGTACAGCCAGACGTACTCAGAGGCCTCCTCCGCTGGCACCGCCCGGCTGTTCTCCTCTGCACTCTCCATCACTGCCAGGTCAGTGTACTGTGCTCTGCAGAGCTCCTGAGCAACTGTCCAGTTCGTGCCAGATGGCGAAAGATGAAATGCTTTTGGATCAGATCCTATAAGGACAAATATGAAGTGTACAGTTATCATAAATGATGTCTGCAGATCTACAGTATCTGACAATGTGACCCATTCTTCAGGGAGTCAGGAGCAGGGGGCAGCTGCAGCGCCACCCTGAGATTTAAACTCTGGACCTTGTTGCTTTGAGGACATTAACAGCACTAATGTTGCTTAAAGCTGAGGTAATAAAATGATTTTCATTTGGCCCCATAGATCCACATTGTAAAGCAAACGTTTTCGACAGGAAAAGTGACCATGTGCTGTTGTGTGTCTATGAACCAGGAAGTCTGAGGCTAAACTAGCACTGAGTTAGCATTGCTGCTACACGTCTCAACTCTGTCCTGCTCTGAACTCCGGCTGAGATGAGCTTCAAATGAACTCAAGTGACCAAACGGGATGTGAGGAAGGGGCTGTGTTAGTTAGGAAACTACCCAGGCCCACCTTAATGTACCCATAGGCCCCGGGGCTTAAACAGAATAGTTATTTTATCGATGATACCATTGATAGTTTCTCTTATTGATACGGTTCTTTATCATTCCGCTTATCAATTCATTTAAAAAAAGGCTATAAATCAGGCTATAATTTGAAAAGAAATGACCTATTTTGACTTTCCTGACACTTCCTCAAAGCATTTTTATAAAGCTAATGTAGAATGGTTATTAAAATAACGGGATTTAAAGCTATTTCAGTGGCAGACACTCTATTTTTATGAACGAGGGTCGAAGGATAATCTCAGCCCTTCAGCGTCGTAGTTTCTGAATGATACGAGCGAGCGGCAAAAGCACGTGTTTCAGCACGTGCACTTTGTTTTGGTTCTTAATAACTCAGCAGCTGCAGCATAAGCGTGTATGAGGAGGACAGATTCAAACGGGCTCTTTTCAAAGTGCAGCGCGGATCCTAAAACAGCGCAGACGTTTGGGATGGTGCGAGTGGTGCGTGTATCTGCAGCCGTGTATCTGCGGGCGTGTATCTGCGGGCGTGTATCTGCGGGCGTGTATCTGCGGGCGTGTATCTGCGGGCGTGTATCTGCGGCCGTGTATCTGCGGCCGTGTATCTGCGGGCGTGTATCTGCGGGCGTGTATCTGCGGGCGTGTATCTGCGGGCGTGTATCTGCGGGCGTGTATCTGCGGGCGTGTATCTGCGGGCGTGTATCTGCGGGCGTGTATCTGCAGGCGTGTATCTGCAGGCGTGTATCTGCAGGCGTGTATCTGCAGGCGTGTATCTGCGGGCGTGTATCGGCGTTTATCGTATAAAGAAGCTGCGGCGCAAAGCGGATCAATAAGAGGCGTCGTTAATGAAGGAGTCAGGCGGTTCTGATGGATTACTCATCTTGTAGATATACTCGGTGCTGCTCCAGTGGGACAAAAGAGCCACTACAAGGAGGCCGAAGAGTCACTACAAGGAGGCTGCGGGTTGCCGACCCCGTGATAGGCCCTTGAATACGGTAGGCCCCTGGGCTACAGCCCCTGCTAGCCCATTGGCTAAGGCGGCCCTGAAACTACCTCCGACTTTCACAGTTTGATTCAGGTAGTGCAGCTTTAATACATGTTGACGTTGAACATTCATTTTAAGATGTATGTACACAGAACAAAATGTTGTTCTTACAAATATCTAAAGCCAGTTAAAAAGACGTAGTGTAACATATGCAAATGGAGCCTGCTGAGTAGCTGTCCTCACGTATTACTCACCAGAGAAACACAAATACCTGTAGTGACATGAACAGGGGGCGCTGTACCACACCAGGTTTTGCTGTAACACAGTGTTGTGCACTGTGGAAGTAATACGGACCAGGTTCATTCCAGTTACTGTAGGAGGGGGCGGAGCCAGTGGCTGACCATCTCCAGGTACTGAGGTCAGTTGGGTCCTTGAACAGGCCGATCCACACTGTAGCCTGGGGCCCGGGGCAGTCTGAGCGTGTCCTCAGGGCTGCTCGCTGTGGCCAGGTCACTGTAGTGCTGTCTGCAGAAGTGCTGCGCCTCAGGCCAGGTGAGAGCCTCGTTCACAAAGAGGAGCTCCACTGTTTGACTTCCAGAGCAGAGGCCTGAAACACATTGACCTTCTCGTTCATTAACATTACTAATGCAATACAATAAAGACTTTTTCTTTTTAAATCAGCAGCCAAGCGTCCAGACCACGGCTGGGTGTTTTTTTCTGTGTGAAGTTTGCACATTCTCTCGGTTTATGTGTAGGTGTAAAACATGTACAATAGGGTTCACTATGCAATCTGTTTCCTCTGGACTCCTCTGTGGCACTGGTCGATGTCCCGACAGCTCCGACAGCACAGCCACCGTTACTTTTTAAGCACTGAACCTGACTGGACATCTCCGGAAGAAAGTGAATATGCAAACTGAGGAAAAACAAAAGCATCTGCTCTGATTCATTTGGACGTTCACTCGCTGTCATTACCTTGACCAATGAAAAATTCAAAGTCTTCTTTTTTTGCACGAATAAGCTCTGCGGGAAACCCCAGGGGATCCCACATGACAGCGACTCCCCACAGCCACGGCTTGTTCATTTTGGATAACCAAAAGTGCTTTTCTCATTTTTACTTGTTTGATGGATAATCCCTGTGGTAATTATTACTCACAGTTTTACACCAGTGAAGTGGCCACTTTATGAGAACAGTTTAAAACAAACATTACAGTGGGATTTTGGAATTTCTCACATGTCTGCCTAAATTGGTCATAAAATGTGATGAAAAAAATAAATAAAAAGTGTCTGCTTAAACTAACACCACCCACACATTTACATTTGATCATAATTTTATTGTCCATAACATGTAAACATTCACAGGACTTGCTCAGGGTCTTTCAAGTGCCTCACTCAAAAGAGCTCACTGAAGACCTACGATCAGGAATTATTGATTTGTATGAAGGTGGAAAAGGTTACGGAACCATCTGTAAAAGTCTTGATGTTCATGAATCCACGTTTAGAAAAAACTGTCTATAAATGGAGACAGTTTGGCTTCGCTGTTGCTTCACTTCCAAGGAGTGGCCATTCTGTAAAGATGACTCCAAGGGCACAATGAGGTAAAAGAGAACCCTAGAGTGCCAGTTTAAGACTTACAGAAGTCACAGGCACAGGCCAATATCTCTGTGGACACATCTACAATATGTAAAACATTTAACAAGAATGGGGTTATTTTTGAATAAAATACTGGGAGTTTTTTTTGTTCAATCACAGTCATATTATCCTCTAACAGTTAAAGGCTTGAAAATGATGTTAACTGTCATTTGAGTTGATAATTTAGAAAATCGTTTGGAACGCGGTGTAATTGTTTAGGTGGTGTTAGTTTAAGCAGACACTATTTACTTATTCTTATGATTTAATAAAGATCAGACCACACTTTATGACCAATTTAGACAGAAATGTGAGAAATAAAGGGCTCGCTCATATTTTCTTCCCACTCTATGTTAAAATATGATTCTGTTTTCAATTAAAATATGACTAAATACAGTGTCAGATATTTTTTGTCATGAAATGATCTTGGGGCCCCAGGCGAGCCCCACACAAACCTCTGTTCTTTAACAGTGGGGGCCCTCAAACCTTGGATACAAAAGAATTAGACTGAAAGAAAATGGTTATTGACTGTCTGGACTCATTTGAGCCGACTGCATATCCCATCGCCAGGATCTCTACGGTTGGAAAATAGTGACTTCAAGAAGTAAAACATTTCAAATCATGTTGACTATTAAGGTAGTTAGTTACCTTTATTAGAAGTCCTTTTATGACATTTAAAAAAAAGTGATAATTACATTAAAGGTGCATAATGTTACTTTTTATGTGAGGAAAAAGTAGGTGATATTTGTGTGTTTTTGACCTTGTGTTAGTGGTTAGCATAGCACCTTTATTGGCATGTATGGGCAATCAAGGAGATGGCTTCATCATCAGAAAAAAAAACCTGCCAGTAGAATGTCTAATGACAACAATACAGTTCTTCTTTCTGCGTTTGATCACATCCTGTACCCAATAATCACTTTTATCCAATCGCACAGAATGTCAAATCAGGGAAAAGTATAGGGACATTTTTCTTAAATCTCATTATGTTAACTGTCTAAGATTGACAATTAAGAGGGTCCCATATTTCCAAAGCCTGTGGAATTTGGATGTCTCCCCGCCCTGAGATTAAGTGGGATTCCTTCGGTTTCCCCCGCCAACCTCTAATCTGCAAAATGGGTGAAATCCTCCATCTGATCCTGTTAAAGTAGAGAGTCATCGCAGTGAACAGCCCAGGCTTGTCTGAGTTTGCGTGTTGTCTTTGTGAATGTCGCTGTTATATCAATCTGGGGTGGCCTCAACAGAAATTATCCTTTCGGCGGGGACATTTCTCACTGATTGGATCCAGTGCCTCATTTTAGCCAATCACAGCCAAGTCTCAAAATGTATCTACTCAACAAAGCGAGTGTCTGAAACCATATTTTAAGTAGAGCATTTAAAAGTGGTTTTACTGATTGCAATTGTTGACATTCACACAGAAAGAAAAACATTTTAACTTCATGTATAAGTCGGTTATGTTTAGACCTTTTTTGTTTTGGTTCTCGAGACAACTTAATTGAACATTTCCCAACATTCAGGGAGCAATGCTGCCACGATGATGCAAACGACAACTCTAGTGACCAGTTTGCCATCGATAAAAGGCTTTAGAATTAGATACTCAGAACCTCTCTGCCTCATTTCACTGTTTTTTGTTTTTTTTTGCAACATTGACACTGACGTTTTGCCTATAAATTTGTCTTCCTGAAGGCCTTTTACATATTTAATTTCAGAACTGTTGTTTGGCTGTATAATCCCAGGCCTGTTTGACTTGCAAAAATATCACTTCTCCAAGTCTGTGAATAGCATGTTATTTCATCACTTGGAAGAAAATCTGAGTGGAGGCTAGATGGTGATTCCTCCAGATTCTCATGTTCCGTTTCCCTGATTTTTTTCCTCAAAATGTCCAAATGAGTTGTTCCTATTGTTCCCATGTCCTGTATTATATTTCCCAGCAGACACAGAATATAGCATGAGGTCATACTTGCCTGATCCGACTATGCTGTCTATTTCTATCACACTGTGTCCTGCGTACTGTCAGCGCAGTCTGTGGCAATATCCAGTGTGAATCTGACTTGTCGTGTGTTTTGGTTCATTTTGATGTAGATTTTTAAATGAAGAGGTTAGGGGTCATATTTTCAGTGAAATAACCTGGAATTGAGACTGTGTGACTTAACTAGTGGTGGGACTTGGTTAACCTCTTAACCCTAACCTGAACCGAGCACATTTTCTCCAGTTTGGCTTTACCCAAATTGAAAAGCTTCTTTAAGTGTCAAAATAGCAATGAAAATGAGACGAAAATAAGGATGAAAATTCCACAAAAGAGCGACAAAAAAAGTGTGACGGAAATCCAACAAAAAAAGTTCTAGGGAAAAAACAGAGCAACAACGTGAGGAAAAAGCTCGGTTTAGATTCATTTTGTAGGTCTTAGCTTTCAAATGAGGCGTGAAACTGGCCCATAGTCTGTGACCTGATAGATTTGGGTAAAGCTGAACTCGAGAAAATTCCCTCTGTTAAAGGAACAGGCCACCATTTTTACATACTGAGATATGTTCTTGCCTGAGCTTAGACGAGCTGATGCGTACCTGTCTGGACTTTGTGTGTTCCCTCAGTCATGCAAAACGACCAAAGATGTTGTTAGCATTTGGCCTCTCTCAATGTATTCCTATGGCTCCAAACGGGTGTGAAGTTGGAAGCGACCACACTCTTCCACGGGCACAAAGACCAGACAGGTACGTAATCAAATCGTCTAAGCTCAGGTAAGAACATATCACAGTATGGAAGAACTGTGTGCCCTCAGTCATGCAAAAAGACCAAAGACGTTGCTAGCATTTGGCCTCACCCAGCATATTCCTATAGCTCCAAACAGAGTGAAGTAAGAAGCGACCAAGCTCTTCCACACGCACAAAGTCCAGACAGGTACGTATCAACTCGTCTAAACTCAGGTAAGAACACGTCACAGTATGTAAAAACGGTGGCCTGTTCCTTTAAGGCGGGGGTTAAGAGGTTAAGGAAACCCCGTATTAGTTCTGCATTTCTATTCATAGTTTTAATATATTCATAGCTTTATTTCCCGAATCTAACCCAACCACAGCAAACGCCTCCTGCGCAGTGCTTAGCGAGACCGCGCGCACCTGTCCACTAAACCTCAGCTCACCTCCACCAGCCAGTGTTTTATCGAGAGCAGGGGATTTTAATCATAAACCTGGCCTCGCAAATCCATCCGTGCGCGCTCCGGGTCCGCTATGCTTGGCAACGAGGGGCGTGCGTAATGCGTACCGTGCCGTATCCACTCCCCTCTCCATACCGCCTCTAATCCCATTCCATGCGCGCATCCTGGGTGGAACTGGGAGCAGCTTGTTTGGGGTAGTAGGACCATGATTTCTGGACCTGTGTTGCCGGGGGGAAGGTGGCACCGCCGGGGACCTGTTGTTGTCGTTGGAAATGTCAGCTGCGTGGAAGAAGAAGCTCCAAGGGGATCTGCGTAATTGTAAACAGAGAGGAAGATAGCGGTTAGAATCCCCCCTCTGCCTCGCCGTGGAAAGGGTACGTGCGGTCGGGTGCGTGGTTTTGGGGGAAACCATATCAAAACGTGTGTGTGTGGTAAAATAAGCTTTTGGACAACGGGGGAAATGTTTAGAAACGCCGTGAAAACGAAGTAACGCTCTCATTTAGCATGTGTGTCGATGGCACAATCTGCTTCGGGAGAGTATGGCTTGACGCACAGTGGCGATCTGGCATTACTCTGCACCGATTCATGATAAAATACTTACCGGCTGATAAATAAGTAAAAGGTTCGTAGTACCCATAAAGTGTCGTAGACTGGATGTATGCTAAAACATGCCAGGGAAGTTACGCATTTAGTCACCACCTTCTTCTTCTTCTTGGTTTGGGAGAAGTTAGCGTGTTAGCTCGTGGTTCCAGTGTTATTTGGGAATGCATGGAAGCTAGCATACGGCTGGTGTGGGTGTATACCAAGTAGTAATGGTGTTTTAGTGGGAATATGTTCGTGCACGTAGGCTTAGTAGTGTCGCTGCACTTGTCCTGCTGTCGCCACCTGTCGTTAGCCGGCGTGCTAACTTAACGAGGCTAGTTAATTGCCCTGTGAATGTACGCGTTTTTGCAGGAAACTGGCCACTTCCGAGAGACTCTGTTGCCGCTTACATCCCCCCCTCTTTTGCTACACTGGCCGTGGGGGGGTCATGCTAGATTATTGTGGCGTCGGTGTGAGAGGGATAAGAGTATTAACTAGCTAGCGTTCACTTAAGAGACAGAAGGGTGGCTAATTAGCTCGGCTATTAGCTTAGCGGCTAAATTGACCTAGTTGAGCTGGAAAGAAGCCATGTTGACATGCAACCCGGCTGAGATTTGTTTACATTGGAGCTTCAAAGCGCTCCCATTCATAAAACGCGGTCAAAAGCACAGAATGAACCCCAAATGCATTGCAAAATGACCTACTGATGCATGCACATAATGTTTTTGTTTATTTTCTCATAATGTCTTGCTTGTCTAATATAATATAAAAATGAAGTAGGCCCAAGTTTAGAATTGCTGGCTGACATTGTACAATATCAGTGTCCAGATATGGTATAGCTATTCAAAAAGAAAACAAAAAACAGAAAATGAATATTTGGCAACATGAGGAAGAATGGGTTGTCTTAAAACTGGCAAGGCAGTGTTTTAAATCCCTGCTACTGCCTGCTGCTGTTGTGTCCATGGGCAAGGCGCTTTTGCCCACCTTGCCATACCATACCATGCCATGCCATGCCATACCATACCATACCATACCATACCATACCATACCATACCATACCAACTTTATTTATAGCACTTTAAGAACTGTACAGTTGGCCAAAGTGCCGCACACAGAAACAGATACAAATATTTGCAGTAAAAAATATGAGGAAAAAAGTACATCAACAACAGCAGGCAACATCAATTTGCATTAAACGCCAGAGAAAAAAGGTGCGTGAATGTATGCGCAAGTGAGTGTTTGGTGGTTTGGAGAGACAGATGGACAGCTTAGCTTCAGTCAGTCGATCCAGTTGCAACTGTGGTTAAAAAAACAAAAAAATGGTCTGATCTTCATTTGAACATGCTACTTTGCCTGCCCTCGTCTTGATGAACGCAAAACCGACTTCTTGTCATATTCATCGTGGTGTAGAGCAGGGTTAGGCAAGTTTGCGTCACAGAGGGCTGATTTTCATCATTGCCAAAACACCAAGGGCTGAACCTCACCATTGAACCTTAAAGTTAAGAGCCATTTTTGCAAATGCCAATGTTTTACATCTGTGGTTCTAAAGTGATCTGACTCCGAGACCCGCCATTACCTTAATGACAAGCAGCGACCCAAATAAAACTAATTTGTCATATATTGTATAAAATATTGTATTTACCACTCCGAGCCGTAGATTTGCTTTTAAGACTGAAATTATGATCAAAACAACCCAATAATATTATTTATAACAGACTCCAGTGTGTTTCCGTGTAGTTTCAGATGGAAAATATTGAACACAAGTTTCCCTGTAGACTTGCGACCCACATTTGAGAATCACTGTTTTACATTATATATGACCAAGTGGGATGATCTGCATGGACATTGAACAAATACACTATAAAAAGACACTATTTCTCGCATTTTTAGAGGTATTTGATCCCTTATTTTCATAATAACATTCCTCAAAATATATCCTACCCTGGTGTATAGCCTACAGGCTCTTGTTTTTTCCATCAACAAACCATTCCTGCAGTTCTTGAGTTATATCATGTCATTCATGCATTTTCATTCAGACGTCTCCTCCACCTGCTGATGTCATAAGGTGGTTCAAACTGCTTCACTCGTGTCCATTCGCTGTATACCGGCAACGTGCAGAAGATAACTTAACATTTCATTTGAATGCATTGTCAGCTATGGTACTTGGCAGAGATTTGTTTACATATAGCAGATTGAAACATTTCCCACACACATACGTGGTTGAATACATAAACCATTACCTAAATGTGCTGCTAAATCTTTTGTAAGCTTCTTGGTAAGTGAGTGACTGCCATTTATATCCAGGAGCACGTTGCTGGTATGCAAAGAATTTCCCTGGCTGGTTGGCTACAGTTTATTTTAGCATTTCGCAAGCTATAATCTTACAAACCAAAATAGTTGTGGAGGGAAAAAAAAACATTGTTCCATATGTAGGTAAATCCATATGGTTGCATGAAGTAGTTATATTTCATTTGTCATATTCTAAAAATGTGCTGGTAAATAGGTCTATGGACTTGGTTAAGTAGCTACTAAAAAGAACAAGAATGGATCTTCAAACTGCATTAAATAAAGGATATAATGAATTGGTGGGAAACACTGAAATAGTCAAAGGCAAGTCTAAAATAGCTGCCTGCGATTTGAGACGCATAAATCGTAGCCTCGTGTCATATTTCCATTGAAAAGAAGCTGAGCCAGGTCTCATGATTCACACATGGCTGCTGAAGACAGAGCTCGCATTCTGAAACTGTCATCATCACGCACTATCGTTTTTTTTTGTTTTTTTTTTGCTGAGAGTCTTGTTTCTGAAATGGAGAATGTGCCCGGAAAAGATCTTTAACCCTCCTGAACCCACCGCACCTACGTTGAAAACTTTGATGACTACTTTTAAAGATGTTCCTTATGGTAAAAGTTAGATAAGAACTTAATGACTAAACCAAATACAATGTATAGCAGAGAGAGGACAAGTATTATATTTCAATTTCATTCAAATCTCTTTCAAAGGCACCTATTGTTTGGAACACAGGCGTATCTTTATTCTCCTCTTATTGATGAGAGCGTGTAATGGTGTAATGTTTCACACCATAAAGTTACTTAATGGCTCTAAGCTGGATCATTTTTTAAAATGTCACGTTCGATGAACCCCCTTTATTTTTTTAATATTACGTAAGTAGAAGTAAAAAGTACTGTGTGGAAGAAAAAACTACTTGCAAAAGTACAGTTTCTTCAAAAAGTTACTTAAAGGAACTGGCCACCATTTTTCCATACTGAGATGTTCTTACCTGACTATAGACGAGTGGATACGTACTTGTCTGGTCTTTGTGTGTGCCCTCAGTCACGCAAAACGACCAAAGATGTTGTTAGCATTTGGCCTCTCCCAATGTATTCCTATAGCTCCAAACGGGGGTGAAGTTAGAAGTGACCACGCTCTTCCACGGCCACGCACACAGACCAGACAGGTACGTATCAACTTGTTTAAGCTCAGGTAAGAACATATCACAGTATGGAAAAACGGTGGCCTGTTCCTTTAAGCACATGTACTTGAGTAACTGAGTACTACCTACCTCTGATCATCAGTACCTCGCTGTCCACCACAGAATCCTAAAATATGATGGATTTGTGCAGGACGGGGAGCAGGCGACCGGTGTCTTCAGTACATTAAATATAACCGTAATATAAATAAATGTAACCGAGTGCAGCTTTGTCCTAGTTTGTGAGATCCACGTTCGGACGTCGCCTTTAACTAGATTGTCACTGCGTGCTTTGTTTCAGATATGGAGACGCTGATGAGTGCGGTGGCCCCGCGCTCCCCGGCCCCCGCCAAGAGGCCCTCAGAGGTGGACTTCAGATCCGGAGCCCCCCTGGACCAGCTGTCCACACAGGTGTCTGAGCTGGTGCTGCAGGAGCAGGGAGAGTTCGGAGACCAGACTGCCTTAGAGGTCCACACGGCCAAGGACTTCATCTTCAACATGCTGGGTACGAAGAGCCAGTTTGTTCAAAGGAGGGAGTAGGAGCTTTACAATGCGCTGTATTTCGTTAAGATTTCAAATGTGGGCTGACGTTGGAGAATGCGTGTGTAGAATTTGTTGTGTAAAACGGAAACAGTTCATGCCTTCTCATTGGGGCAGTGCCATGCTAAGGGTTTTTGCCACACACAGAGCGGTGGTAAGGCCTGGGACTGTGTGCCTTTTTGGTCCGGCTTCCCAGTTTTTCCAGCTGTGCCTGAGATTTGCTGAGGGCGGTGGCTGTTGGCAGCGCTTTGTCTGAACACGCATCCCAGAGCTGCCCACACCTGCTCCTTTGCGTGTGGGCCGTCGGATATGTGTGGACTCGCAAGGAGGTGAAACCAGGCTGTGCAAAGTGCTTCTAAACCCATCCCTGTAAAGAGTCTGCGTGTTGGGAACGCTGTTGTTTTCGTCGACACTGATCGGCAATGACGAAATGATGAAGGTGACGATGATGACTGTGTTAAAAACAGTATGTTGGTTGTAAATACTTGACTGTAGGAAATGTATGTGTTTATTTAGGAGTTTTTATCTCAGAGCTAATGGCAAGTATCAAGAAAATAACACTAAACTCAAAAGTAATTACCAATTATTAAATCTTTTAATTTTCATTTAAAGGGATATTTCAGGATTTTTGACATAGGGCCTCATTACCTAGTTATCCAGAGTGTTGCTGATTTCTGGAGATATTTTTTTTTGTAATTCATGCAGTTCTTATATTTGAAGAGTTACGCGGCGCTAGGCTTGTGCTAGGCTAGCGTATTTCTATGGTATCAGCTAGCCTGCATTAAAAACAGTCTGACCCGCTCCACAGAGCACCTGAGGCAAATCACTTATAACACCAGACTAACCATATAAATGTCTGTGTCAATAGAATCATTTTTTGGACTATAACTGACCTCGCATCACATGAATGATCGCATTTTGAGGGACTATTTTTTGAGGGACTAGCAGATCACTCCGCCACGCCATAGCTTATAAACCACGAAGCTGATGCTGCTCAAATATAAGGTATTTTAAATGCAAAATGGTTAAAACTATCGACACAGACGTTTATATGGTTAGTCTGGCGTTATAAGTGATTTGCCTCAGGTGCTCTGTGGAGCGGGTCAGACTGTTTTTAATGCAGGCTAGCTGATATTGTAGAAATGCGCTAGCCTTGCACTAGCCTAGCGCCACGAAACTCTTCAAATAACTGCTTGAATTACAAAAAAAATATCTCCAGAAATCAGCAACACTCTGGATAACTAGGAAATGAGGCTCTATGTCAAAAATCCTGAGATATCCCTTTAATGTTAGTCGTCAGCTTCAACACAAAAACACTGTGATGAGCAGGAAGTTTCCTCCAGTGAAGTCGATGCTCCTGATGTGATGTTTTTAACCTGATGCTGGTGACTGTCTGTCAGTAACTTTTTTTCTGACAAGACACAGCTACTAACTCACAAGGAAATAGCGGAGCGAGGAAGAGCAGCGCCTCCTCAGCATCCTCTCAGAAGTCACGTGACGCTCACGTGCATGTAGCCTATCAGGGCTCACAGAACTGACCCACCGCGTGACAGAGTCGCCGTCTGAGAGTCGCACGGACTCGCACACTCGCTCTCTTTCTTTGGCTCATGAACACTCATACACAACCTTGAAGCAGTGATCAAAGAATGAGAACACCACTGATGCTAATGCATGACATTTGTGCCTATTGTGCATGTTTAATCTGTCAACCTTGATCTTAATTACGGTAGAACAGTGGTTAGTTACACAGCTAGAAAGTCTGGGTTCGATTCCCACCTGGACGGGGCCTTTCTGTGTGGAGTTTGCATGTTCTCCCCGTCTCTGCCAATGGCCGATGGCTGCTCTGCTTTATGCCCACGACACTAGAGGCCACCATTGCTGCAGTACTGTAGTCCCCCATTGAAAAGCATTGGACTTTAGACACGTTTCTATTTTTTAAACACTAGACTAGGCTAGATATTCCTCCTGAGATAACGCTGGGTTACTCACAATTTAAGAAGCCAGGCTGGTTTTCGTAAGAAGCATTTTAGAAATCTCGTACTTAATGAGGGTCGGACCGTTAGCATTGGAGCAGCGCGAGCTACACGTCACGCAAGGGCGGAGTCTACAGTGAAGATCCCGCCCTTATGCCCTTTTTAGGAACATGCTTCGTCAGAGCTGGGGAGGAGGAGTCTGTAAATCAGCCATGATTTCCCCCTGGAGCGTGGTCACTATGGTCAACAGGGAGGAGTGAGCAGAAGCTGTCTTAAAGGAACAGGCCACCGTTTTTTCCAGACTGAGATATGTTCTTACCTGAGCTTAGACGAGTTGATATGTACCTCTGTGGTCTTTGTGCCTGTGGAAGAGCGTGGTCGCTTCCCACTTCGCCCCCGTTTGGAGCTATAGGAATGCATTGGGAGAGGCCAAATGCTAACATGTTTAGTCGTTTTACATGACTGAGGGCACATACAAAGACCAGACAGGTACGCATCAATTCGTCTAAGCTCAGGTAAGAACATATCTCAGTTTGGAAGAACGGTGGCCTGTTCCTTTAACAAACGCTTTCTTTTGTCTGTGAGTTTTGGCGAGTCACCAAACATAATCTGCTGTGACAACAGAACATGAAAGCCCGCTGTAGATATCTGAATGTGTGTCATAGCGTTGGAATCGTTGCCCTCTCTTGACTGTAAGCAGTGGAGGGCTGCAGTCTCATGAATATGCAGGATGTATTATTTCCCCTCCCGATACCTGTATTGTCCCCCAGCCCCTCCTCATATTGTGCACTGTTACTGAAAGACTTGGACAGCTCCATTCTCTTGATCCAGTAAAGTGTCCGCAGTGAACTAACGTTTGTGAGATGTGCTCGTGCTCTCGTTTCTAAATGTGTTTTTCCCAGACCTTTCCACAGCTCGAGCCGCATCAGGTTCCCCACTGGGCTTTCCGCGCGCTGTCAGCGCCCAGAAAAGAGCCAGATTAAACTTTTGTAGCGAGCACCAGTATGTTTTCTGTTTTTTTTTTTTTTTTTTCTTTCTGTCTCCTCACTGAGGCGAGTTCCTTATTTACACTGCGTCCAAGTAAACAGTTTTCGTTGCCTGGGGCGTGTTGACGGGGGCCGCTGTACGGACCCGACTCTCTCCTCAAAAAGTCTGATAGCGGAGGAAAAAGTGAAACAAAAAGGCCCGTGCAGACCACCAGCCTGGTTCATCCCATCTTCAAGTCTGTCAGGCGGCAGGGGGGCAAAGTTTGTGCTCCTGAATGTACAGAAACATCAGCCGAGTTGCTTTTCCCGCGTTTCTTTACAAGATAACCAGAAGGGCCGAACATATATCTACTTGTGCCAGGTCTTTTATCAAGCGCTCAAGCTCAAACCATTGCTCTGTCATTTTTTACTGTGCCTTTTTGCCTCTTCCTTATGATCTCACCCCCCTGTAGAATTGGGACGCTGTTTTACACAAGGGAAGGAAAATAAACAAAATAAATTTAAAGAAGAACTGACACTTTTGCCTTAATAAATCCTTTCCGTAGTTCCTCTAGGGGTAATACAAATGTTATTGAGATGATTGGGGGTCTTTCATCTCCCCCTGGTGTCTCTGGCCAGAAAAACACAATTGCAACTTTCCCTGCCACCGTGGCGGAGGCCCAATACAAGCGATCGCGATGTCGTCACATTGTTTTAAACAAATGATAAGAATCAATCGATCAGCAAAAAACAATGTTCATAAACAGAGCATTGCTTCTCTTGCTCTGTAACAGATCGATCATTTTATAAAACAGTGTTAGAGGTCTGGATGCTTCAGCTGCTGCCGACCATTCACCAAAACATCTGATGAAAATTGCGGAAGTAAACGATAACAGAGATCGCTCGTATACACACTAATGTAAGAAGAAGCTAACGGGTAAAGATAACTGTGGGCTAGCGCCACTTAAACAGTATTTAGTACAGTATTTGTGTAATAGGATGTACATTATCCCTCTCTCCCTTTGTCTTTTCTGTCAGCGTAGTATTTACTCTCACTGACAGTTAATGAGTAAAGAACCGTAACATGCTACAACACCTGCAGTGGCGCTTATGGCCTCTAGGGGCATGAGTTACTTTTGCTTTCAAATTGAAATCAATTTGAAAAGTCAGTAAGTGGTGAAGAGAGACTGTTCTTCGAATTGGCCCGGAGTGTCCTCTGCAGGCAGCTTTGGGAAGGACATCTTGTATGAAAGCTTTCACGCTTAGCAAAAGGCATGCTAAATTATGTATGGCGCCCCATGATGAACGCACTTTGAGTGTGAAGCTGCTCAGAGTAGGTCTGTTAATGATTTATGGATTTAAAAAGGTGGATTACAATATCATGTTTCATGTTGAAGGACCACTTAAAGGAGCTATACCTGATTGTACAAAGAAACAGGGTCACTCAAATTTCAAATTGCTATTTTCTGGTCCAAACTCATCTCAAACTTTCTTAATGCATTTACAACATCAAAATTCATCACAGGGACTGAGTTTAAACCAGGTTTCACAACTTTCAGGAGGAAAACTGTCACTTCACTGTAAAAAAATGCCTACAAACCTTACATTTTATGACTGTTTAAAAGGCTTTAAAACCAGTGTTTTTTTGGATAAATGTCTGCTTTTACCATATACTTAAGGACAAAACAAATTTTATTCCAATACAGACAATTAAAAAAATCAAGGATAAGGATCCTTTAAGGTTAAGCTGAGTTAGATTAGCACTTCAGCAGTAGAAGGAACCATAAATGTAAGCCAGATTACTCAAAACTCTGAACATAAAAGCTAAATTCTACTCAAGTACAATATGTTTTTGATGAGGAATAATGGAAGGTTTCCACGGGACATTAAAAAAGCATCAAAGCCACTAAATGAATTGTGCCCAAATGTCCTTGAGTGTCTTTAAAATCATTACATCATTAAATTAGATTCAAACCAAACATTTTTGGAAAATAATTACATTGCTGGACTATTCATAAGTCTAGCGAAAACATACACAATGGTTTTGCTCAAAAGTTTTATCCAATTTGCTCTTAATATCAAGCTTTGGCCTCATTCCGAAGTTTGACAGAATGTCTTGAATAAAATATGCGCCGCTTTCTTACATTCATGTCATAGTATTTGGGCATTAAAAATGTTCAAATTGCGGCTACCGTTGGAAACCCTGACAATAACATGGTTAAAAGCTAAAAGAGATTTCCCCTAATATGGATGGATGCACACTGCTCTTTTTCCTGCCCTGTTGAGTCTCAATTGTCTGATTTGAGATTCTGCCTCTTTAATAACCACTCTGTTCTCCTCTGGCCCAGTGCAGCGCCCGCTCAGCCCAACCCGCCTAATTAAGAGCAGTGCCCATGGCAGTCCTCAATCATTCACAACTTTGGTGTTTTTTTTCTTCCTTCTGCTGCTCCCTGCCTCGCTGACGAGCCGCTCTCCACTCCAGCCTCTGACTCACAGCCAGCGTTTAAACCCCGGCCTCACATGGCTCCTTTTAGCTCAGCGTAACTGCCGTTTTTGGACCAGAAAGTCTGGCAGCCCGGCGAGAATGCTGCTCAAATATATTTTCTTACCAAGCCGTCTGTTGGGATGCCAAGCCGTTGGATGAGTGGGCCCCAAAAGATGGCGATTGCTGTGTGGGGATGATTGTTGTTTACAGGTGCAGAATGTTGACGCTTATTAAAACAAATGCTTTGTTACCCAGTGATATGAAAGCCTAAACTCATACAGGACAGGCATTTGAGAATCTGTTTGTAGCGGGTTCATTTGTACGAGCGATGACGTTGTTGGGTTAGGCGTCCATGTCCAATATCTTAATTATATTGTTACATCCACTTCATCCATCCATCCATCCATCCATCCATCCATCCATCCATCCATCCATCCATCCATCCATCCATCCATCCATCCATCCATCCATCCACTTCATCCATCCATCCACTTCATCCATCCATCCATTCATCCATCCATTCATCCATTCACCCACTTCATCCATCCACTTCATCCATCCATCCATCCATCCATCCATCCATCCATCCATCCATCCATCCATCCACTTTATCCATCCATCCATCCACTTCATCCATCCATCCACTTCATCCATCCATCCACTTCATCCATCCATCCACTTCATCCATCCATCCACTTCATCCATCCATCCACTTCATCCATCCATCCATCCATCCATCCATCCACTTTATCCATCCATCTATCCATCCACTTCATCTATCCATCCACTTCATCCATCCATCCACTTCATCCATCCATCCACTTCATCTATCCATCCATCTATCCATCCACTTCATCTATCCATCCACTTCATCCATCCATCCATCTATCCACTTCATCCATCCATCCATCTATCCATCCACTTCATCCATCCATCCATCCATCCATCCATCCATCCATCCATCCATCCATCCATCCACTTCATCCATCCATCCATCCATCCACTTCATCCATCCATCCATCTATCCACTTCATCCATCCATCCATCTATCCACTTCATCCATCCATCCATCTATCCACTTCATCCATCCATCCATCTATCCACTTCATCCATCCATCCATCTATCCATCCACTTCATCCATCCATCCATCTATCCATCCACTTCATCCATCCATCCACTTTATCCACTTTTAAAAACACATACAGAAATCAACAACTCGGAATCGAGGCCCTATGTCAAAAATCCTGAAATATCCCTTTAACCTTAGGCATTTTAGAAGACACAAAGAAGATGTTGAACTTTGTGCCAGTTTTTGGGTCATGTGGAAAGCTCCAGGATATATCCAGGAGATATTAACCATAAACAAAGTCCAAAAACACCAGCAATTGCATGGTTACCATAGTTACCAACATAGAATTTGCAACTGCCCACCGCTTCAATTTTAACCTATTCTATATTGGCTGTTGAGAATGTTGTGATGAGCGCGACCTATCTGGATAAGAAGCTAATCATTGGTTCATAATATCGCTCTTCATTGGTCCTTCACAGAATAAAGGCATATTTAATGTTTTGCTGAATACGGCCCATTTAAAAAATACAACAAAATGCACAACCTCGCATTCTTGAAATGTCAACCAGATTTTATTTCATAACTGCAGCCTTCGCGATTTGCCGCCACAGTTTTGAGTTGGTTCATGGCTGCAGAGTGTCCTAATTAAGTTGATTTCGAACCCACTTAAAAATCGCAATTACCGCCGCCACCGTTTGCATGCCGAGAGAGTTCCTTTGCAGTCGTGTTTGAAAAATAATCTGCCCTGCTCGCTGACTGTGTTGACTTGGCATCCCCAGTCAATTTAAATAACACAAAGTGACAGTGAGTGTTTATCTGCCTCATTCCAAAAGCATTTGAGCATTCTGAAGGCACGTTTGAAGCCAGGACTCATTTTTCCTTCTCCTGTCCGCTTGTTGACACACACTCGCCAGATTGACGCCACATGCCAATGCTACCGGGCGGCATCTGCACAGCTTTTGGTCGGAGTCGGAACCTCTGGGGGGGGGTCATTTACTAAACACGGACAAACAAGAGTGCACTGCTGTAAAGTGGGGCAGAAAGCACGTGCGGTTGATTTTTGCGTTTCTAAAAAATGGCAAAGGCCGCTGTGCAAACCTTCGAGTTGAACAGTGTGCACCAATGTGGCTGTCCAAAAAAAGGCTCTCAAATCTGTCCTACGTCCTTTTAAAGTCCTTAATCCTTACAAAATCCACGGGGGGTTTGTGCAGGGCGGTGTTTTGATGACGGGCTCCATGAGGAGGCACGAGCCGCTCTTCACCTGCCGCTCATCCCCGAGCGTCTCCAAAGTGCGAGCCGGTACATGTGTTTTCCTGCTGGATCGATATTCTCGAGGAGTCCTTGATAAAAAACCTCAGTCTTTGGACATAAAGCTGTTTCCTGCTGGTTTCCATCCCAGATTTGACCGTGGCCTGTGCGCTCCGTATGCGCAGCAGCTGACATGTGCTCGCCGGACCAGCGCTTGGAGACTGCTTGATGAGCGCATGGAGGGCTTGGAGGTTTTTTATTTTTTCACTCTGGGCCAACATGAGCAAGTGCAATTAGATAACTGAAGGCAACAGACACAAATCACAGGTAGTATCTAAATTATAGGCAATTTCTTTAAAGCCAAGAGTATTTATTTGCTATAATAATAATTTGTTTCTTATTAACACATTGAGTGCCAAAAATGGCCAAACCCATTTTTGCGTGTTTTTTTCAATTATTATTATTATGCAACTAGACACTCTAATACACCTTATGTGTGATTTTGGCAGCTCTGTGATGAACAGAAGTGGAACAGTCACGATATGGACATATCATTTTAACGGTTGTTTGATTTTTTAAATGTTAAAAATCGGTCCAAGGACGGCTGAGAAACATCCTGTTAAAGTCTTCAATCCGAGAACCAAAAGAAATCGATAATGCGGTGTTTCAAAACGTGTCAACAATGTTGTTGGAAATTGACTTGAAACAGAGATATTTAGGCATTTGCCTCTTCACATAACATTAGTGTCCGAGAAGAGGAGGAGGAGGGGGAGGAGGAGAGGAGTTAATCAGAAAGGAAAGTGTTGCATAAAACCAACGTTATCTCCGTTTCTAGCAAAAAAATCAGTGATTTTGATCAAAACTAGCCTCTGTTTAGCTTTGGATTTCTCAGGAACCGAGGCACTAGGGATGTCACGGTAACCGGTGTAGTGGTAAACCCCGGCAAAAATTTTGACGGTGAAAATGACCGTCTAGTTTTGTGTTTTTATTATTATCTCGGTGAATAACCGCACCCGCGGTGTCGGCACGGTGAGCCTCACCAGCCACCGTCTCATCTGCTGCAGTTTCAGCGCATGCGCACTTTGTTGTTTGCAACCCAAACAAAACTTTCTCAAAGCTGGAATCATGTCCAACACGACAGCGCGCAGGATCTATCAGCCTTCAGATCAGAGTTCAGTTTGCGGAGCGTGCAGGAAAAAGTGTCAGCAAATGCAGCAATACTTCGAACCTCTGACTCTCCTGCGTGACCGTCTCCCACAGCTCTATAGCAGTAAGCTAACGTTGGCGTTTTAGCTGAAATGCTGATGTGGGACTTTGGGTTGAGGGAGAATGTAGCGAGTCGCCCCATAGTGCGGCTGCAGCGCCACCGCCAGTACATAAGCCGTGTCCGGATACCTCCGCACGATGGCACAATGCGTTACGGGGCTCCCGGTGGCAGATTGCAATAGATTCACTCTCGCCGCAGTTTTATGAATTTAATAATGATGGCATTTTCCCAAATCTGCAAAGCGAAAGCTCACTGGAAGGAAACAACAATGTTCCTGATATAGACGGTTTATCTTAGTTTCTGACGCTATAAACAGCACATGTAAAACCCTCGAAACGATCAACAACACATCGTTATAGTTCCTTTACTTTGATGTGAAAAGGCTTTGTCTGTATTTTTTTATGTAACAAGCACTGTTAAACTTTTTTGAAACTATTTCAGTTTGTGTAGGACTATCAATGCTTTCTGAACATATTAACACACATTTAAACAAAATACCGTGATAAAACCGAAAACCGTGATAATTTTGGTCACAATAACCGTGAGGTAAAATGTTCATACCGTGAGCCCTATGAGGCACGTAGAATTAAACATAGTCACATGTTGTAGTGCTACAAATATCATGAAAAATGGTCTGGATTGTTGGCACTCAACTGCTAAATCCCAAAAACATTGCGGCCTCAATGTGTTATAGTGATAATTATTGATTGTGGTCATCTCTCATTTATCCATCATAGCTTGTAAATGTATACACGTAAATATAAATGTTCCCTCAAAGGCTCTGTCAGGAATAAGCGCCGCAGCAGTTTTGCACAGACTGTGCTCCCACAGTAAACTCATTTGCATATCACATATGCAGCACTAATAATACGCACAGTTTCTTAAAGTAAATCAGGTGCAACAGCCCACTCACTAAATTTAAGTACTACTCGCAATTTAGCACCTGACTTAGTAAATGACCCCTAGGAGTTTTGAAATAAGATACGCAATGCATGGCATCACAATAAAACAATACTGCGATAATCAAATGGACTTCAACCGGAAAGTAATCCAGATTGCAGCCATGACCGGCAGCACACACACGGGCTTAAATGACTTTAGTTTGAGGAAAAAGACGCTCACATCTACACAGTGAAGAGACAAAGAGATTTTGGTGCTGCCCTCATCAGCACTAACGTTTGGGACATCAGCCCAAATCTGAGGACTGAAGCTGTGCCAATCTCAGAACACAATAAAGTTTTTCAGCGGAAAATAAAGTGTGTTCTGGGTTTAGGTTTAGGATGTTTAAAAGTCTGAAGAAAGTTTCATAACATAAAATAAGCCAACTTCTAATATAATTTTATTTAACCTCTTACCACCCGCCTAAACCAAATGCATTCTGTCCTCTTTGGCTATTATATAGGCCTGTGTAACACCTCATTTGAAAGCTAAGACCCACAAAACTGATCTTTTTCCTCACATTGTTGCTGTGTTGTGTCACTTTTTTCATTTTTGTCACATTTTGGTTGAGCATTTTGTCACTTTTTGTTGAATTTTTGTCACTCTTTGGTTGAATTTTTGTTGAGTTTTTGTCACTCTTTGGTTGAGTTTTTGTCACTCTTTGGTTGAGTTTTTGTTTAATTTTTGTCACTCTTTGGTTGAGTTTTTGTCACATTTTTGTTGAATTTTTGTCACATTTTTGTTGAATTTTTGTCACATTTTTGTCACATCTTTGTTGAATTTTTGTCACATTTTTGTTGAATTTTTGTCACATTTTTGTCACATTTACATACTTGTTTTCTTCTCATTTTTTGTGGCTGTTTTGGTGCTTTTCCCCAAGAAGCTTTTGGATTAGGGTAAAGCCAAACAGGAGAAAATAGGATCCGTTCAGGTGGGAGTTAAGAGGTTAATGGAGCTCTAGCTTGGACATAACGCTCGTTGACGTGGCAAAAGTAATCACCAAATCGGGTGCAGGGCCTTCAATAATAACCTAACTATCTTATCACCATCATCATTACTGTGCTGTAAAGTTCCTTCTCCTTTAATTTTGACACTTTGTGCTTTGAGCGCCTCTAATCTAAGCCTTCTGCATGCTCCCAGCCTGCCTGCCAGCCTGTTCCCACCCTCCTCAGCACTTCTATCAGATAACTCGATCCTCTTCCTTCCCCCTCACCTATTTTAATCTGCTGCTGGTATGAATTTGTGAGCAGCACACGGGTGAATTCACCTTTGAGAGCAGGTCGACTGGGAGTAATCCTCACAGAAAGGGCACTTCTGATAACACGCACCTCTCACTATTAGACATTTGGGTCGTCCCTTTTTGGGATGAGGAGACATATCATGCGAAAAGCTGTTCACCGCGTTCGATCGTTCCCTTGTCAAAAACATACCCGGAGAAGTGTTTTACTTCAGTCATGCAGGTGTGAGTAATCCTATTTACTTTGGGCCTTTCTTCTGCGGCATAAACACTCCGGTCTGTATTTCCTGGATTTTGTTGTGTAATTTAATAGAACCTGGAAGCGTCCTAGCCACATTTTTAAAAACCGAAAACAAAGAATGTGTGATCTTAAATGCTCCACACCAGTTATTTGACTACTCCTCTGACTACTACAGTTATCTGACTACTCCTCTGACTACTACAGTTATTTGACTACTCCACTGACTACTACAGTTATCTGACTACTCCACTGACTACTACAGTTATCTGACTACTCCACTGACTACTACAGTTATCTGACTACTCCTCTGACTACTACAGTTATCTGACTACTCCTCTGACTACTACAGTTATCTGACTACTCCTCTGACTACTACAGTTATCTGACTACTCCTCTTACTACTACAGTTATCTGACTACTCCTCTGACTACTACAGTTATCTGACTACTCCTCTGACTACTACAGTTATCTGACTACTCCTCTGACTACTACAGTTATCTGACTACTCCTCTGACTACTACAGTTATCTGACTACTCCTCTGACTACTACAGTTATCTGACTACTCCTCTGACTACTACAGTTATCTGACTACTCCTCTGACTACTACAGTTATCTGACTACTCCTCTGACTACTACAGTTATCTGACTACTCCTCTGACTACAACAGTTATCTGACTACTCCTCTGACTACTACAGTTATCTGACTACTCCTCTGACTACTACAGTTATCTGACTACTCCTCTGACTACTACAGTTATCTGACTACTCCTCTGACTACTACAGTTATCTGATTACTCCTCTGATGAAGATAAAATAAGATAAGCCTTTATTGATCTCACAATGGAGAAATTCACTTGTAACATTCAGCTCTCAGAAACACAGAATAGACAGAAAATGTGAAAACAATAAAAATATGGTTAATGGTAAATAGAGGTACCTTATATACAGTGACTATCACAAACTTTAAGGGGGCAAGAAGTATAAACAGTAAAAAAATAAATAATCAAAAACCGACTATGATATGATAGGAAATGTCAGTATTAGTGGTGCAGGTGGTTGATAAAGTGATGTAGATACTGATATTATTTTAGTTTTGCAAAGGGGTTATTGCACATGTTACTTTACAGTCGTGTTGTATAGTCTGACAGCAGTGGGGATGAAGGACCTGCTCCTTCTTGCACTGACGGTGCCTCGGTCTACCACTGAAAGAGCTGCTCAGCTCCTCCACAGTCCTGTGCAGTGGGTGGGAGGTGTTGTCTATGATGGAGGTGAGCTTGGCTAACACCCTCCTGTCCCTCACCTCCTCCTCCAGAGTCCAGAGCTGGCCCTCCTGACCAGCTGGTTCAGTCTGTTCTTGCCCCGCTCTGTGCGGCCCGGGGCCCGGCACACGGCAGTGTAGTGGAGAGCAGAGGCCACCACAGAGTCATAAAAAGTCCTGAGCAGAGGCCTGCTCACTCCGAAGGACCTCAGTCTCCTCAGAAGGTGGAGGCGGCTTTGGCCCTTCTTGTACAGGGCGTTGGTGTTGTGGGACCAGTCCAGTTTATTATTGAGGTGAACACCCAGGTACTTGAAACTGTCCACCTGAGATGCAGACGACCACCTCAGACTCACAGCTGCGCAGCTGCACGGACTGTGGTCGGTCCGTGAGGTAGTCGATGGTCCATGCAGTGAGATGTCCATCCAATCCTGCGTCCTCCAGCTTCCCCCGCAGCAGCGCTGGTCTGATGGTGTTAAAAGCGCTGGAGAAGTCAAAGAACATGACCCTCACAGCATTATCGGTGAGCTCCAGGTGGGTGAGCGCCCCCTCCAGCAGGTAGATGACAGCGTCCTCTACTCCGATGTTAGGACTGTAGGCAAACTGCAGTTATCTGACTACTCCAGTTATCTGACTTACTTCTGATGACTTGATCCTGAATGTGTTTGTGTGTTAAATGTATAGATGTATAGAACCATGTGAAGTGAGGCATGTTTGTGACATGGTTATGGAATAGATTTATCAACATGTCTGACACAAGACTGTCCAAACACATCATTAAATGGGACCTGTCTAATAAGATACATTTGGAGTGTGCAGATGGAGAACATTTTTGTTGATGCTGATCTCCAGTTTATTTTTAGAAACAAGTTGAGATGTAATGCTGGAGAAATTAAAACAGTCTACTTTGAAAAGTATAAACTTAAATGGTTAAAGGCCAAAATTGAGAACTTATATTTTGATTAAAGATAATTTTGGTCCTGAGCCCTATGTGACCCTGAACCTATCCAGAGGTCAGAGGTCAGTCTGTGCTCAGCTGAGGTCCGGGACTCTGCCCCTGGCACTGGAGACGGGACGATTTCACTCGGTCCCAGAGGAGGGGCGGACTTGTTGTTTGTGTCAGTTAAATGATATTGAAAATGAACCGCATTTTGTGTTTTATTGTCCTTTGTATTATGATCCGAGAAGGCAGTTATTGTGTAAACTGTCTGATGATGCTGTACGTTTGTTTGAAATGTCCGATGAGGAAAGACTTAAGTTCTCGTTCAAGTATAAGCCATTTCATTTGTCTAAGTTTTTGTTAAGCACTTGGCTTACACGGAAGAGGACACTCTTTGTTTAATGCTTTTCTGATGTCTGCCTGCATCTTTGTGTATTATAAGCCCATGCGGGATACCAAATAAGAAATAAACTAAAGTAAACTAAACTATAGAATGTTTTGCTCCTTGCCGGCCTTCATTTATTTCCTCTGTTTTACATGCATGTATCTACATTTAGGCGGCCATTTCGAGATCATCAACCTGTTGCACCGATACTCAGTTGAGCTTCTCGGGCATTGTATGTGCAGATATACATCGTGGAATACTGTCTCTGCTTTGTCTGCATTTATGAAAGCACCCCACGCCTATTTAAGATGGCTTTTCATCTACACAAAGCATTTGCCTGAAGGCCACCAGCTGAAACATACTGACTAAAGGGACACCGGTGTTGCAGTACGACAGTGTGGTAGATTTTCTGTTCTGTTTCAAGTTATAAAAAGCAAAATATCAATCCAGAAGTGCCCAGATGCAGGTTTATAAGTTATGCATGACCAGTCCACTTTAATGCCATTCTCTCTCTTTGGGATCTTTTACTTCCTGCTCGGCTTCTGTCCAACTCCCAAGTAATTGTTTGTTTGACCTCAAAGTGAAGGTAATCCTTAAAGTTTGGTTCGGAAGTTGAGGCAGAAGATAAGCTTCCTGTGTCTGTTTGGGTCTGCGGAGTTATAAGCCACGGAGGAAGCGGATGTCAGCGAGATACAGCCCTTCCGTAATCTTCTTGGACAGATTTAAAGCAGGACCGCACTTTTTTTTTTCCTTTTTTTTTTTTGCTGAAACATAGCGTCAACAAACATTTACAAAAGATATCGCTTGCAGTACAAACAGATCTGTGACGTGGACCAGGACAGCATTGGCCCACTAGCAAGAGTGTCGCTGGTTCATTGCTTTACTTTGGTTTCATTTCATCTTTAATACGGGACAATGGAGTTACTTCTACTTACTGCATCTGACCCTACTTACAAATAGGGTCCAATGCAGGAATTTTTGGGAGCATTTTAGATCAGAGAGAGGCCTGTTAGGTTTACTGCATGCTGGTTTTAGCCATTGGACATGGCAACACAAAGTTCTCAAGCTGATAACTGATCAAAATCTTTGTGGCTGTGGAGAGGTGACGCATGTGTGCACGACTGCACGTCATACCCAAGTCTACATTGGCTTGGCTTAACCGGTTCTACAAATACCGCGGTTATTCACATTTGATTAATCGCGTCACGTCTCTTGAGTGTAAACCGTGTCCAGTGTTAAATCTCCCCCAAAACACATGAAGTCAGCAGCAGGTTAAATAATCCAAAGTGCAGACGGTAAATGTTTTTGCCAATGGAAGAGTCCCAAAAGAACCACGAAGTTACGAACGCAAAACGACTTTCAAACATTGTCCAACGACTTAAAGGAACAGGCCACCGTTTTTACATAATGAGATATGTTCTTGAGCTGAGCTTAGACGAGTTGAAACGTACCTGTCTGGTCTTTGTGCGACCAAAGATGTTGTTAGCATTTAGCCTCTCCCAGTATATTCCTATAGCTCCAAATGGGGTGAAGTTAGAGGCGACCCGGCTCTTCCACAGGTAGATATCAACTTGTCTAAGCTCAGGTAAGAACATATCACAGTATGGAAGAACTTTGTCCCCTCAGTCACGCAAAAAGACCAAAAATGTTGTTCACCTTTGACCTCTCCCAGTATGTTCCTATAGCTCCATCCAATTGGGGTGAAGTTAGAAGTGACCAAGCTCTTTCATGGACACGCACATAGACCAGACAGGTACGTATCAACTCGTCTAAGCTCAGGTAAGAACATATCACAGTATGCAAGAACTTTGTCCCCTCAGTCACGCAAAAAGACCAAAGATATTGTTCGCCTTTGGCCTCTCCCAGTATGTTCCTGTAGCTCCATCCAATTGGGGTGAAGTTAGAAGTGACCAAGCTCTTTCATGGACACGCACATAGACCAGACAGGTACGTATCAACTCGTCTAAGCTCAGGTAAGAACATATCACAGTATGCAAGAACTTTGTCCCCTCAGTCACGCAAAAAGACCAAAGATATTGTTCGCCTTTGGCCTCTCCCAGTATGTTCCTGTAGCTCCATCCAATTGGGGTGAAGTTAGAAGTGACCAAGCTCTTTCATGGACACGCACATAGACCAGACAGGTACGTATCAACTCGTCTAAGCTCAGGTAAGAACATATCACAGTATGGAAGAACTTTGTCCCCTCAGTCACGCAAAAAGACCAAAGATATTGTTCGCCTTTGGCCTCTCCCAGTATGTTCCTGTAGCTCCATCCAATTGGGGTGAAGTTAGAAGTGACCAAGCTCTTTCATGGACACACACATAGACCAGACAGGTACGTATCAACTCGTCTAAGCTCAGGTAAGAACGTATTATAGTATGGAAAGACGGTGGCCTGTCCCTTTAATTCTTGAAAACAGGCTTTTGCCATAGGTTTACCCCCTGTTAAATCTGAGCCAAACATGATGACTCTGGTTTGTGGAAGGTCAGGGATTAGATGTACGCAAACGATCTAATCTCTCCACACATTCCACACATAACTCACGGTTATTAAACCGTTCAGAGCAGCTCGTTCTGAAGTGGCGCTCCTCCCTTAGTCCGCTACATTTCCAGCGAACTTCGAGGTCAAGGAACTTTCCGATTATGTGGTGTTTTGACGCCGTATGATGCGCGTTAATTTCCCACAGTGATTTCTAACCGCGTGACTGTCAGTCCTCGCACCTTTCCGACACTTCCCAAGTCGCAGCCTATTTAAAGGAGTCCCACCTTCCTCCGCACCATTTGAACAGTTGTCAAAAGCACGAACTGTGTTTTCACCCTCTCGTGCCTTTTCGCTCGGGCTGCGAAGGTTGTGTTGAAGAGGGCGCTCAGCACAGATGCTTCCCAGACTCGTTTTGAAAGAACGTCATATAAGCTGTTTTTGTTGCTGCACTTTGGAGCGGGGGAGTTGACGAGTCGGGAAGGAATGAAGCTCGCATTTCGTAGAAGAGCGCGAAGACTGTCAATTTGTGCTCGCGGCCATTTCGGCATACATTATCATGACCTCGGCTGTAAACGGCATTGTTTTGCATGTTAGAGAACTAGCTTAGCCTGAGAACTTTCTTTGTCTCATCCCAAAAATGTTCGATCATAAATGTGCGGGAATGGAGACTCACTTTTCAGTAACAAATGGTGAATGTTTTCAGAAGGCTCCAGATAATACAATGTACATAAAATGCAGGAATGTCCAGCTGAGGTTCAGAATCTCCTGGGTCCTGGGAGCCTATTGGTATTGGAAACGGAAGCACCTTTCATGAATGGAATACTTGCGAATCACATGAGTGAATTGATTTCAGTAGCGTCTGTGGAATTAAATCCCTCCATCGTAGCGTTCACTGGATTCTGCTCAGACTTAAGTCAGAGCATAAAAAGGACAAAACTTACCCGTTTCGATGCTTTCTGATGTCTCTAGTGAAATAGCGACACATCTCGAAAGCTTATAAATAGCTTATTAAAAAACGAAACAAGATCCAAAATCCATTTGAAGAAATCTTTGCAATTAAGGGAACAGGCCACCGTTTTTCTATACTGTGATATGTTCTTACCTGAGCTTAGACGAGTTGATATGTACCTGTCTGGTCTTTGTGTGTGCCCATGGAAGACCTTGGTCGCTTCTAGCTTCCCCCCATTTGGAGCTATAGGAATATGTTGGGAGAGGCCAAAGGCTGACAATATCGTTGACCAGACAGGTACACATCAACTCGTCTAAGCTCAGGTAAGAACATATCTCAGTATGGAAAAACGGTGGCCTGTTCCTTTAAGTATTCGGCCTGAATATTCATAGAAATGACCAAAAATACTGTTATTGTAAGGCCAGGAGTAGCTCGAAATCCGCGCAGTCATCTTCACTTTACTGCACAGTAATTTTCACTTTACTGTGCGGATGCCAAATTACTCCTGGAATTATTACGCCTTACAATATAGTTCCCCCTTTTATCCGCTTAGAAAATCCACATTGTTTAATTTTGTGTAATAATACTTTGTAATGGAACACTTCACGTAACCATATTTAAATAGGGAAAACGTGGAAGAGCTTGGTAGCTTCGATCTTGACCTGTTTTAGCGCTATAGTGGAGAGAGGGAGAGGCTAAATGCTAACGCTGTCTGCGCTGTGTTTACGTGGCTGAAGGCACGGGTGAAGACCAGACAGGTCCTAAAGAACTTGTCAAAGCTAAGGTAAGAACATATCTCAGTATGGAAAAACAGTGGCCTATTCCCTTAAGTATTCGGCGTGAATATGCATAGAAATGACCATAATACTGTTATGAGTCTGAATGACTAATAGAGCCAGTTTTAAATACAGTACGTTTATGTTAAATACAGGGATTTATTTAATTACTTAGGCTTTGAGTAGTTGCTACAGAAACTGTAAAAATCCCTAATCAGACCAGATGTTGTTCACATGTCCAAAGCTCGGGAGAAACGGTCACCGTCAGTGCAATAACAAAGCACTTCTACATTTCGTTCTGTCCCAGTGAAAGTTTGCATGTAAAAAGAGTATACTGGCCCAAATCCTAAACGCCCGCAGAGCCGCTCCCCAAACTGGCTCTATTTTGGAAGAGTTCCCGAATATCTGTGTTGTGTTTACTGCCGTCCTTACGAAACCCCGTGTTTAATTATTGACGCCAAACCCAGATGCTGTTTACTTGTCAGAAGCTAATTTTGAACATGGCGCAGCGGCAGCAGAGGCTTGTGTGATTGCTTTCTGATTGCGGCACACTCCATTCTGGAATGTGCAAGGTACCGCGCCGAGTTCTCTGGGGGCGCGGGAGATTTCAGATTTTTTTTTTATTTTTTACAAAGAACGCGCCTGATTTTCAATTTATTTTCCTTTGCCGTCGGATTTCTCCCGCAGCTCGTGCAGAACTAAAGCGTAGTCATTTTGGTTTCATGTTCCACCTTTCTTCCAATCTCGTGGTCACTTCTATTATTACACTGGTAAGACGGCTCGATGTCTCTTTCTGATGGGAGAAACAAGCTCTGTGTATGGACAGAAGACTTTATCACCATTTAGTCTCTCTGCTGGGAGAAGTAAGAATTAAACACATTACAAGCGATATACGAACCTCAGTGTTTTACACAGCAGCATGCAAACAAATCATGAACGCAACCATGTTATAACGTTGTTCTCTTGTCAAAAACCTGGAATTGCATTTCTCTACATTTGTAGTTTTTAGTAATCCTCGGGCAAAGCTGTACATTTAGCTGTTTCTTCCTCTACAGCAGGGGTGCCCAAACTTTTTGTCTCCGAGGGCCAAAATGAAAAAGTGCCTGTGGGTCGCGGACCAAACACGGCGATGTCAAGCGTGAAACATATAACTGCAAATAATAACAGTTACTTTATTTTCTTTTTTGGTAGACCTTTGCATTTAATTCAATCTATGCAATTAACCTCTTAACTCCCGTCTGAACCGAGAGGATCTTTTTCCATCATTTTTTTGCTGGGTATTCAACTCATTTTTGTAACTTTTATGTCATTACTTTGTCATTTTTGTCGCATTTTTGCCACTTTTTCATCAATTTTTCGTCACTTTTTTGTCACATTTCCATCATTGTTTTCGTCTCAGTTTTGTTGCTATTTTCACAGCTTTTCCCCAGAAGCTTTTGGACTGGGGTAAAGCCAAACTGGAGAAAATGTGCTTGGTTCAGGTGGGAGTTAAGGGGTTAAACATGCTACAAAAGCCTAGTTTTAGTAGAACAATTATCAATCAATTATTGTAGCAATATAGAGCAAAATCATTCATTTCTTTAAGTCAAAGAAAATGCCATATTTTATCATTTTGAAAGTGTCAGTTCAGCATGAATTCTTTTATAAGTCATAGATGTCAACGATTTTTGCAAAAAAAAAGGTGGAAAAATGGGAAAGTTCATGCTACGACGCTGTGATTGATAAACACCAAGACACCAGAACAGTGTTTCCCAAACTTTGCGAAAGGAGTGAAACAGCGCCCCCAATTTGACGCTGGTGGACAAACAGTGAACTGCATCCATATTTACCATTGAGAATGAACGGGAGAGAGAGTTATTAACCAGATGCGGCGCAAAAGTAGGTCACCCTCTGGCGGGCCAAGCTAATTGTTCCGGCGGGCCAAATTTGGCCCGCGGGCCCCACTTTGGGCACCCCTGCTCTACAGTGTCAGTATCCCAACAGGCAAAAACATCCACACTATTAGATGTTTATTTGATTGGCATGCAGCTCTTGTTGTGAAGGTGAGGGAGGGGCTTAGAGACTGAGAGGTTGTTGAACATCCATCCATCCATCCATCCATCCATCCACTTTCTTCCACTTTTCCGTTGCCAGGTCAGAAGGACCCCCTCACAATTCAAACCGGGCTTGTTGGTCTCTCATAAGGGGCTTCTGAACCGCTCTTTGTCTGACCCGTCACCTAGGACCTGTTTGCCTTGGGAAACCCTACCAGGGGCACGAAGCCCCCGACAACAGAGCTCCAGGATCATTTGGGTGCTCAAACCCCTCCACCACGTTTAGTTTCCGGTTCCAGGAGGTGAAGCTTGTTGAACCCACATACCGTAAAATTAAGAATCGAAAATAAACAATAGACTGGATGTGGCTTCCCCCAAAGCTGAAGCTTGTTCATGCTCGCGATTTAAGGCCGAAAATAAAAAGAATAAAAGGATCAAACGAGGACAATGTTGCGCATGTTAAGACGAACACTTGGAGGTACGAAAGCCTGTGGTCAATAATGACTTAAAGAGAGGCAAGCACACTTAAAGGGAGTCCATAGGAGCCAGCCTCCATCTCCTTGGAGAGTCCATTCTTAATTTGACAGTTTTAAACTTACTTGGAAGGTGATGATCGAGATATGTTGAATGGATGAAATGGCCTTTCAGATATACCCTTGTTTAGAGGATCCCTTCATTGTTCAACGATGAAGCGAAAATGGGAGCTCTTCCAAGGCTGGACGCAGTAACCTTGCATCGACTCGTCCATTTGTCACAAAAGGATTTTTTATTTATTTTCACCATGAACAGAGAGTGTAAAGAGTTTGAAAGGCTGAGTCTTAAAGGAACAGGCAACTGTTTTTACATAAGAGATATGTTCTTACCTGACGAGTTGCAACGACGATGCTGTTTGCATTTGGCCTCTCCCAGCATATTCCTATAGCTCCAAACAGGGATGAAGTTGGAAGCTACCATGCTCTTCCAGCTATGTATCAACTCGTCTAAGCTCAGGTAAGAACATATCTCAGTATGGAAGAACTGTGTTCCTTTCAGTCATGCAAAAAGTTCAAAGATGTTGTTTGCATTTGTCCTCTCCCAGCATATTCCTATAGCTCCAAACGCGGTGAAGTCAGAAGCGACCACGCATCAACTCGTCTAAGCTCTGGTAAGAACATATCTCAGTATGGAAAAATGGTGGCTTGTTCCCTTAAACCAGTGGTTCCCAACATTTGTCTTTCGTACCCCTTTGGCCTTTCAGTGGTCAACCATGTACCCCCTACCTCAAGGGTGTTACGGTTTATTACTTAAAAGTGGTATTTGTAAGAAAAAGGACAATGTTGCAGTCAAAATAAACCTACAATTCTCCCAAAGCAACACATTTTACTGAAAAATATAGCTTTTACTATAAAAAACTGTGTTACATTTTCACCTTTTTTCAATCTGAAATAGTTCCAAGTACCCCCACCTAGGTCCTCGAGTACCCCCAGGGGTCCCCGTACCCCTGGTTGGGAAACACTGCTTTAAACCACCATGTCTGTTTATAGAAGAGCTGGTCTGACCTTCCTCAAACCATCTCTTATTTACGATTCAAATCTGACCTCTGTTAAGAGTTGGCAACACTGATTGGGTGCCCACCACCGTTCTCCCTCGCGCCAACGGTTTTGTTTCTCCATTGATCTGCAGTTTTCTCAGCGCTGCGAGGGTGAAGGCTTCAGTTTCCACTTACCAAATCTGACCACACACAAAGGACAACAAGCCCATCAGTACGTTCCGGAGTTTAGTGTAGTCTATAAACAGTCCAAAACTTTCCCCCCCCCAAAAATGAAAATGTCATTCAGAGCTAGCGCTTATAGGATTAGCAGTAATCCCTGGCTGTGAAACGGGCCTAGACGGACTCCCCTCCAGCCCCATTCTCGCTCACTGGCCAACCGCCCGACACGGACTCGTGGTTTCAAACATCTACTGAGGGAAAGTGGATTGTTGCTTTTTGGAATAGCCTCAAAAAAAAGATGAATTGAAACTTACCTACGACGGAATATCTAGACACCTTGGGTATTCAGCATAAACCCTCCCCTGACCAACCCTCAGTTCAGCCTCTTATCTTTGTTCTATTTTCTTCTGTGTTGGCACAAGCGCAATCTTGATTTTGTAATCGCAAATCTAATGATACAAATCAGAAAGATCACAAGTACTTTTTCCAATCCCACGTCGCCCTAATTTCCAAACTTTCTCACGGAGTTTGGAGACGCTCGAGCCCAGCCTAATTGATGCTCTCGCCTCCCCTGATAACGTTTCCTTTCTTGTCGTTTTACGCATCACCCCATTCCTTTCTTCTTGCCCATTTCTTCCAATTTATCAGCGGAAGATAAAGCCCAACAAATCACAGCAGCAGCGTCTTTTTGAAACCGCGTGCCCTTTGGCTCGGGTTCCTGACTCGTTTCATCCACCCACACACTCGTTCCACCCTATTTTTACACCGCGTTTTTCTGATCTCCATCTTCTGATCAGCACTTAGGCGGAATTTTCTTCACCTCGCGCCGGCGCCGAGATGAAATAGTCTCAGAAAGTGGAACTAATAAAATCTAAAAAAAGAAAAAAAAAGTCTCCTTTCAGCCTGTAAATTGTTTTCAGCAGCTTGACACTCCTCTCCTCGTTTCACCCCAGACATTTTGTGTTCGGGAGGAAAAGCGTTTCGCTATTAAGCGTTCACCGCGAGGAGCCGATAATAATGTAATGTTTTGTGAGAAAAGGCAGCGTTTTTGTATTGCAGTTTGAGTTTTTATAGCGTTTCAGACTTGTTATAAACTTTGCGATACCCGAAGGGCTCAGTAAAGGAAACAAAGGCTGTTATTGAGTTTATTCTGGAGGTTTGTGGCTCAGTGAGGGGAGTGTTTACCAATTCCTCACTTCCGAAAAAAAACGTTTGAGGTCAATGTTGAGGGGAGCTGCGCATGCGCGAACACGGAAAATGTTTTGATACTTTAACGATACTCGGTTTACGATATCGATACCTGAACTTTTTTTCAATACCTACGAGGGCTGAACGATTAATCGCATTTGCGATTTTATCGCGATATTACACAACGCGATTTCGAAATCGCACAGACACGCGATTATGGCCGCGGCCCATAAAAGTGAATGTAGTGGCGAGAGACGCCACCGACGTCCGCTCCGCGCTCCACCGCGTGCTTTTGTTTACTTCTCCGTCTACTTAAGATGCGCGGTAGATCGTGTATGTACTGTGAAAATATCAGCGCATATAAAGCAGCCACCGCTCAGGACTATTGATGTTTCCTCCGTTAGCATTGCGTTAGCTGCAGCGCTACACGGTCTCATGCACTGATCACAGAAACTTTCCTCCGGATTCACACGTCTCTGCTCCACACAGATGAAGCTGAGCCTGAGCTGCTTGTTCAGAGTCCTTTGCGGCTCACTTTTCAAGGCTTATGTTTGGGAATGTTTTGGATAAATATAAGAACTTATCTCACAACCACTGACTAAAACACAAGAGCAAATAGCAAGAAATTATTTAGGCTTTTTACAAAACAAAACAAAATTAAATATAAGCTTATTGGAAATGATGTAGGCTAAATGACTATGTGGACTATTTGGAATTATCTTCATGTGATTATAAAGGACTTAAGAGTGAGTAATACTTTATTAAATCAGTAGTAAATATTTAATTGTATTGCAACAAAAAGTTATTAGAGGAAAATCGCAATAAAATCGAAATTGCAATATTGATTGAAAAAAATCGCAATATTGATTTTTGGCAAAATCGTTCAGCCCTAATACCTACTTAAGTATTTGTCATCGAGAACCATGAAACAGAACAATAAAACTAATCTGGACCAACAGTCAAAAACTGGTCACTATAAATATATTTTCTGGTACCTGCTTTCATTACTTATGCTTATTTTTTTTTTATACTGGTTGTAACTTACCGTAAATTGTCTAATGCTGGCCTGTATTCCATTAGTGGCCGGGTCAGTGGCTGTTGTCCCGACAAAATAAAAGGCGTCAATGCTCCAGCCGCTGGGAGAGTGTTTGCAAAGTTATAAAAATAAATGAACCTAATATTTTAGGTGCAAATGGACACAAATCTCGTTTTTCTTCATTTTCCTGGTCGTCCGTTTTGCTCAAATAGAAATAAAGGCCTGTCTCTAATTGTGGCCTGGTTCCAATAAAGGCCTGGTCCTAGATGACCTTGAGTAAATAAAGGCCCTGGCCTATATTAGAGAATGTACGGTAACTTTTTTTTTCAATGTCACTGGTGTTTTTTCATGGTGGTCAGCCCTAGTCAAATTTCAAATGTCAGAACTGTAGAAATATTTGACTGTGCTCTAGCTCCCCTGTTCCATCTCCCACAAAGCGGAGATGGAAAAGGCTAAGATCGGCCTCCTGGTCACTAATTTAAATCACTATTTATCATATTGGCTCATGCTATACGGCCATGTCGGCCATGGCTCTGTAGAACTGCCATAACCTTGGTTCCATAATAAATAGATAGGCTAATCGCAATGCACCCACTAATGCTAACTCTGCTAGTGCTAACGTCCACAGCAACTTATACAGTCACAAAAACATAATTGTTGCAAGGGATTAGTCTCGGAACTCTAGGAGACCCGGCCCAACAGCTTTTTTTTTTTTTTTTTTTATCAAACCGAGTGAGAGCCCTGTTGTCCGGGCTCCCAGGATCATTCTCCCATGGCAAACAGGTCCTATGTGACGGGTCAGACAAAGAGCGGTTCAGAAGACCCTGAGAGACCAACAGGCCCATTTAAACCATGAGGCTGTCCTTCCGTGGACCCACCACCTGCAGGAGGCGCCATAAGGGGCAGGTGCAATGTGATTTGGGCAGCTCCAACTGCTGCCCCCACGACCCGGCAACGGACAAGTGGAAGAAAATGGAGGCATGGACAAATGTATCATCCCAGCCCCAGTAAAAACAGACATACAGTACAGGGACCCCTGGGGATGCTTGAGCACTTGGCAGGGGGTGCTTGGAGTCACAGATTAAAAAAGCAGTGAAACGGAATCGAATTTCAATAATACTTTCCAAAAAAGTTAGTTTTAATGATGTTTTTCAGTAAAATGATTGACTTAAAGAGTATTTTATCTATATTTTTTAACATAAAACTCTACTAAATACTGAATCATCTATGTTTAGTTGCTCACTTTGTTAAAAATTTAGGGGGTACTTGTAGTATAAATGAATACCTCACGGGGTACGTGGGGATCCACTGGTTTGAAGTCCAGTGTTGAAGCAGTTTGGTAGCATATCAATCACAATATGGAAGATGCAGAAGTTAGTAAATATCGCAACGTTGTCTTGTATTGTGCAGGCCTAATTTATCGGCCCTTTAAATCTGAAAACGAGAAACATCAAAGGTTTTTCCAAATGATTGAAAAATACGAGTGAAACCACAATAAGTTTGCTACATTACTTGAGACGTAAAAGTTGCGGAGGGATTAAGATATTTTCCGATCTGTGGGTTATATGCATGAGCAGGAGAGACGTGTTTGAGGAATGCTCGGAGCCGCTCTCCAGGCAGCACCTTGCAGACCTGTGAGCTCCCACAGATGTGCTGTCACTTGGTTTTCTTCTCTCTGTCAGTCACTCTCCCCTGCAGAGTCAGACCTGGTGCTCTGGTGTTCAAAGGCCCTCAGCAGAGGTCCCTCATCTCTGCACCGGTTCAGACGGCTCTGGGTGGCTCCTTCTTTTTTTTCTTTTACCATTCCAGCTGCCTTTCAAGCTGCAATATTCAGTTTTATTCTGGGATTCTAAAATACTTTTGGACACCTTTTAAGAGTTGGTATTTCACTTTTAAAAATAATGTGTGGGTTACAGGTTTGTGAATATGCAAAAGGCCTTGAATACAAAGGGGAATAATACTGTTTAAATGAAACCCACGTGGTAAGACAGTGACAGAGTCGAAAGGTTTGGATTCTCCCATCAACTGTAAATGTGCGCCAAAGAGTTACCCTCCGGCTTGGAGATTTCTGAGTTCATGTGCACAGTGTCATTGCCGGCACTTACCGTTAAACTGATCACACCGTTCAAGAAACGGCATGTCCAGAGTTCCAGCCGAAAGTGTTACATTCATGGGTAATGGAGGTTTGTGAGTCGAATGTCGGACTCGGTCATAACCTTCAGTAAAATCTGTCTTTTAAAGCCGTCTGAAAGTCTTGCAGATGGGAATAGGGGAGGGTGGGGTGGGTTGGGTCATATAAGACATTTCTTAGCTTTACTGCTGAGTAGGGCTGGGTACCGTTCGTTTTTTTCGATACCACTACTTTAACGATACCTGCTTTTCGGTACCGGTGCCTTAACGGTACTTTTTTCGATACCTTTGTTATTTTAATTGAGTTAAAATAATGTGTATAAAAAAAGTATCGTTCAGGAAAACAAACAGCACAGCGGCACAAACACGGCACATCAGAAAACAGGAGCAGCAGCGTCACCTGTAACTTCATTTTTTGAGCAGAATTCCCACTAAAGCAGTGATAAAAAGAGAGAAAGCTGCTCATGAGTTCAGGCTTTTTTAGACTCACTGCGGATCATTTATTGACGTTTGGAGAGAAAAAGTACAGAAAATTAGAAAAAAAAGTTTTTCGATACCGCCCCCTACCGGAGCTTTTCGGTCGGTACCAAGTAGGTACCGTTTAACGGTACCCAGCCCTACTGCCGAGGCTTTCAACATTTAGCCGATTCCCACCTGTGGAATTTTCTGTGGAATTTGCATGTGCTGCCTGTAGTAGGTTTACTCCAGGCTCTCCGGTTTCCGCACCACTAAAACATGTACAATAGGCTACGATGAATGAGAGTGTGAGTGGACAACGGATGCAATTTAGACCAAGGCTACAATCCGGCATGGCGTGTTTACATGCATGTATCCATGTATGTTCATTCACATGCACTGTCTCGACCAAACAAATAATGCCAAGTTTATTCCATCCGTCCTTCCATCCTTTTTTCCTTTTCCATCCATCCCTTTTCCCCATCCATCCATTTTTCCTTTTTTCCCCATGCATCCATTTTTTGCTTTTCCATTCATCCATCCTTTTTCTCCATCGATCCATTCTTTTTTCTCCATCCATCCATCCATCCTTTTTTCTCCATCTCCATCTCCACCTCCACCTCTCTGTTGCCGGGTCGTGGGGGTTTGAGCTGCCCAAATGACATTGCACCAGCCCCTTCATGGCTCCTCCTGCAGGTGGTGGGTCCACAGAAGAGCCGCTCTTTGTCTGACCCGTCACCTAGGACCTGTTTGCCATGGGAGACCCTACCAGGGGCACGAAGCCCCCGACAACAGAGCCCCCAGGATCATTGGGGTGCTCAAACCCCTCCACCACGTTTAGGCGGTCAAGTCAATGAGTAAGACACCTACACCTAAGTCTTTGGCTGCCATCTAGCATCCATAAAAAGGAAGTGATAAACGCTGACCCGACCCACCCCACTCCACCCTTATTGCATCGAGAGAGACTTGGGTCAACTGTTGGTCAGCTGTTTGTCAGGGAATCCAAAATGCCAGTGGATTATTTAGCCCTTGCAAGAAGGTGTCAACTCCACGGTGAATGTCTTTTTTTCTGCTGCTTATCGGTTCATTCATCAAGCTGTTTGATTTGACAAGAGCAGTGTTTTGCAGTGACAAAAAGGACAATTCATTCTGCCAGTTTGAAATGCGCAATAATGGAACACAAGATCACCAAATCGAATTAACAACAAAACGCGTTGAACAGGCTGCCGGCTCAGAAATGACAACCTCAATTCAACCCTCCGTTCTTCCACTCTTGCAAAAGGACAAGAAAGAAACCCGCACACGAAGAGCGAGCTGTCAAGACACTTATCTAATTATGTGAAATCCTAATTGAAGCCTGTCTGCCGCGCGCTCATCACCCCCAGTGCTAAAAGCGGCACCACCCCCCCCCCCCCCGCGCAGTTGGAAGTGAGCAAAAACATGTCTCCGAATCCCTTCACGGATGCTCGGCCGTGTGGTTCACTCCCCGGCTCGGCCCGTGGGGGGATACAGTATCAGCGAAATGAGGTTTTCGCCAGCTCTGGGAGAAAACAAAGACTGTTCCTGTTACGGCCAGCTGGTGTCGCTGCTGAGCAAACTGCGGGCCGAAAGGTAAAGAGCACAAACTTGAGAGAGGTTTCCCTCGGCCGCCAGGGGGATGTTGAGGAGATAAGCAGGGTAATAATAAAACTTTCTGTTGGGCAAATCAACAATGACTCTGAAAATGATGTCACTCAATGGAAAAGACAAGTTTTTCACACTTACCAAGGATTGTTTTTGTTTGCAAGCTTTCTTTTTCGTTTGCCAAGGGTTTGCTAACAAAGTCAATGGAGAATATATTTGACGATATAATTGACAACGGACAAATTACTTCAAAATCCCAGCCTTGCGCCTTTTGGGAAGATTAAAGCAAAGATATTTCATTCTTCTTTTTAGCGCCATATTAATTTCCTCATAAATATGAACTACTCAAGCAGTTTCCATCCATTTCATTCAGTGTTTATGCTGCTCTAATGGAGCTGAGTGTAACATAAATTATATCATGTCCACAACGATATAAAAAATGACGATATCCAAAAATGACATCATGATTACGATATGTGATACGATATGGCCCACCTCTACTAGGGACTTGCTCAAGTTTCTCTCTTTTGGCCAATTATTTAAAACTGTCTGATCTATAATCCTGTGTATGAAGCTCAGTGTTGAACTGTGACAGCAGGGGGCGCTGTGTGAGGGGTATAGGGCTGATTTATTAAGGACATTCATGACATCGGTTCTTTAGTGGGAGCTTGTTTGAAAGACAAAAAAAGTCCTTTCTCTCTTCATTTCAGCGCTCACGGCCGTGTCCATTGTATGGATGGTGCCGTGCCATTGGTCCGACAACCCATTAGTCCGACGTCTCTTTAGTCAGAAAAAAACAGACCATAAACAAATGTGTGCGGGGTTTACCACTCATGTGCTCCAAGTCCAAAATGTAGGCAAACATTTTTTTTTTCTCAATAAGTGACAACTTCAGAAAACCATAAACAACATTTTCAGTCAATACCTTTAAATGGGCCCCTCCTGGAACCGCCACCTTAACGTGGTGGAGGAGTTTGAGCACCAGGTCCTAGTTGACGGGTCAGACAAAGAGCGGTTCAGAAGCCCCTTATGAGAGACCAACAGGCCCGGGTAGAACCATGAGGCCGTCCTTCTGTGGACCCAACACCTGCAGGAGAAGCCATTAGGGGCTGGTGCAATGTGATTCGGGCAGCTCGGTTACGGCTGCCCCCACGACCCGGCAACAGACAAGTGGAAGAAAATGGATCGGTGGATGGACCTATATATGGGCCCACTATTATTGCAAGTCGATTACTTCCAGTTCTTAGATTACAAATGACCTGTGGGAGACATTCTCACACAAAAGATACTTTTCTAGTTTAAGAACGGTCTTAAATTCCTCATACACATCACAGGAGGACATAGTTCCACATTCCCCTCTCCATTTCTGTATGAACTGGTCCTTCAGGGTTCGTTTCAGCCAGTTAACATTGGTGGTTTCCTGAGATCTCCAAATATAGGAGAGACCGCAGTCGTCGAAGATCTGTGTCTATGTCTCTTATGATTCTGAAATTATAAAACAGCAGCATTACATATATGAAACAGGTGAACAAACTTGTGACCATTTTTGATGTTTGTCAGTTCCCCAGAGAAATCTCTATCAGCTCTGGAGATATTTGCCTTTTTATCGATTTTTGTAAAATACCCAAATATCGGGCCGATACGTCGGTCAGGCCCTACTTTGTAGTCCATAAGCATCGGAAGTTTCACCTTCGTCAGCACTAACGATGTTTGTTTGGCAGCACACTGAGTGGTTCAGTGGTTAGAGCGTGTGGACCTTTTATTGCATTAGTTTGGAACATTCTCAACATAACCAAGAAATGAACTGAGGCTGCCTCCCGTTCCTCCTTGATCGTACTGTAGCCCACGAGGCGAATACCAATAAGTACCCTCCTGTACTTCACTTGGAACCCAATCTCTGGGCATCTCCCTTCTGTGCCCGCGCTGTTAATTTCCCACCGCTTCCATCAATATTCCACCATCCGCGCTCATAAATAAATGCATTAGCTCTCCAAACACACCTGTCGCATGCCGCACACGTCCCCGGTCTCTCCGTATTGACCCGCTGCTCGCCGTCCCCGCGAGGCAGCCTGGCATACGCGCGGGTCGGCCGTGGATTTGAATATGAATTGCCTTTTAATGTGCGTACGCGAGCTGGTACCTTTTCAAAAAGCGCTTTCTATTTACAGACGCTGCATTCGGCGGCGGGGGAAAAAAAAGTGTCTCACACCATTGCAGCGCGTAATTGAAAAGAACAACATATGACCCGCAATTTGGAACGTCATCTTTTAATGGAATGAAATGTTTGGCGGTTTGTTCAGAATCGGGAAGCGTCAAGGTTATTTGAGTTGGATTCACTCTCAAAGGTAAAATCTTCCAATTAACCCAACCGGGAGTCCTCCGGTTTTCAGGCTGTATAAAGTGGGCAAATGCATAATTGTGGCTTATAAAGAGAGTTCGAGATCAGCAAATGGATACAGCAGATCAGTTTGGTGAAGCTATAACGCACATAACACATGTGATCCTGTTCATTTAGTTAATGATGATGCTGTGGCTTTCCCGGCCTGATTACAGTTCTTCATGTGTCCAATCATTTCATATTCTTCATTGGGTATTTAACTAAAATATCGCCTAAACTGAGGAAATGTTATTGCTCATGAAATATTTATAACTTACTGTTTATGCACTTATTAAAAAAGAAAAATTAATTAGGCTGGCTAACAACCACCTTTTTAGTCCTTTAGAATAATTTTAAAGCTGCTGTGTGCTTTGGATTTTTTTTCCGTCTGTGAACTCTGCTCTGCCTCCCCCCTCCCCTCACCTGGCTGCCCCCCCTCACACACTTAGCCCTCTCAGCCCTCCTGCACATGCTGGTCTGATCATGGATTCATTTCAGATACGGAAATCTCATTAGTCTTGTGTGAGACATACATTATCAGCAGGGGTGTGTCTGAGATGAGGGGCGTGTCTGGGGTGAGGGGCGTGTCTGAGGTGAGGGGCGTGTCGGGGGTGAGGGACACGTGAGGGGCGAGTCTGGGGTGAGTCTGGGGTGAGTCTGGGGTGATGGCCATGTCTGGGGTGATGGGCATATCTGGGGTGAGGGGAGCGTCTGGAATGATGGGCATGTCTGGGGTGAGGGGGTGTCTAGGGTAAGGGGGGCGTCTGGGGTGATGGCCGTGTCTGGGGTGAGGGGGTGTCTAGGGTAAGGGGGGCATCTGGAGTGATGGGCATGTCTGGGGTGAGGGGTGCGTCTGGGATGATGGGCATGTCTGGGGTGAGGGGTGCGTCTGGGATGTTGGGCATGTCTGGGGTGAGGGGGTGTCTAGGGTAAGGGGGGCGTCTGGGATGATGGGCATGTCTGGGGTGAGGGGTGTGTCTGGGATGATGGGCATGTCTGGGGTGAGGGGTGCGTCTGGGATGTTGGGCATGTCTTGGGTGAGGGGGTGTCTGGGGTAAGGGGGGCATCTGGAGTGATGGGCATGTCTGGGGTGAGGGGTGCGTCTGGGATGATGGGCATGTCTGGGGTGAGGGGTGCGTCTGGGATGATGGGCATGTCTGGGGTGAGGGGTGCGTCTGGGATGTTGTGCATGTCTGGGGTGAGGGGGTGTCTAGGGTGAGAAGTGCTTCTGGGATGATGGGCATGTCTGGGGTAAGGGGGGTGTCTGGAGTGATGGGCATGTCTGGGGTGAGGGGTGCGTCTGGGATGATGGGCATGTCTGGGGTGAGGGGGGTGTCTGGGGTGAGGAGTGCGTCTGGGATGATGGGCATGTCTGGGGTGAGGAGTGCGTCTGGGATGATGGGCATGTCTGGGGTAAGGGGGGCGTCTGGAGTGATGGGCATGTCTGGGGTAAGGGGGGCGTCTGGGATGATGGGCATGTCTGGGGTGAGGAGTGCGTCTGGGATGATGGGCATGTCTGGGGTGAGGGGGGCGTCTGGAGTGATGGGCATGTCTGGGGTGAGGGGTGCGTCTGGGATGATGGGCATGTCTGGGGTGAGGAGTGCGTCTGGGATGATGGGCATGTCTGGGGTGAGGGGGGCGTCTGGAGTGATGGGCATGTCTGGGGTGATGGGCATATCTGGTGTAAGGGGGGCGTCTGGGGTTCGCTCCTGCGGGACAAAGTTACCTTGCTGTTTCAAAGGCGGAACATGCATGTATCGATGCAATGTGGGGAGGTAACCATTGCGGTCCGGAAAATGGACTAGCTAATTGAAAATAGCTCACAGTCATTGATACCAATACAAGACAGTCCTGGACATATAGGCCTCTGCAATCAACCTAACGGGCACCCCTGCTATAGCCTTATCTGGCCAAGGATATACAGAAGATGTTGTTCTTTTTTTTTGCTCCATTTGAATTTCAATGCATTAACAAAAATACCTTGTGATGCCTCCAGTTTGCAGGAGGACGACTCACTTTTTCACTCACGGCAAACAACAGCCGATACAGTGATTACGATCATTTAGCTTTAATGTTTTTTTTGTTCATTCCTTTGTGGCAGGTCTCGTCCAGAAAATCGACCAGCGCCTCCCGGTGGCCAACGAGTACCTGCTGCTGTCCGGCGGGGCCCGCGACGGCGTGCTGGACCTGAACCCCGCCGACCTGGGCAACTACGCCAAGGGGGCGGACTTCGACCTGGACTTCACCCTGCTGGTGCCCGCCCTGAAGCTGCACGACAGGAACCAGCCGGTGACGCTGGACATGCGCCACTCGCCGCCCTGCCACTCCTGGCTCAGCCTCCGCCTGTGCGACAACGCCGTGCTGTCCCGCTGGAGCGTCTGCTGCGAGGAGGAGCAGGGGCAGGAGCAGGACGAGGAGCAGGAGGAGGAGCCAGGTGAGTGTCGGGGCGTGTGATGTGAGGGGGAGGAGCCAGGTGAATGTCGGGCGTGAGGGGGAGCAGGGGGAGGAGCCTGGTGAGTGTCGGGGCGTGTGATGTGAGGGGGAGGAGCCAGGTGAATGTCGGGGCGTGAGGGGGAGCAGGAGCCAGGTGGGTGTGAGGGGGAGCAGGGGGAGGAGCCAGGTGAGTGTCGGGCATGAGGGGGAGCAGGAGGAGGAGCCAGGTGGGTGTGAGGGGGAGCAGGGGGTGGAGCAGGGTGAGTTTCAGGGCGTGAGGGGGAGCAGGGGGAGGATCCAGGTGAGTGTCAGGGTGTGAGTGGGAGCAGGAGCCAGGTGAGTGTCGGGGTGTGAGGGGGAGCAGGGGGAGGATCCAGGTGAATGTCAGGGTGTGAGGGGGAGCAGGAGCCAGGTGAGTGTCGGGCATGAGGGGGAGCAGGAGGAGGAGCCAGGTGGGTGTGAGGGGGAGCAGGGGGTGGAGCAGGGTGAGTTTCAGGGCGTGAGGGGGAGCAGGGGGAGGATCCAGGTGAGTGTCAGGGTGTGAGGGGGAGCAGGAGCCAGGTGAGTGTCGGGGTGTGAGGGGGAGCAGTGGGAGGATCCAGGTGAATGTCAGGGTGTGAGGGGGAGCAGTGGGAGGAGCCAGGTGAGTGTCGGGGCGTGAGGGGGAGCAGGGGGAGGATCCAGGTGAATGTCAGGGTGTGAGGGGGAGCAGTGGGAGGAGCCAGGTGAGTGTCGGGGCGTGAGGGGGAGCAGTGGGAGGAGCCAGGTGAGTGTCGGGGCGTGAGGGGGAGCAGGGGGAGGATCCAGGTGAATGTCAGGGTGTGAGGGGGAGCAGTGGGAGGAGCCAGGTGAGTGTCGGGGCGTGAGGGGGAGCAGTGGGAGGAGCCAGGTGAGTGTCAGGGCGTGATGGGGAGCAGGGGGAGGAGCCAGGTGAGTGTCAGGGCGTGATGGGGAGCAGGGGGAGGAGCCAGGTGAGTGTCAGGGTGTGAGGGGGAGCAGGGGGAGGAGCCAGGTGAGTGTCAGGGCGTGAGGGGGAGCATGGGGAGGAGCCAGGTGAGTGTCAGGGCGTGAGGGGGAGCAGGGGGAGGAGCCAGGTGAGTGTCAGGGCGTGAGGGGGAGGAGCCAGGTGGGTGTCGGAGTGTGTGCTGGTTTGTTACACTATCCAAACTTGATCTGGGTTTAACATGTGGAGCTCAGACCCACCTCAGGAGGAAGTCCTTTCCAAATTCCAAAAAGTTAAAAAAAAATTAAAAAAAATTCGAATTCATAAAACATCTTTTTTTTTCGAAGAAATAAATCCGTCGAAGAAATAAATCCTGTAATGATGTAGGTTCCCATGTAGGCAAGTAATGCAGCTTATTTTCTAAATTAAAATACAATACAGTGGCTTATTTCCATTTCCTAGGTTTTAACTTTAACTGGGTCTCTGTGGGAGGTGATTGTGAGAGACTGTCCCAGCTTTAGCTCGCTAGTATTGACTGAATATGTCCAGAGGAGACACAGGCAAAACTTTAGCCTGGAGCTCTTTAAGTGTTTTGGCCGGTGCAACACTGTTATTTGTCCCACCGAAACACGGAAAAGGGGTTCCGCCTTGACATCAATGTTAAAACTCCCATGGCTGTTTAAAAACCTATTTTAAAGTTCATTGTGGGTTCACAGACCGAAAAAGCGTCACAAGCATCAACACACAACTGGATAAAGAGAGATTAATGCACGACTTGTCAGCTCGTGATGTTAAAGTCCTTGTGTGTATTTGTTTTTCTTTGAAAATATTTGTGTAACAAACAATTCTTCTAACACTTTGACCACCCATTCATCCAGCGGCCTCTGGTTTTACTCATGTAACTGCAAAGTCTGCTTTTTAAGAAGTGTTTCTTCTTAAAAACAGAGAAGTATTTTGAGTGATCCTGTTTATTGAAGCGTCTCCTCAGCTGCAGACATCTCTTTGTTTTTGGAATGCCCTGTTGTTATTATTATTAACAGGAGCCGGAAGTGCCCTCCATATTTTTAATATCCTTGAATCATCTCTGGAGCAGTCCTGGACTCACGGCTTGTTATATTCAGTTATTCTCTCCATGGATCATTTCTGCTCCTTCAGAGGGCACTAAATGTATTATTTGGATAATTATCAAATGACATTAAGTATGTTCGCTTTGATGAACAAATCCTTGATCCGGAGGTGTGCCCTCACACCTGCCCCCTGCTGGCCTGCTCTCATAATGTCATCAAGGTGCTGTTTGCCGGGTTGATGCTGCCTGCATATGCTCTGGTGAAGATGATCCTGAAAGTGGAACTTAAAAACACACAGGAACACACCGCATTGATACTTATTGAATGTTTAGGTACAACTGGTATTAAATAAAAGAATTAAAAGTACTGTTGGGCCAGGGACAGCATTAAAGGAAGTGACTGGGGTGTTTCAGAAACAACTCTAAGGCCATCCTTTATCATTGTTCGCCATTTTTGTAATTGTGTAGTGTAGTAATCAAAAACATAATTGAATTTGGATTAATTGCACAGTGGGAAACAGGGCGAACATGCACTCCTGACCTCTTGATGATGATGCTTGTGACTATTAAAAATACATGGCACACACACCCTTTCCTGTTGGCTTACCTTTATGCTGCCTTCACGGAGGAGCTATTTGTGCTGAATATTGCAGAGCCGGTGGGGCTGCGCCTGTCTCAGGTGGGCCATTCGCACATGCATTAAACATAGCTATAGATGGAAATGAAATCACTCCAGTGGAGCGCCTTGTTTTATAGATATTACCGAGCGTGTCTCCGATCGCCCGGGCTGACCCTCAGACTGCAGAAGAGGGAGAGCACAGAACGCTCCAGGCTCATTACATTTAGACTTTTTTTTTTTTCTCCCTGCGGGCACTTGATGTGTGATATTTTTTGAAGCAATTTCCCCCTCGGGCACGCTGCGGCGATCGGTCATTCCTTAAAGCTTTTGGAAAGGCGGACGTCGGAAATGAACACCGACACAAAACTTCCAAAAGATTGAACTATAGCATCAATTTGCCACACGCTGTCACTGCGACACTTCAGAGGCGCGGACCCAGTCTTATTTACTGACGGGATCGCTTTAATTTCCTTCCATTTGGAAAAGTGTTTCATCGATTTTTCCGCGGGCGTTAATACAAATGCGATGATAACGACATTTATTTTCTTTCTGCGCCGTGTGGCTGAGGAAGTTCACTTATGATTTGATTTGTGTTTTCTAACTACTTCAAGAAGCAAAGCCTTTTCCTTTTTGTACAATTGTCTCCAAATGCCGTTTAATTGGATGACAATTCTTCGACTTCCTAATGGCCTGATTGACATGCACATTAACCAATCAGAGAAAAGTTGGATATGACGCAACAAGGAAGTTACTGGTTTTACGATGTATGGACCAGAAGAGCAGAGGCAGATGTGAACCAACTGTTGTTTTTTGCCACAAAAACTTAAAGTGATAGTCTGGAAGTCTTAATGTTTTACAGATTTGATCAAATGTGCAAAGCCGGTCCACCTGGTCTTGCATTTTGATGTAAAGTAAGTCATTATACAGATGATATTATTTGTAAAGTCCCCCCTTCCCGGATCTCAGCAGCAGATCCAAGTCTAGTATCCTTCCGCGTTGACCAATGAGACGAGCTTTTCCTGTGAACCAGCCTGTCAGGTCCAATCAGGAGGGAGGGGGAGGAGCTTGATTAATTACACTGTTCCTTTTCTCCTCATTTTGCGAATTAAGAACGGCTTTCTGGTTAAAGAGGGGAGGGATTTGATTGCTCAGATTTCACTCTATCTCTCCTCACATTGCAAACTTACAGACTGTCACTTTAAGGAACAAGGAGTCATTAGCAACTGTTCATATTTTAAACGTAGGAGAATTCTACACAAATGCGCCAATCAATGTACTTTTGGAACGGGACGGAAAACATTCGATAGACGGCACTAAGAAGACAGTCCTCTTAGAGAAGATGAAGAATCAACATCTTAAGTACATTTAAGAGCGTATTTTATCCATCCATCCATCCATCCACCCACTTCATCCATCCATCCACTTCATCCATCCGTCCATCCATCCATCCACCCACTTCATCCATCCATCCACCCACTTCATCCATCCATCCATCCACTTCATCCATCCATCCATCCATCCATCCATCCATCCATCCATCCATGCATCCATCCATCCATCCATCCATCCATCCACTTCATCCATCCATCCATCCATCCACTTCATCCATCCATCCATCCATCCATGCATCCATCCATCCATCCACTTCATCCATCCATCCATGCACTTCATCCATCCATCCATCCATCCATGCATCCATCCATCCATCCACTTCATCCACTTCATCCATCCATCCATCCATCCATCCACTTCATCCATCCATCCATCCATCCATCCATGCATCCATCCATCCATCCACTTCATCCATCCATCCATGCACTTCATCCATCCATCCATCCATCCATCCATCCATCCATCCATCCATCCATCCATCCATCCATCCATCCATCCATGCATCCATGCATCCATCCATCCACTTCATCCATCCATCCATCCACTTCATCCATCCATCCATCCATCCATGCATCCATCCATCCATCCACTTCATCCATCCATCCATGCACTTCATCCACTTCATCCATCCATCCATGCACTTCATCCACTTCATCCATCCATCCACTTCATCCACTTCATCCATCCATCCACTTCATCCACTTCATCCATCCATCCATCCATCCACTTCATCCACTTCATCCATCCATCCACTTCATCCACTTCATCCATCCATCCATCCACTTCATCCATCCATCCACTTCATCCACTTCATCCATCCATCCATCCACTTCATCCATCCATCCATCCATCCACTTCATCCACTTCATCCATCCATCCACTTCATCCATCCATCCATCCATCCACTTCATCCACTTCATCCATCCATCCACTTCATCCACTTCATCCATCCATCCATCCACTTCATCCATCCATCCATCCATCCAGTTCATCCATCCATCCATCCACTTCATCCATCCACTTCATCCATCCATCCATCCACTTCATCCATCCACTTCATCCATCCGTCCGTCCGTCCGTCCGTCCATCCACTTCATCCACTTCGTCCGTCCGCCCGCCCTTTGCCATGGGAGACCCTACCAGGGGCCCCTTCCCAGGATCATTCGGGCCCTCAAACCCCTCCACCACGTTAAGGTGGCGGATCCAGGAGGGGAGAACATATGTTACTTGTGGTTAAATCGGTTCCTGTCATGACATCGTGGTCTGTGATTTAATCCATATAAAACTTTTTCTAGATTTGATTGGCTGTTTGCAAAGTTTGCTTTTGAACAGAAACAAAAAGCCGGATTGGACGGCTGGGCCATGTTAAGCTCCCTCTATGAAGCCAGCTGGTGTTTTTCCAAAGTTGCGCAGCTCGTTGTTGCCTTTTGGAAGCCAGCAGAGGGCACTCCTGAGCATGCACGGTGCAATATGACGGCTTCATTCAGTCTAAGGGGGTTCCTCTGGTGCCCCGGGTTTCCCCCATCGACATAAAAACACTTCCTTAATATAGACCCAGTCCAGAAGATGTTTCAAATGCAGAGGCACATCCCCGACGACAGGAAAGGCTACAGTTGAGGGATGCATGTTGTTGCTGCCTGTACCCGCCGTGGCTGTGGAAGGACGGGGGAGTAGCTGTTCTCCAAATACCTTCAGCGAAAAGAGTCACTGTACCTGAACACAGTTGTACGTGTGACTCGCCAGCGCCGGTAATGCATACGTTAAGTCTTTTACTGGAGGCGCGCAGAAGCACAGCACTTGTACCCACAAATCGATACGTTTCTGCTGCTGGTGGCTCTTTGTTCCATAAATAAATGATGTATTCATTTGCTGCTCCCCTGTGTGTGAGGTGGAACTCTGGTCAATACTCTGAGTTGTAGTTACATCCTCTACTTTACGGCGACACCTCCCTGCTCTTGTTTCATACGATTTATTTGCGGCTGCGTTTGCTTTCGTTTTTTTTTTTTCCTGGAAGGAGGAGAGTGTGGAAGGGGGACATTAAGGATATTGTCTGAGCCACAAGGCTTAACAACACCACCAGGACCCAAAGGAAACATTTGTATAACATTTGTGATTTGGAACAGTTTGGAGGTTTACAACAGGTTTTCAGTGAATTATTATTATTTTAAAGCAATCCATCGGAATCCTATGTCTCCTTCATTAACGGTGACTCTTATCAATGACGCTTTGTGCCTTTAAACCTGCAGGCCGGAGCCGCTGCAGATCCACGCTCCACTTTCACTTCATCACAAACTGAAGTCTGGCCTGTTTTAGGATCCGCGCTGCAGGTCGTATCGAGCCCGTCTGAATCTGTCCTCTTTGTAAACGCACTGAGGAAACCAAAACAACACACATGTTGTTGCACATGGACTTCTGCTCCAATATCCTTCAACACTCATTCATAAAAACAGAAGAAGTTAATATCTGTTGATTTAATCATTTAATCATTATTTTACCTTATTATACGGCTCTTCACAACGTAAGTAGAACGCTCCGTTGATTTGAATGGGATTTCCCAACGTTCTACCGGTCATTATTTTCTGATATTTTCCGATAATGACCAGCGTTCTATACATTATCCCTTACATAGCTTTTTAACAATGCTTTGTGGGAGGAATTGTATGTTCAAAGAGGCCAATTATTAGCACTATTTCAATATAAAGCTACCTAAAGCATGCACATACAGTTTGCACACACTGGTGGATTTTTTTTTTATCATTTTGGCCATTTGAATATGAATGAAAACACAAAAAACACTTTTCATTCATGGTCAGTGATGTTGTGAAGCCATTAATTGTGGGGAAAAAAAGTGTGAACTCATTTAAAATCACCATAACAAAATAAAACACCAAAATGTATTGTCCCCTTTAACATTAATGACAGGTTGGAGTCTTTTGTGGTCGTGGAGGAGAAGGTTCTGTTTATAATCTGATGGTGAAGCAGAACATTCCTCTTAGCAAAAAGCCTCCAGTTCCTGTAAGTTCCTGGGCTGTTTTGCATGAACTACACACTGAGCTCTCCCCACAGTGGTTCAATGATACTGAGGTCAGACTGAGCTGGCTTCACAAGAAAAAAACAACAGTCTGAATAAGCGTTCGGTTTGCTAACATAACACATTGATGGTTAGCGCCATGACGCATAGGAACTAAATAGGTGTCTGGTCTGTTAACGTCACATAAACAGATTAGATAACTATAGCATAAAGAACACACCAGACTCTCGATCTCACTCCAAGTCACTAAATCCATTGTGTCACTTCTGAACAATTGCCTTGGCAACTACATTGGCACAGAGGCGTAACTGCACCGTTGACAAACCTCTCCCGGCAGCACGTTTTTTTCAAGCTCTCCTTTGCTAGCTCGTTCTTCTAGCTGTGGCCATTGAGCTTTTAGCTCACTTTTCTCGCTCACTCCAAACTCGATTAACCTGCAGTGCCCTCTAGCGCAGTGGTTCTCAACCTTTCGGAGCTGCGACCCCCATTGTAACAGGTAATTAGGATCGTGACCCCCACCCGGGTCAGACCATGGGAAAAACAGGAACCCCTTAACTCCCACCTGAACCGAGCAGTTCAGGTGGGAGTTAGTCCAGTTTGGCTTTACCCCAGTCCAAAAGCTTAGGGAAAAAAGCTGTGAAAATAGCGACAAAACTGAGACAAAAAAGTGAGAAAACCTTGACAAAAAAGTGACGAAAAATTGATGAAAAAGTGACAAAAATGTCACAAGAAATTGACAAAAAATGTACGAAAAAATGACAAAAATGTGACAAAAAATGACAAAAAAATGACAAAAATGTGATAAAAAATTGACAAAAACGTGACAAAAAATGACAAAAAAATGATGAAAAAGCTACAAAAGTGAGTTGAATATCCAACAAAAAAATGATGGAGAAAAAAATCTGATGACGTGAGGAAAAAGATCCTCTCTGTTCAGGTGGGAGTTAAGAGGTTAACCTATATAACTCTTAAAAAACAAAGAAAAAACAATGGCTAAAACAAAAATGAATTACATTTAGAACAATGAATGGCACCCTGGTAAAATAGCATGTATGCCACGACACCATAATACTAATATTAAAATATATATTTTATCTATATGCTCTGGCGACCGCCCAAATTTGTCTCGCGACCCCCCAGTGGGTCCCGACCTCCAGGTTGAGGAGCCCTGCTCTAGCGGCACGTGAAATTATATATTTGAATTTCAAAAAAAAGGGGGGGGGGGGGGGGGGTCACATAAAAGTCGCTCCAGAGTATAAGACTATGCCAAACTATGAAAAAAAGTCTGACTTATTGTGCGGAAAATACGGTAGATAAAACGTATCAATTCCCGTCCCTAGTTGAGACTTGAGACTGGGATTTGTAGAGTGTGTGGCTGAATATTGTGCAGATGTGGAGTGTGCATGTGCAGCTGTTTGCAATGAGGATGAATGATATGAATATTTAACTATGTTTCATTAACATGCACCGTCTCAGTCAAGTCGATCGAAATGAACCATGTTTATTGAGGAGACCTGTCTGACCCGGGCCTGTGTGCTTTGTGCCCAGGTAAAGGCTCGCCCCCCTCGCTGGGCTCCCCTCAGTCCCTGGACGGCTGCTACTTCTCCCCGTCACTGGTCACCGACTGGTTCTGGGGGGTGGTCCGCGAGGCCGTGGAGGAGCTGAGGAGAAGCCCCCAGAGAGGCATCCCCACAGCAGAGCGGCTGGAGCGCAACGGGCCCCTCACCACCATCGTCCTGCAGGTACTCGGCCAGCAATGGAACTTCAAATATTCAAAAGGACTGGACCTACTTTTCAGTCCATAACCCCTCCCTCTCTTTTGTCCCTCCAGGCGGGCTCCAGTCGCGTGCTGTACGACCTGCTCCCCGTGGTGTCGTTCCGGGGCTGGCCGGCGGTGGCTCAGGGCTGGCTCACGGCCAACCACTTCTGGGACGGGAAGATCACGGAGGAGGAGGCCATCTCGGGGTTCTACCTGCTGCCCTGCTGCTCTCCCGGGGGCGGCCGAGCGGACCGGGAGTGGAGGCTGGCCTTCTCCCGCTCAGAGGTGACCACAGTGTGTGGGCTGAACTTTACAGGACCTGCCCCGTGTAGTTCGAGTGGAATATAAAGGTTACCAGGCAGGAGTTTTACTTTGAAATGGTCACGTTAATGCTCCTGAAGTTCAGGGTCCAGACGATCTGTGATGTCAAGCATTTAAAGTGTAATTAAGTCTGCCAAAATGAAGGCTTTAAATGCATTAACTTGGGGTCCGATTGACATTGCATGATTTTTACTATTACTACCTACATATTCTACACATTCTGGCACCTTTTTTTGCTCCAAAGTGGCCCTGTGTATCCAGTTTGCTTTTGAATATCAACATTACCCCTAATTCCTCTGTTTAATGCAATGCCTTCAAATCTTAAGACATGAACTGAGCTCTGATTATTTGCAAAACCATCTCCTTCTGTTCCTTTTTCTTTATTCTCTTTGGGTGAAAGCCGAGCGCAGGAACTTTTATGTTACTTTGAATATTCGCATCAATCCAAACTTCTGATTTCTGTTTGATCCGGGGCCGGCGCCTCGGGCCCTCACGTCCCACCAGACTGAAAACGCAACTCCTGACATCAAATGCACCCCTCGACTTTCAATGGAGAACATTCGAGGCATGGAACAATATTTGGGTGATAGCGGCGCAACATTTGTGAAAGCGATGTCCGCAGTGCATGTGATTCTGAAGCTTTTTCATCGATGGTGAACGGGCAGCTGGAGCTGGAGCTGTTTACAGTGACGGTGTTGCTCCTGACGAGAGAAATTTAGACACGACGAACTAATGAGAGTCTGGTACTGTGCCTTTAACCTCTTAACCCCCGCCTTAACAGAGTGCATCAGATCACAGCCTACAGGCCTGTATAATGCCTCATTTTGAAAGCTAGGATTTTTTTTTTCATCACACTTTTGCTGTGTTTTCATCCCACAATTTTGTCCATTTTTCATATCTTTTTTTGTCACGTTCTTGTCGCCTTGTCAGTTGCTCTTGCTCTTTTTTGGCTTTGTCGTCTAATTTTGTGTGCTATTTTTCTTTTTTTCAAAAAGCTTTTAGTTTTGGGTGAAGCCAAACTGGATCGAATGTGCTCTGTTCAGGTGGGGGTTAAGTTGTTTAGCTGTGGTTTAGTCTTGCTTTGAGCAGTGAATAATACAGATACATAAATGATGCAAAAAGTTTCACTGGCTTATAGCTCTCCGGCAATAAACTTTTAGATTTGGGTAATGGTTAAAGGATCTGTATCCTGCTATTTTAGCCATTCCAATGTAAAGTATAGGTATTTATATGACATATTGTACCTCTACCACTATAAAGTACTCATTTTTGTGATAAATATTTATTTTCTAGAGGTATTGTTCCAACCCGGAAGACAAAACGCTTGGATTAAGTTAGCTCCGCCCCTCTTGCAACTTTAGCAGTGATATAAATAATAATATAAATATCTCTGCGAAAAGTGGTTACTTCATAATACGGTTATAAGGAGTTGACATCTGCAACACAGCTTCATAAATGGTTAACACACACATGCTAGCACACACGCTAACCAGGGTTTCCGTTAGCCGGCTGTAGCCGGCTTTTGGCCGGTTTGAAAAGCAAATGGCCGGTAAAAATAATTTCCATCGGCCAAATTGGCCGACAGTAAAAAAGTGAGAAAAAATATAAAAAATAGAAAAATATATTAAACATGTCACCTACGTCAGTGACTAACATAACAAAGTGTTTTCGAGACAGGCCTAAATATTAAAAAAGGTTCAATATTTCGATCAAAAAAGTTTTGATTTACGCCTTTAGCCCGTTTTACAAAGCGCAGTCGAAGCATCATCATCGCTGTCTGGATATGTAACGCTCTTTCTTCGTGCTTCGTCACATTTTCCAAGAAAACGGCAAACTACAGGTACATTTACTTTTATATAAGTGTGTTAAGAACTCAGCAGCTAATACGTTTGATTAGGATATTCTTGAAACGCGCGTGTGTTCAGTCAGACTGACGCGCTGTCCCGCAGCGGCTCTTCCTGGGAGAGTGGCCGGGTTTAGAGGTGCTTCCCTCGGTCAGTCTGCGCAGACGCCTCGGCTCAGTTACCGGTGTTGGAGCCGCTCTACAGCGCGGCAGAGCTGGGTCTGTTTTGAATCACTCGAGACTGACTGTTGTGACTTTAGTGCTGTTGATTTGTCTCTCCACAATATTTCAGTGGTGAGGGACTTAATCACTATTTTACACCTGAAGCCACGTAAAAGCGCGGAAGGGCATCTACAGCCCCGCCCTCGCTGAGCAGCTGCTGATCAGACCTGGATAAGGACAGCGTGAGGGTCGTAGATATCGGCTACTTTCTGTCTGAGTTGAAGTGCATATGAGTGATGTATATCAGCGTGACACCTGCTGCTCCACCGTCTCCACGAGCACAACTTCATGTTTGGATTTTCGCTGTTGCTACATTTTTCTCACGTCAGTCTTTTATTAGAAATAGCCGTGTTTTGGAATCCACTAAAGCGCTCGTGTAGCTCTGTCTACATGTAGATTGTTGATGATAATAAGCCACGTTCATTATGTATATATTTTTTAATGGCCGGTAATTCTTGCGAATGGCCGACATTTTACGACCCAGCCGGCCAAAGTGGCCGACAAAAAAAAAGTCTAGCGGAACCTCTGACGCTAACACACACATGCTAACACACACAAGCTAACACACACGCTAACACGCGTTTTGATTGACTCACCACAGCTCTGGTCCATCAGATTTTTACAATATGGGACTCGCGTTGGTTATAAACGTGAATCCACTTTGATTCTGGCGAAGGTTCACCAAACATCCATCAGTGACGGTCACAGAAAAACACTATTTTGGCCGATAGTCGCTGAATCCCGGAGAGAAATTCCAACTTCTGGCAAGTGGCCTCTTCTTTAGGAAGGTTGAATAAAGTCCTGTAGCTCTCGTAGACTTTTCTCCGTGACATTATCGTTAGGTCAGTGGTTTTCCAGGAGAGGACGGAGCAGCCGCTCAGAGAGCAGGATTCAGGAGGATTGCTGAGAACTGCTAATCAATGGCTAAAATCTCCCAAAAAGTCCATTTTGAAAGTAGTATGTGAAAGTATTTTGTGACTGATGCCACTCTCCCCCCACATGCCTCTGCTCTCTCCAGGTGCAGCTGAAGAAGTGCATCCCTTTCCCGATGGCCCAGGCCTTCCAAGCGGCGAAGTCCATCTTGGCGCCGGTGCTCGCTCGCCCGCGCTCCGGCCTCAGCCTCTACCACCTCCGCACCCTCCTCTTCTGGGCGTGCGACCGGCTGCCCTCCGCCTATCTGTCCTGCCAGGACCCGGACACGCCCGCCCGCCTCATGCTGGGGCTCCTGGACGACCTGGCCCACTGCATCCTGGGGAAGAACTGCCCCAACTACTTCCTGCCCCAGTGCAACATGCTGGAGCACCTGAGCGACAGCCAGGCGCTGTTCGTGGCGCGGAAGCTGGCGTGCGTGCGCTCGGACCCGCTGGAGCACCTCCGCGCCGCGCAGCAGGCGGGCCAGCTGAAGAAGGAGCTCCTGGCTAACGCTAACGGACACGGGTCGCCGGGGCACCACTCCAACGGGATCATATCGCCGTCCGAGGACAAGCTCGCACAGAGACTGCAGCAGCTGGTGACGGAAAACCCCGGCAAGTCCATATCGGTGTTTCTCAATCCAGACGACGTCACGAGGCCACATTTCAGAATCGATGATAAGTTTTACTAAAGACAGAAGGAGCGGGGCTGCCCGACTCATTCATGTGGGGATTGGTTTTTTTAGAAGAAATGTTTAATGATGCTTAAAAGAAACGAGTGAAATTCTTAATTCACATTCACGGACACGGTGTAATAGACGATAATGGGACATACGGCGTCCTCTCGTCTGATTGGCTGCCCTGGAAACAATCGGAGGGAAGAGTTGATTCAAAAAAACGTCACCAAAATGAACTTGATTTCTGTAGATTCCATTACTTACTTTTCAGAAACTGGGACAGGGGCCGAATAGCGAGTGCAAACAAGTGGAAATGATGGTTGTTATTAGAGACTCACCGATCCAGCTCCTTCACTTCCAAAACCGATCCCCTGGGTTTGAGTATCGGCCGATATCCGATACCACTTTCACGTAGTGGCCGCTGTGAAAAAGTGAAATGGTCTTTGCAAACGAGCTGTGACTCCTCAGGTTATTAGGTCACGTTGATATCCATCCTTCTGTTATTATTCCCGGTCTCGATTGGTTGACGCTAGCATTAGCATTAGCACGTCGTCATACGTTATGTTTCCAGGGGGGCCAGTAACAGCAGGGTTAGTGCTGGATCGTATGCTCCGGAGGGACAGTCTGCTGTGAAAACGTGAGCTATCATGACACAAATTAAGGTTAGGGCCAGGGAAATGGTTAACCTCTTAACCCCCACCTGAACCGAGAGGATCGTTTTCCTCACGTCATCAGATTTTTTTTCCAACATTTTTTTGTTGGGTGTTCAACTCATTTTTGTGACTTTTTTAGTAATTTTTTATCACATTTTTGTAATTTTTTCGTCAATTTTTGTCACTTTTTTGTCACATTTTTGTCGTTTTTTCGTCAATTTTTCGTCATTTTTTTGACAATTTCTTGTGACATTTTGTGACATTTTTGTCATTTTTTCGTCCATTTTTAATACATTTTTTGTCACTTTTTTGTCACATTTTTGTCATTTTTTCGTCAATTTTTCGTCATTTTTTCGTCAATTTTTAATAAATTTTTAATAAATTTTTTGTCACTTTTTTGTCACATTTTTGTCATTTTTTCGTCAATTTTTTGTCATTTTTTCGTCAATTCTTAATAAATTTTTCGTCACTTTTTTGTCACATTTTTGTCATTTTTCGTCAATTTTTCATACATTGTTCGTCACTTTTTTGTCAATGTTTTCCCACTTTTTTGTCACATTTCCATCATTGTTTTTTTTTTCCATCACTTTTTTCCAGAAGCTTTTGGACTGGGGTAAAAACAAACTGGAGAAAATGTGCTCGGTTCAGGTGGGAGTTAAGGGGTTAATTTTAAGGATTAGGGTTAGGATTAGGATTATTTGTATTTTTAGACAAACCAACTCATAGATCTATACAAACTCACAGCAGACCGTCCCTCCGGAGCATACCATCTAGCACTAACCGTAACAGCAGGGGGCGCTGTATAAATAACTCATCAATTTTAGAATTAATTTTCGCATTTCAATATTTTTTTTCTCTGTGTGAAAATGATTTAATATTTATTACTCTTTATTTCTAGATTTACAATTACTTGAGATAATGCTGCTTTTCAAATTTCTAAGATAATTCTAACATAACGTCTACAACTAATTACTACTAATGACAAAACGAATCCACACTGACGTCCCAAATGTAGCCGCGACGAACGAACTCTCCCGCCCCCTTCTGAGCCAAAACGAACTGTGCTAGCGGCGGCTAACGGACGAGGAGGGGGCGATGTCGCCGTGGAAACAGACCCAACTCCCCCCCCCCAAATCAACTGGCCTTAATGAAACTCATCAGTGCTCGGTGCTGAACTAAAAGGACGCGTTCTAGAATTGGGTGTCGAAATGTTTACACGGAGGGCGAGGACGAGTCAAATCTGTGGAAAAGGAGCTGTGTTTAAAAGAGGCCCCCGGCGTTAAAGCCACACTGCGGAACATTCCAGACGGTGTGTTACGTATCGACCTTTAGCCTCTCATGTGACACGGGCTCCTAATGCGACGTAAAGTGTTTGGAAGAGGAGCTGCTGTGTTTAAAGGTGCATTATGTCACTTTTCATCTGACCTTTCAGTGAACCCGGTCAGTGGGTGGTTAGCTTTGGTGACTTTACTTTCCGCCAGCTTCTGGGACGCTCTCGGATCAATTGATTTAAGGTTTCTGGTAGGTTTTCTTTATCGAAATGAAAAAAGGAGAAGCAGCGTTCGATCTTAACGTATGTGGGTGGTTAGCGTGTCAGCTAGTCCGGGAAAGTTTTCAGGCTCCGTTAGCATTAGCTTGTTCAGTGGATGTTTCCCATTGCCGTTAGCATTAGTTATCATAAGGGTTAGTGCTAGGTGGTATGCTCCGGAGGGACGGTCTGCTGTGAGTTTGTATAGATCTATGAGTTGGTTTGTCTAAAAATGCAAATAATCCTAATCCTTAAGGTTTAACCCCTTAACTCCCACCTGAACCGAGCACATTTTCTCCAGTTTGGCTTTACCCCAGTCCAAAAGCTTCTGGGAAAAAAGGTGTGAAAATAGCAACAAAACAATGATGGAAATGTGACAAAAAAAGTGACGAGAAATTTATGAAAAAGTGGCAAAAATGTCACAAGAAATTGACAAATAAATTACGATGAAATGACAAAAATGTGACAAAAAATTGATTAAAATTGATGAAAAATTGACAAAAAATTGACTAAAAAATGACAAAAAATGTGACAAAAAAAATGCAAAAATGTGACAAAAAAGTGACAAAAATGTGACAAAAAATTGATTAAAATTGATGAAAAATTGACGAAAAATTGACCAAAAAATGACAAAAAATGTGACAAAATGTGACAAAAAAAATGCAAAAATGTGACAAAAAAGTGACAAAAATGTGACAAAAAATTGATTAAAAATGGATGAAAAAAATGACAAAAATGTGATTAAAAAATTACAAAAATGTGATTAAAAATGACAAAAAAAATGACAAAAATGTGACAAAAAAGTGACAAAAAAATGACAAAAATGTGATTAAAAAATTACAAAAAAGTTACAAAAATGAGTTGAACACCCAACAAAAAAATCTGATGACGTGAGGAAAAAGATCCTCTCGGTTCAGGCGGGAAGTTAAGAGGTTAACCATTTCCCTGGCCCTAACCTTAATTTGTGTCATGATATCTCATGTTTTCACAGCAGACTGTCCCTCCGGAGCAGACGATCTAGCACTAACCCATCACAAGCCTCTGAGCTAAAGGCTAACTCAAATTTAGTTAAGTTGATGTAAATACCATACATCTGCATATCGCCATACAATTTAAATCGGGTCCAGGATCCGACGGCAAACAAAATGTTGGATCAGGCTCAGAGCTAAAGGCATTTCTGTGATTTCTATGGGTTTCCTCCGCTGATAGAACCATCTCCATGGTTACGCACACGTTCCATCCAAAAACCCTAGAAAAAAAAAACATTGATCCTGGAGGCGATTTTCTTTTTTCCTAGGATGGGAAAGGCCACATTTGCACATTGACTCCCTGATTGGTCAGATTCATGTTAATGCCTGAAAGACAGCTTTTGTAAACTCCACTGTCCTTAAGGTTATGGTCAGGTGTACGGTTAGTTTGGACTAGTTTAAGCTAGTGTTGTTTTGTTGGGGTGACGTCATGGTTGGAGCTCCACTCCTCATTGGCTGCCGATGTCGTCGACTGGCCAATCAGGGAGCGACAGGCCTTTCCCATCCTAGGAAAAGAAAAACTTGCATCCTGGAGCGCCCTAGAGGCCACTGTAATGGAGGATAAAGGCGCTGTGCTAACCACCCATACAACCTCTGGGTCACTGACAGGTCAAACACAGACTTTTTTACATAATGCGCCTTTAAACGGTCAAATCAAAGTCAGTCTCCATGGAAGGTGTTTGGATCTGTTTCTCACCGTTTAAAACGCTGTATGGCTTTAACATGTCGGGGGGGGGAACTTTTCCGCTGCATCTGACCCTTGGATGCCGCGGTCAGGGGCAGAGACTGATGTTGTAATAGGTTGCGTTCATGTGACATCACAACATTCTTAAGAGCCTGTCGTTTCAAAGTGAGGTGGAGGGCAACGGAAAGTTCCATGATGGTCACTGTAAAACTGTCATGGTTCTCTGTCAGCGCACATAAACTACGGCGTCCAAAAGTGGGGACAATATTCAAAAACACGATGACTTTGAAAAATAATGTCAGGTTTGTGAATCCAATCATATCATACTGTATACCAGGGGTAGGCAATGTCAGGCCCGGGGGCCAAATCCGGACCTCCAGCACAGAAGTTCTGGCCCTCGAGATGATTTTGAGAAATAACTTCACACAAATCGAGAGATCGAGTCTTCCTGTTAATCTCTAAACCCCCACCCGAACCGAGCGCATAGAAAATTGTCTTGCCGAACACCCGCTTAAGTCAAATATGATGTACAACTGGCATTTGTTGAAAGTGATGCTTTACTTCGGGCGACAGGTGGGCGGTTCGGCCCTCGGTCTTTTGACGATGAAGATAATCGGTCCTCCACCAAGAAAACATGCCTACCCCCAGGGGCGGATCTAGAGGGGTGGCACAGGGTGGCAGCTGCCAACCCGAGTAAAGGTCTTTCCACCCCATTGATTTCAGCCAGGTTGCAATCCTCACCCTCAGTTTAGAAGAATTATAACAACTTTGTAGCTTAATAAGGAGCCAAGTGCCAACTCCGGTGGTTCCCAAGATGATGATTTTTTTTTTTTTTTTTTTTACAAAGGTTTAAATTTTACTTGAGTTAGAAACGCCCTACTTATGTTATTATACTATTATTTTGGTACATTCAGCCTGCATCTAAACAGAAAAAAATGCCTTACAATCACGCAAAACCCTCGTTATAAACATTCCCCATTGTCAAATGTGTTGCCACCCCCAGAAATGATCCTTGACCCTGCTTGCCACCCCATGATTTTTTTTAGATCCGCCCCTGGCTACCCCTGCTAAATGCTGATCTGGAGAAACATTCGGACAATTTCGTTTTGGATATTGCAACAACTGTAACTTTCCTCCCATAGATTTGTATCGGCACCTGCCCTCCACCCGATATCATGACATCATCACATTCTAGCACGTGAACGCAACCTACGAGCCGAGGCCCCTCCTGAGTGACATAAAAGTGAAAAACATTGTGACAGCATTGTGACCACAGCCGGACCGTTCCTCAACAGCGCCACGCCGCGATCCGATTGGACGGCAGGGGCGGCGCGAGGTAACGGCTGATGAAACGGATTGTAAAGCTTTTCGTCAAGCTCTTCCTAGAGCTTCATTTAAGCCTTTTCTAACTCATTTGACGCTCTCTGTTCTCACGGTTTAATCTTTCTCAGGTATTCGTACGAGTCATTACGTTTCCAGGTCATCTTGTTTTCTGTTTTTTCTTTTTTTAGCGCTGCTGATCATTTCTTTGACTAAATCGGGCTTTGTTGGGCGATAGTTTGCACCAAAGAGCTAATATAGAAAATGTAGATTTATGACGTTGATTTTTCTTATGTGTAAAGTCGAATCATTTTTGTCTTTTCGTTTTGCAAAGCACAAAGGTGGGCACCACGCAATGTACTGCAGGTCTTGAATTTATCCTGATGTTTGTAAGCATTTCGAGGAGGAGGATGGACATGAGGGTTGAAAGATCATTTCAGCCTTGCTTAACCTCTTAACCCCCACCTGAACCAAGCATATTTTCTCCGGTTTGGCTTCACCCAAATCTAAAAGCTTCTTGGAAAAAGTGTCAATATCATGACAAAAACGGAAGGAAATGATGATGAAAACGCAATAAAAAAGTGGCAAAAATTTGGCAAAAATGCGACAAAAAAGCCACAAAAACACATCATAAAGGTGACAAAAAAATGATGAAAAAGTGGCAAAAATGCAAGAAAAATATTGCAAAAATGTAGCAAAAATGCAATAAAAAATGCAACAAAAACACACACAAAAAAGTGACAAAGAACTATGAAAAGTTAGGAAAAATGTGTTGAAAATGCCACAAAAAAGCCACAAAAACACATAAAAAATGTGACAAAAAAATTATGAAAAAGTGGCAAAAATGCAAGAAAAAATATTGCAAAAACGTGACAAAAATGCAATAAAAAATGCAACAAAAACACACACAAAAAAAGTGACAAAGAACTATGAAAAGTTAGGAAAAATGTGTTGAAAATGCAAATAAAAAGAGCCCCCAAAGAGTGACAGAAAAAGCGATGAAAAAGTGGCAAAAATTCAACGACAACGCGGCAACAGTGCAAGGAAAAAGATCCATTTAGATCAGTTTTGTAGGTCTTGGCTTTCAAATGAAGCGCTAGATTTGGGTAAAACTGAACTGGAGAAAATGCATTTGGTTAAATGGTTAAATGTAAGAGGTTAAATGTGGGATTTTATACCAGCTCACTAAAATCTCGACAAACTGGACTAAAACAGGCCTCAAACTGCCTTCCTTACGCCGCGGAGTCGGAATATGTTGGGTTTAATTCTTCTGTGAAAGCAGCCGTGTCCCGTCATGACTGGAACGAGCCCCGTCCCGTCGCCCTAACCCCGTCACGCTCCTCTCAACGCGAGCTCGTGGGCGGATATCTCGGGTACTTTAAACCACGGAACGTCACCGGCTCCTTCTCTTCTGTCGCCGGTTTTGTGAAGTGACTGGTTAAAGCGCGAGTTAGTTCTGCCCGCTCTATCAGCTCTAGGCAGACGCGCCGGGCTCCGCGGGGGGGCTCGGGGACACACTTTCAGAGTCGTCTTTTCAGAAGTTAACTTTTTTTTGTGTAACTGATGTCCTGTCAGTTCGTCCAGCAGGGGGGTGGGGCCGGGGAGGGGGGGCAGAACTGACAGAGACTCCAGCCCCGGTTTGCAGCTGACTTCTCCCACTCGCAGAGCCGTGGGAAGATATTTTAGTTAGGGGGCGCTGAGGGACACAATGTACCCCCCAAAATACTTTTTCTGTGCATAAATCCTGTTTATTAACCTCTTAACTCCCGCCTGAACCGAGAGCATTTTCTCCAGTTCAGCTTTACCCAAATCCTGTAGGCCTCATTTGAAAGACCTACAAAACTAAATGGATCTTTTTCCCTCACGTCCGATTTTTTTTTCCATCACTTTTTTTGTTGGGCAGTCGTCTCATTTTTGTCAAATTATTCACATTTTTTTGTCAAATTCTTATCACTTTTTCGTCAATTTTTTCTCAATTTTTCGTCATTTTTTTTTCACTTTTTCGTCACATTTTTTTTCACTTTTTCGTCAAATTTTTGTCCATTTTTGTCATTTTTTTGTACATTTTTTGTCAAATTATTCGCATTTTTTCATTAAATTCTTATCACCTTTTAGTCCTTTTTTTCAAAAATTTTCGGCAAATTTTTCTCACTTTTTTGTAAATTTTTTGTCCATTTTTGTCATTTTTTGTAAATTTTTTGTCCCTTTTTCGTCAATGTTTTCTCACTTTTTTCATATTTTCATCCTTGTTTTCGTCTCAGTTTTGTTGCTGTTTTAACACCTTTTTTCCAGAAGCTTTTGGACTGGGTCAAAGCTGGAGAAAATGCGCTTTCAGGTGGGAGTTAAGGGGTTAATATTGCCTGCAGTTCACAAACTATCCACCAGGGGGTGCTGCAGCGCCCTCAGCACCCTGGGTTCCCACGGCCTTGCCCACTCGTTTGTTTTTCAGTCGATATTTCACTCTTCAGATCGGCGTATTCGCAGGGTACAGGGCTGTGTCCGCTGCAGGGCCTTCGTTCACCCGGTTTGGCAGTTTCCTCTTCTTCTGCAGAAACGCTCTGATCTGCACTCCCAGGATTTTGTCTGGAGACGGAACCGAACAGATGCTACAAAACAGCTTCCTGAAATATTAGCATAAAATGAGCCAGTGTTTTTGAACCAAAGATGTGGCTCCACATGTTCTCCACATTTTGATTTTCAACAAAAAATAATTGTGCCTTTAATCGTCTTAGTTATTGTGAGTTACCTGGCTGCCGTTATAAAAAATGTACCGTATTTTCCGGACTATAAGTCGCACTTTTTTCTTCATAGTTTGGCTGGGGGTGCGATTTATACTCAGGTGTGACTTGTATATCATTTTTTTTTATATTCACACTGACAGTCGCTAGAGGGCGCTCTAGGCTTGTGCACCAGTATCTACTTCTCCTGTACAGTTGTATACAGTGGTCCCCCGTTGAAAAGTGAATATCAAGCATTGGCTTAAATGACTTGAATTGAGGAAATGTATCTTGTTTTGAGCGGTTTTCACTCATTTAGACACTTTTCCTGATCGGACCCAGTTTCCTTTGCTTGTTTGAGGACATTTCAGACCAGTTCTAGGGTAAATCTCGCTTGAAATAAGAAAGTAAAATTGCCAATGAGATAAGACCAATTTTCTCGCCCCATTGGCAAAGAAAATGACCTGAAATGAGGATGAAATGTATCGAAACGAGTCAGAAACATCTCAGAACAAGTGAAATAATCTAGGACAAACGCCCAAGAACTTCTTAACTAGTCAAAACAACTAAAATTTGGATCATTGTGCTCAAATTTAGATGTTTATACTCATCTAGTTACTGATCTAGTTAATTACTGATCTAGTTAATTACTTTTTGCAGTGCAATAAACGAAATATGCGAAGTAGACGGCTTAATTTTTTAACTATTGTATATGTTTTAAGGCTGTTAAACCCCTCACCTCACACTTTATACACTTTTCTCACTCGTTCACACGGGTTCTCTCTTATACCCGGTGTTACTGTGTGAGTTTTCTCAGATTTTTAGATTCACAGACGTGAGAATGAGCTGCTCTCGTCTCCGCTGTTGTTCAAACTAAGAGACAATAGTAGCTACGAGTGACCAACGTTTCAGGTTTCAGAAGGCGAGTGTTTAGCTGAGGCGAGCGCCGCATGCTAACGGCGTTCAGAGAGTTCAGAGAAAGTAAACGTGGAGTCGGACCCGCTTGTGCCCGGCCTGTGACTCTGATGATGCGCTGATGTGTTGACGGTCCACAGAGATCCTCTCTGCAGCGAGAGGAGGGCTCGCTTTGCGACTAGCCAATCAGGACGCAGAACTCAATGCGCGCATGCCGTTCATACACTGTAATAAAGCAGGCAAAATTGTACTAAAAATAAATCTGCAGCACAGTGAGGCCGTGAAAAGTGAACCGTGTCATAGCGAGGGACCACTGTACTGACGTTTACTTATTTACTGGAATGAAGAAAACTAAAAGGGATAATCGCGGGCTGAAAGCTAGATGAGCACGGCGACCGAGTTTGAACAACGTGCTGCCGGGAGAGGCTTGTCAACGGTGCAGTTACGCCTCCATACCCAGGTAGTTCCCAATGTTGGTGCGACTTATACTCTGGAGCGACTTACAGTCCGGAAAATACAGTATATTAAAGCTGAGGTACCTGATTTTTCCTGTTCAAACTGTGATATATTTTTTTAGCTCTCCCAGTCCCTCCCTTGTATTCAAATTGTTCATATAATGTAATTATATGCACATTTCACACCCATATACAGCATTGAGAGGTGACACAGTGAAGCAGGGGCGGGGCCACCCAAAGGTGCATTCCACTCATTTAGATTACACTTCTATCATCCATTGCTCAATCAAACTTTAGGTGTGGACAATACAACAAGGTCTGTGATTTGCTGTCAAAAATAACTGTATTCTACAACATCAAAAAATCAGGTATCACAGTTTTAAAAACGGCAGGTCTTTTGAACGGATCCCAAAGACTCGGCTCCACGTTAAGGCGAAATTACGACAAAATTAAAATCTGTCAAAGAAAAGAACCAACTGAAGATTGTCAGTCGCAGTTTTCTGTTTTCATCTGTATTAAAGCTGTGGTCATCCATGTATCGCCTTGAAGTAGAGAAAGCTTCATTTGGCGTCATAGATCCACATTGTAAACGTGAGAAACAGACCATGTGTCTAGATATAGTGCGTTTTCCTCCAGCACGAACCAGGAAGTCAGAGGCTAAATTAGCACGGAGTTAGCATGGGCGCTCTTGCTGCCTCGAAATCAAGTGAACGACTGAGATGTGGCGCGATTACTCGACTACCTACAACTTCCAGGTTTAGAATCAGGTAGTGCAGCTTTAAGTAGGACGGGAGGTAAAGTGTTTACTCTTCGACCCCCCAGAGTCCTCTTTCAGACTCTTTCAGACTCTTTCAGCCTCTTTCAGCCTCTTTCAGACTTTTTCAGACTCTTTCAGCCTCTTTCAGACTCTTTCAGACTCTTTCAGCCTCTTTCAGCCTCTTTCAGTTACTTTCAGACTCTTTCAGCCTCTTTCAGTTACTTTCAGACTCTTTCAGACTCTTTCAGACACTTTCAGCCTCTTTCAGACTCTTTCAGACACTTTCAGACACTTTCAGACTCTTTCAGACTCTTTCAGCCTCTTTCCGCCTCTTTCAGTTACTTTCAGACTCTTTGACTCTTTGACTCTTTGAGACACTTTCAGACACTTTCAGACACTTTCAGCCTCTTTCAGACTCTTTCAGTTACTTTCAGACTCTTTGACTCTTTCAGACTCTTTCAGACACTTTCAGCCTCTTTCAGACTCTTTGACTCTTTCAGACTCTTTCAGCCTCTTTCAGTTACTTTCAGACTCTTTGACTCTTTCAGACTCTTTCAGACTCTTTCAGACACTTTCAGACACTTTCAGACTCTTTGACTCTTTCAGACTCTTTCAGTCTCTTTCAGTTACTTTCAGACTCTTTCAGCCTCTTTCAGTTACTTTCAGACTCTTTGACTCTTTCAGACTCTTTCAGACACTTCCAGCCTCTTTCAGACACTTTCAGACACTTTCAGACACTTTCAGACACTTTGAGACACTTTGACTCTTTCAGACTCTTTCAGACTCTTTCAGACTCTTTGACTCTTTCAGACACTTTCAGACTCTTTCAGACTCTTTCAGACACTTTCAGACACTTTCAGACTCTTTCAGACACTTTCAGACACTTTCAGACTCTTTCAGACACTTTCAGACACTTTCAGACACTTTCAGACACTTTCAGACTCTTTCAGACACTTTCAGACACTTTCAGACACTTTCAGACACTTTCAGACTCTTTCAGACTCTTTCAGACTCTTTCAGACTCTTTCAGACACTTTCAGCCTCTTTCAGACTCTTTCAGTTACTTTCAGACTCTTTGACTCTTTCAGACTCTTTCAGACACTTTCAGCCTCTTTCAGACTCTTTGACTCTTTCAGACTCTTTCAGCCTCTTTCAGTTACTTTCAGACTCTTTGACTCTTTCAGACTCTTTCAGACTCTTTCAGACTCTTTCAGACACTTTCAGACACTTTCAGACTCTTTGACTCTTTCAGACTCTTTCAGTCTCTTTCAGTTACTTTCAGACTCTTTCAGCCTCTTTCAGTTACTTTCAGACTCTTTGACTCTTTCAGACTCTTTCAGACACTTCCAGCCTCTTTCAGACACTTTCAGACACTTTCAGACACTTTCAGACACTTTCAGACACTTTGAGACACTTTGACTCTTTCAGACTCTTTCAGACTCTTTCAGACTCTTTCAGACACTTTCAGACACTTTCAGACTCTTTCAGACACTTTCAGACACTTTCAGACACTTTGAGACACTTTGACTCTTTCAGACACTTTCAGACTTTTTCAGACTCTTTCAGACACTTTCAGACACTTTCAGACTCTTTCAGACAACTTTGAGACACTTTGACTCTTTCAGACTCTTTCAGACACTTTCAGACTCTTTCAGACACTTTCAGACACTTTCAGACTCTTTCAGACACTTTCAGACACTTTCAGACACTTTCAGACACTTTCAGACTCTTTCAGACACTTTCAGACACTTTCAGACACTTTCAGACACTTTCAGACACTTTCAGACTCTTTCAGACTCTTTCAGACTCTTTCAGACACTTTCAGACACTTTCAGACTCTTTCAGACTCTTTCAGACTCTTTCAGACTCTTTCAGCCTCTGCAGCGGAAACAGCCGGATGGTTCTGAAGCACAAGTCATGTTTACTCTGATAAATGGTCTGCGCTCGTGTGGTCACATGATCATTCTGTGAACGCGTTGAACTCACGGACTAAAGCGTTAGCGAAGTCCGCTAAAGCTAACCGAGAGGAGAACCAAAAGAAGAAAATGAGCCTTAGCTTCACTCAAAACACTCCGAAAGAAAAAGTACGAGAGTCACTTTAAACCAAGACGTAACGGTACAGTTTCCATGAGGTCGCAAAGCTTTTTCGGTTTTTTTTTTTGTGTGTAAATTGATTATGCAAGTCTTTGTGAGCGCTGTTCAGAAAGCTCGCCCATGCTTCGGGAGGGGAGTCTGCTGCCGGGCGAGGCCAGGGCTGTGTGGTTATGGAAACAATTCGACTCTTTAAAGATTGTACATCACCGTGTTTGTTTTTTTTATTCTCTTGTCCCAAACCTGCTGACTGAAATAATAATAAAAAAGACTGATCTTTTGTAACAAGTGCAAACTCTTTCCTTTGCCTCCTCTGCTTTATAGATCGTTCACTTTATTTCAGTTTGAGCTTTAGCATGAAATAAATTGCTACTAAAAACAAAGAGTGGATCTTGTTTTTATTGGGAAAACGTTTTTTTTTTAAATCAGAATTTGAACTGATTTTGGAACAGTGTCATAACTCGGAATCTGAAAATGACGTTAGTAAAATCGATTTTCCACTAAATTGGATAAAGTTTTTTCCCCATAAACTGTCCCAAACGTGTGGTCGTGGGTCAGTGCGGCCGCTTTGTGGACTAAAGTCATTGAAAAGTATTCATTGAATTGAGCCAAAATGAAGGTCTTTAAAATGTCATTTAAAAGCATTAAATTGTAAATAATTCTAAATTTATTGGAAAATTCCGACATGGCCACTGCAGGGCCTCTGAGCCCCCCCCTCCCCTCGGGAGCCACTGCTCTGTTTGATGAAACGTGAGCAGAAATGAAGACAAATGAATTAAATATGCGCTTATGTTTCCTGCAAGTGTGGCATTAAAATATTTACTAACACTTTATTTGACACCCCTGATACATTGTACCGGCCACATTTAAAGCTGTACTAAGTAACGTGTTTACCTTAATACATGCTTTTCGTCGTCCCTGTGGGGGTAATACAAGTGTTTATGGGATGATTGGAGGGTCTTTCATCTCCCCCTGGTGTCTCTGGACAGAAAACCATGTTTGCAACTTGACTGCCACCGGACCGGAAAAAGCAATACACACTAATGTAATCACGAAGAAGAAGCTAACATGCTAACGGGCAAAGCTAACTGCGGGCTAACGTCACTTTAACAGTATTTACAGCCAGATTTGAGTGAAAAAAAAATATTTCCATTGTATAATTGGATGCACAGTAACCCTCTCTCCCTTCGCCTTTTCTGTCAGCGTAGGATTTACTCTCCAAGACAATTAATAAGTTAAAAAATCGTAACTTGCTACGACACCTGCAGTTGCGCTTATGGCCTCTAGGGGGAAGAGTTACTTAGTACTGCTTTAATACAATGTAATGTTCTATGTAACAATGTGCAATAATTTGTACTTATGCAGCACATACACAAAGGTGGTACTGTGGAGGTACATAATGTAATAAGATATAAGACCTTAACTCTAACCTTAAGCCCTAAACCCGAGGGTCTTATGTCTTATTACATGATGTACCTCCACAGTACTGAGTACAAGTTATTGCACATTGTTACATAAAACATTACATTGTATTTAATTTAGTTTGGTACAATGCATCAAGGCAGTGTCAAATAAAGTGTAACCAAATATTGTATTTAGGCATTAAAAACATTAAACATGACTTTATGCCTGTAAAACACATGCACAAGTGTCTCCCCCTGACCGGAGACTTTATAAAGACAATCCCCTGATTCTACAAAACCAGCGGGATTTTTGGATCAGGCAAAAACTGAAAACTAACAGGCAAAAACTAAACTGAGACACCGGTGTGTTGTAAACCAGTGTTTGATTCAGGGTGCAGTACACGCAGGATCCAACAGAGGGCGCCCTAAGGCCGTAGTTTCCGTGGGGAAAGTCTCTGCAGGTTTATATGGCTCTGACTGAAGCGCAGACAATCAGGAAATAGTTCAAATGTGGCTGAAAAACATGATGATTTTTTAAATGATTTTTCCTTGTGTTGTCGTTACTTTTTCGTTGTATTTTTTGTGCTTTTTTTTGCTCATCAACAATGTTTCCTCTGAGTGTTTGAAATCAAATCAACAGAAACCAAAAGTCCTGGCAAAGGTTTTAGCTTTGGTGTTTTATATAAATGTATTATAATCATATAAGGAATACTACTTTTAAACACTGCAAAAAGTTATCTAGAAATAAGTACAATTTTCATGAAATAATCCCATTTGAGTTGTGTACCTAATTTTGAACCTTTTAGTGAAAATGTCACAAAAAAGGTAAAACCCCCTTTTCTTGACATAAGTGACTGTTCAGGCAGAGTTTTGCACAAATAACCATTTCTACAACATACTTTTATTGGGCAAAAAGAATTTTAGCGACAAAAGGAAACAAATGTCAGGTACAGGTCCTTTAAATTAACAAAAAAAAAACAATTATTACATTTAAATGACATAATACGTTAGAAAACAAATAACTAAAAAACAATAGATGCTTTTTTTTCCTCATTAAAGGAAATATACAGAGTTTAAAAATGTTAAAATTAAGTATTTTCCTCCCCCTACATGTTCCTCCATGTCCTAATGTGTAGAATGAGCTCAGACCTGTTCACCACAACTGCCTCTAAAATCCTGCACTGTCACTCAGAAAGGTGTTAATTTGGTCATGCACGAGCTTGATATAGAAGCTGCAGTTACACATATGACCTGAGGTGGCAGTAGTGAGTATAAATGGCAAACTTGCATCTAGCCCAGGGGTGTCAAAGATACGGCCCACGGGCCTGATCCGGCCCGCGAGATGATTGTTTTCTCTGCTCGGACTCGGGGCATCAGCCACACACTCATGTAAACTCTTCTTATCGTCTCCATTGGAGAATCAGGAGTTTGACGAACAGACCCGAGTAAAGCCGTCGTCTTTAAAGCCGTGGCCTTTTTGTCTCAAAGAGGAGTTGAATCCACACGGTTCTCATGAGAACACTTACTTACAGTAACTCTGGTTCTCTGAATGTGCACAGTCTAAAACTAATTACTGTCAGGATCATTCTCATTGGTCAGACAGAAATAACGTTTCAAATCAGTGGTTCCCAAACTGTGGGTCAGGGACCAGAGGTGAGAGAATGTGACCATTTGGCATTTTAAAAAGTGGGGAAAATAGACTAGTCGTCCTAAATCCCAGTCTGACAGTGGCTTAGTGGTTAGTGGTTCTCACACAGAGGGGCGGGGCCTGAATTGAGGTCATTATGTTCCACTTCCTGTCCTGCACTGCTGCACAGTGGAACTGTTTTTGACCGTTAACGCGTTCGCGCTCATGGAATAGCCGTGGGATGGGGACTGTAGGGCCCCGTGTGGAGTTTTGCTTCGGGCCCCAGAAGGGCCAGCACAAAGCTCTCCAGAAAAGGGACTCTAACCTGTGTCATTTTATGCTACTAAAGTAACGTTAAAGTAACAAGTAACGTAATGAGTTACTTTCTTTAGAGAGTAACTAGGTAAAGTAACAGTTTACTTTTTACTTTTACTTTATACAATGAGAAAAGTTACTTTTTATAAGTAACTTCCCTACTGATCACAGCTAATTATTTATTGGAAACATTTTCTCTGTTGAATGCGGCCCACGACCCACGACCCGCCGTGGGAGCTGAATTTCGGCCCACGACCCATAATGAGTTCGACACCCCTGATCCAGCCCCTTTTACAGTGAAGTGCATAAATATTTAATATGGCCGTCGAAAATGCACCAGATTGCAATAAAATGCATCTGTTCAATTCAAAGATGTCCTGGGGAGGACTGCCACCCCCCTCCCCTTTAAGAGCTGAACATGGTCCTTAGTATTTCTAAAGGTCGGCTCCTTAACATCAGTTAGAGTAATAATGTGCCAGGTTAAGGCCCCGTGAGTGCAGTGTCTAATTCATTGACTTTTATTTACATCTGTCAGAGACTTCAGCGTGAGCATCCGAACTCAGCCGTGATGTGTCTCAGTCCGACTCCTTTCATCTCCCGTCCGTGGACCATCTGACCCGACCCCGGTTGGCTCTGACCGGGACAGTCACGTGTCCTCCAGACCCTCTGCCTCAGCCCCGTCCCGTCTTTTTGAAGCCCGTTTCTGCTGATGGGACAGGAGATGAAAGCCTCCTCCGCTCGTTACGCTGAAGGATGATCGCTGATGAGGCTCACGGTAATGAGGGCGCTTCCCAAAACTCCACACGGGGCACATGCGAGGCGAGGTGCAGTCTCTTATCAAAACACACACTTTCTCTGCTTCTGCCTTGACCTCAGGATGTCCGTGGTCATTACGTGGTGTTAGTGATTTTGTCTGGGTCTGTGCTCATGAATCCCAGCTCCACAGTGTGACAGCAGCACAAATATGACCATTGTTTGATACCAGTACTTTAACAATACTTGGTTTTTGATACCTATACTAAAATATGTGTCATTTACAACCAGAACACAGAACAATAGCATTCATTTATTCCACAAAAGACCACTTCTCTTGAATTTGCATCATTTATTTGAGCTGAAACTACCAAGTCTCTTCCTATAACGCCGTCTCTGGAGCAACTGCATCTAAACTTGGTCTCCAAAGACATCATGTTGTTTTCGGTTCCGGTGTCCGATCCCCAAACAGTTTTTTTTCTCTACTGGTTTAGTTAACGCTTCCCAGCCCATACTTTTCAGAATTGAATTAAATTGAACATTTTATTTCAAGCCATAAACACATAAGTGTACAGAGTGTGTACAAGAACAAATACAGAGATAAAGGTACAAACTGAATCTGTCTGAAATGTTTACATTTCATGAAACACACTTGCTTTGCCCCTCGAAAAGGAGTGGGGAGAAAACAAACTTATTTACTCCCACCAGCTATTCATACATTTCAATAATGCGGTCGCTACAATCACTTAGTTTAGTCCTTGGTGTCTTACAGTAATAAAACAATTCAGTTTGTTGCATGTGTACATGAGAAGCAACAATGCATTACAGTAAGTCAACATACACAACATACACAACACACTTTATAACAAGTGTATCATTTTTCACTCCCTGTTAGTAATACTGTTAATATTTATTATTATTATTATTATTTATTATTTCATCACTATCACAAACACATATAGTAAGATAAGATAAGATAAGATAGCCTTTACTGATCTCACAATGGAGACATTTTCTTATTACATTATATTGTATATATATTAAGATAAGATAAGATGATACCTTTCTTTTTTTTCTTTGGTGAAAGATGGTTGTGTCGCGGCCGCCATCTTCACTGTTTTGGTCACAGGAGGAGCACTGGTTGATGGGAAATCCGTAGACGATGACCACGGCGGTGGAGCTCTTGCACTTGGCCACGATGTTCTTGGCCACACAGGTGTAGTTGGCCGTGTGGGACAGACGCGCCTGCTTGATGATCAGGTTGTGTCCACGGTGATGTAGAAGTTCCTGTCCTCGGCCGGGTCAATGATCTCGTTGTCCTTCAGCCACTCCACCCGCATGACCTTGGAGGATGGAGAAACTGTAGCTGTAGCCTCTGTCTCCTCTGATCATCTGAAACGGTGCACCGCCTCCTGGGCTTGTCCCCGTCTCAGAGCGTGGTGTCCTGCACTGGTCAGCTCCACCTCGTCCTTCCTCTTCCTCCTGCACAGCTCCCTCCACAGTCTATCACCATCTCCTCGTTGGTCCCTTTTGTTGTTTCCTGTAGCTCCTCTTGTGACGCCTCCTCCGTGCTGCAGGTGTGGGGGCTCTTGGTGCCTCTTCACTGTTCAGTGTCTCAGAAGAAGATGTTTGTAGATCTCAAATGGGTTTAGCTGATAAGCTAGCAGTTTGTTTACCTTCAAAAAGCTGCTTTCTTCAGGACCATTTTGGACTCTCAAAGTAAACAAATCCACCAGACCTCCACAAAAACACGGTAAAGACGTACAAAAGAATCCAGAAAAACAACGTGGTTCGCTGAAAAAGGCAAACAATCCACTGAAAAAGGCAAAATATTGTATGTTTAACTGATATATAATACAATCCATATTAATTTATGAGAAGTAGTAATAATCATTGAGGCTCATGGCAACAAGATTTATGATTAAGATTTTTTTGATGATGTGTGTTAAAGGGAATTGAGATTAGGGGAGAATTCAGTACAAACTTTGGTCATACTTTATTTGACCTTGATACATTGTACAAACTAAATGTACTACATTGTAATTTACTTTGTAACCATCTGTAATGACGTGTATCTATGCAGCACATACACAATGGAATGATGTACTTATACTTAGGTATAATGAAATAAAATAAAGTGTTTCCCAAACTTTTGTTGTTTGTTTCTTGTTCCATCCACAGCCTTGCACCGGCGTGTTTCTGTGAGACTGTGACCCCTCACCAGCCCGGTGGGGCCCCATAGAGCCCCCATGGAGCCCTGCAAAGCTGAGGCTCTGGAGCTGGTTACCCACTGAGTTACGTGTCGTCAGACCTGCCTTTGTTCAAAGCAAAACTTCAGACTGGCCTGTTTAGAAAAACCCTAAGCTCTCTGGTTCCTGTACAGTGCTTTAAAGATAAAAGTTGATTGATGGACTGAAGTTTTCTGAAAGGCAGATTAGGGATTTTATTTACCGTGCGTTGCCGGCAGACGAGTTTACACTGATTCGTTTGAAACTGCTGGGTCTAATAAGCTACAGCGTGTCTGTGTTTTATAGTCCACAACCATAATGTTTCAGACCCTTTTGAATGTGTTAATGTTTTACGCATTCAGGCTCTAGTTTGGAATATCAAGCCTGCCTGGTAGCCTCAGCCCAGGTGTGACCGTCCCAGCCCCCTGGCCCACCATCGAGGCCGTCACACGGAGTCTCAGTCACCCGTGTGCGGCGATGACACGCTGACAAAACCCCCGTCAACATCATCATGTGATTAGCCTGGTGCCCGTCCTCCACACGGGCCTTGGCCTCCAGAGTACGCGGGCTCTTCAGGTGAATGATTTCCCCACAGCGTGAGGCCGGTCGCTGACGGGCTGATGTGAGTGAGACGAGATTGTTCCTCATCGAGGCCAAAGGGGCGAGCGATAAGACTGACGGTGACTTCAAATCAATCAAGGCGTCTCTGGGATCGGAATAAAAGTTGTGGTGAACAGGTCTGGGCTCATTCTACACATTAGGATATTGTTGGAACGTGTAGGGGGAGGAAAAGATTTAATTTGAACATTTTTAAACTCCATATACCTTAAATTCTCTAATACTGGCCTGTATTCCATTAGCGGCCGGGTCTCTAACAGAGGCCGGGTTCGCGGCTGGCGGAGGCAAATTAAAGCCGGTCTCTAAAACAGGCCGGGGCTTTTATTAGAAACTATAGCGGTAGAAATATTCCCCATGTTAGGAATTTGTCTCATACTGGTGTAAATGAAAACTCACGTGCAGGAAGTAACAAACGGGAACCCGGGCCGAGGGGGACGCTGTGGAGGAGCTGATCTGAGCGTAACTTTGACACAGATTTAGCCACTTTTCAAACCTCCTGTGATGATATTTGGAAACAGGGGGAGAGTTGTGTGACCCTCCAGGGTTTTAATAAAGTCACCATTGCGTCTTCAAAGCACGTCCAGCTGCTCCGTGTGCAGGTCAGTCCCACGCCTCAAAATAACTCCTCCGATCAGCGCGAGCGTCTCGTCTTCTCTCGGGTCAGTCTCATGATCGATCACAAACACAACGCTCCGTCTAAACTCACCTTTTACACGAGATAACAACAAATAATCCGGTCCGCGGTAAAAACGAAACAGAAACCTGCAGTGACATTGATGTGAATGCTCCGCTAACAGCAACGAAACACTTCCTGTTGTCCCGACAAAATAAAAGGCGTCAATGTTCCAGCCGCTGGGAGAGGGTTTGAAATGTTAATAAATGAACCGAATATTTTAGATGCAAATGGACACAAATCTCGTTTTTCTTCATTTTCCTGGTCGTCCGTTTTGCTCAAATAGAAATAAAGGCCTGTCTCTAATTGTGGCCTGGTTCCAATAAAGGCCTGGTCCTAGATGCCCTTCAGTGAATAAAGGCCCCGGCCTCTATTAGAGCATTTACGGTAGTCCATTTAAGGTCTGAGCAAAGATGATTGTACCAGACTGTAGCTAGTGTCCGTCTGTAGTCCTACAGGGTAACGGCACCGATGCTTCTTTGACTTTGAAAACCTAAACCTGTGCCTGAGGTAGTGCTGTGATCAGAGGCCAGGTTCATGGAGTGTTTACAGAGTCAAACGGTGAACAGTGGAGCTCCGTTGCCTGATGTAATATTGAGAGGGCGTAAGTGCTGAGTGCTGTTCCTCGTGGCCCTCGGTGAGCGGACAGCAGACATGGCGCTGGGGAAACAGACATGAATAAACCACGTTGTGTAAGTACAGGCTCCAAAGTGTCAGCTCAGGTCATGATGATCCTGACTGGGTTCCCCCACAGTCTGCCCCAGGGGCAACTGTGGCTGCAACTGTAGCTTGCCACCAGCGGCTGTGGAGTGAATGAAAATCCCTTCCCTCCATTGGGTGACTTGGCTCGATCCATCCATTTTCTTCCACTTGTCCGTTGGGGGAAGCTGTCCGAGCTGCCCAAATTACATCGAAACAGCCCCTGATGGCTCCTCCTGCAGGTGGGGGGTCCACGGGAGGACGGCCTCACTATTAAACAGGCCTGTTGGTCTCTCATAAGGAGCTTCTGAACTGCTTTTTGTCTGACCCATCACCTCGGACCTGTGTGCCCTGGGAGACCCTACCAGGGGCACGAAACCTGACAACAGAGCTCCCAGTATCATTCGGGTGCTCAAACCCCTCCACCACGTTAAGGTGGCGGCTCCAGGAGGAAATGGATCTGCACCTAAAAACTGTAAATAAGCCGAGGATCCTCGTTCTCCTCATCGTAGACATGAGCCGTGACAAGGGGCACCTAAATGTGTCAGTGCAGTTAGGAGGGAGATAGATGTGCTGTATGGTTCCTATTATACCTCCTTTAGCAGAGGAACCTTGAGATGTTCCTCATCAGCCCATAAGGGGCTCAGAACAATCCCACAATCCACTGCTGCCTCTGAAGGTTTCCAAACGTCCGATCTGTGTAAAATGATCGACAGTTTTGCTGTGACGTTGCATTCAATAAAAACATGAGTTTTGTCCTAAATATATGAAAGTATACAGCAGCGTTAGAGCCACAGCAGCATCTGAAAGTTTTATTATAGAAAATCTCTGAACTTATGGCAATAAGAACAAAACTTGAGCCACATGGATCATTTGCATAAGATCCGTTGTGAAAAAAAACAGATGCTTAGCAGCCGTCTTTGGTGAATATGTGTCCAGAGCAGGTTGTTTCTGTGACTGAGCTGTAGCAGCAGAGTTTTTGCCCAGACACTGCTCCTTTCTGTTCAAAAGAAGACCCGTCTGGGCAGACAATCATTTCCTGATTTTACCACCATCCACGCCATTACACTTCCAGACAGTGTAAACAGATTTGCTGTCTGCGTTATTCTTATGGAATGAGACTGTGTTCTTCAATCTGAAGTGTCATATCTTCAAGAAATTTGGCGTTGACGTCAAGTGGACGGTATGTAATCATTGACAATAGGGCCAAAAACCTGCTCTGACCAGCGATTAGTCGACTAAAAGGGGGCGTGGCATGGCGCTGACTCAGACGTTCTCTTCTTCCATCATCGTCCCTGTTCTCAAATGTCCTCCGGGAAACACTTCCATGTGACACTTGACCCTGTTTCGCTGTAATGTAAACACGAGCCGTGTGCTTCATTGTGAAAGCTCCGCCCACATGGTTCCGTTTCATTTCTTGGACTTTTGCGTTGCAGGTGTAGTGATGAATCGGTTCACTGAGCTCAGCTGCTTATGCCTCTCCCGTCCTCATGTCTCTCCTCAAACTTTTTTGTTGTTTTTTTTTGTTGTTGTACCTTGTGTAGGGAGAAGATAACCGTGTGATGATAGAGAAGTGACTTTGGCCAGAAGCTCGTAGCCAGTTGTGATGCTAACACATGCTAACACATGCTAACACGTGCTAACACATGCTGATTAGAGAAAGTTGATTCTGGTGTATTTGCTCATGTTATTAATTCATCTGTGTAAACTATTTTCCTAGTGAGATCTGTAGATAGTGCTGCAATCTGTTAACTTACAAATATAGGCGGGTGGGTCAAAACAATGTTCACAAACAGAGCACTGCTTCCTTTGCGTTGTAAAAGAGCTGTGATTGAAATAAACGGCTGGAAAATCACCATTGGATTATAGGGTCATCTCCCTGACCCTTCAGGACACGAGGATGTAAACTATGTCAATAAATCGATCGTCTTTTTTACACTAAAAATCTCCACATTGATCACTGTGTGAACATTTTTTTCTCTGTGTCTCGCCTTAATGGCGCTCTTGTTCCTGTACATTCACAGTTCCATGTTGGTGATACTCAGAGGCTGTACGTACAGCCCGCCCCACGCTGGCGCCCCCTTGTGTATTGGGACAGCTGAAGGTTAGAGGGGGAGAGGTACGGACAGGACAGAGAAGAGATCTCACCTCCACAAAGGTCGCTGTGCGGTCCCCGGTGCCCGCAGGACGCCTGGAGGAACATCAATCACTGCCGGGGCCGGACGCCATCCGGCCGGGACGCTCGGGTAAAGACATTGTGCTGTTGGCAGGAGACTCAAAGGGCAGCGGCGAGCTGCAGGGAATAGTCTGTCGAAACACAATGCACAAGGTGTGATGTGATTTCTCACCTGATCAGACACAAGTTTCCAGCATTATTTATTCATTTGTTAGGTTCACTGGGGCCGAGCACGTTAATGAACAAACGTGATTAACATGGGTGTAAAGGTCCAGACTGATTTCTGTGGATTGTTAATGAAAGTGTCTCTTCTCAGAGGGTGAACGTGTTTCCAGAAACGTCCTCATAATGTATTTGTCTCAGTGTGGAGACGGCCTATCACAGCAGGACCACGGATACAACGAACATGTGACACGAAAACACCCCACAGTGTTCTTGCCTTCGCCATCAACCAGTCAATCAGCTGCGTGAGTGTAAGTGATTGTTTTGGTTTTGGTTCCAGTCCAAACACAGTCATTGGTTATTGTGTTTGGACTGGATGTTTATGTTGCACATTTTATAGGCTATACTTTGTTAACTTGTTGACAGTGAATAATGCTGACTGAGTTGCACTCTGAACCATCCTTTTATTTGGGTAAATAAAGCCATGCCACTTGAAAAAAATTGGCATACAAAACATAATCGGTAAAATGGAAAATAATTGCTAGAATAATCGATAGAAAAATAATCCAACACACGGTGAGCTTGGAGCAACACAACCCCCCCTCTCCTGCATCATAAAGACTCAAGTCGAGCGTGAACACTGTGTGCGGTTAAATGACGGGGCAAGTGTTAGAAATATTATATTTCTCAATTTTTACAACCACACTGCGCAATAAATAACAATTATTTATTGGGCAGTGTGAACAAACATCCAAAAGGACAGGCCACGTCCCCTTGTATAATGCGTTGCCGTCGGTATCTATGCGGAGTTAGTTGTGTCTTGTTGAAATAAATAAACATGTGCAATACGTGACAGAAAACATGCATAATTACAGCATTTTAAAAACTTAACACAGGATATAAATAGTTCACCAGAGTCGACTTCACTGATTTATAAATGTAAAGGGGGGGTATTATGCAAAATCGACTTTTTCAAGCTTTACATCATGTTATTATGTCATTCCCTCATTAAAAACATGCCTGAAGTGTTGCCGTGGCACATTCACGTATTTTTGAGTAATCTGTAAAAACTCTGATGGCGGCCATTTTAGGGATAGGTTTGCCTGAGTCCTCCTAGGAACGCCCCCACCTCCTGGAGACGCCTCCGAGCTTTCGTCACCAGCCGAGTAACCAACCACTGCTCCTCAGCAGAACCCCCTCCCCACTGATGCCACAGACAGCGTGTGGAGGGGGCGTGTCGGAAAGGCTCAGAGGTTCTTAAAGAGACAGAGGCCTATTTCAAGACATTCACTACAGCCATTTTGAGAGAGACATTTTATACAAGGCAGTTATTCTAATTTACTGCATTTACAGACCAACAGAAGGTTTGGTCATCATTGTAGTGTGATATAGACTGGTGCTATGTGACTGAAAAAAGCAGAATACCCCCTCTTTAAAAGCTTGGCTCCAAAGGTTTTTTTCCCCAAAAATCGCTATGAGCCATATGACAGGGGGGGGGGCTTCACATCTAAAGTGAACAAAAACCATGAAAGAAAGTCGTCTCTTTTAAACAGGGCAGATCTGTTGGAACCGTCGGCACTAAAGAGCCGCTCTATCAACGCCGCTCGCTTAAGATGCTTTTCTCAATTCCACCCATAGCCCTTCTCCTTTGAGTGCACACAACGGACGCTCCCACTGAGATATTTTTTCATTTAGCGATGCCTCCTCAGTCGCCCTGCCCAAGAAACACAATTTCATGAGCCCAGCCTCATCACTAAGTCATGCTTTCATCTCCTCCGCCTCATATCCCACTGAAGACTCAGGGAAGAGCTGAGCCGTTGTTTTTGCTGAGGTTTCCACAATGAATAAAGAGTTGATTCTCAAGTCATTTTTATTGCTTTGAAACAGAGGTGTGTCATAATCAGTCAGAAGAGTGAAGAAGAGTGAACAAGAGTGATTTAACGACCGCACATTTGACTTTTCTTGACTAATAATCCGGGCTGGAGGAAACCTGGCTGGCTGCTTTCAGTCTCCTCTGATCCTCTGAAGCGGTGCACCACCTCCTGGGTTTGTCCCTGTTTCAGAGCATGGTGTCCTGCACTGGTCAGCTCCACCTCCTGCGCAGCTCCCTCCGCTCCACAACAGTGTTTCACCATCTTCTGGGAAGAGCGTATAGCAGACGGATATAATCTGTCTTCTTCTCCAGTGAACAAACATTAGTCTGTTCGGTCTCACACAGGTCGTCGGGTTAAACCGAGACAATGACAAGAAGAACCCTAAAGGGATTGTCTTTGTCATGTAGAGGCGATTATGTAGAAATAAATGTAATCCATCAACTGTTGCCACATAAGCATTCGATGAGCCAAAGGAAAAATATGATCAAAATGACTGAGAGTTATTCCAACAGAGTCAGACTGTCCACCCTCCAGAACCACGGCCCCCCCGGAGCAATCAGCCATTAGGGTTAAACACTTCTCCATCATTCATCGATTTCATAATCTCATTGTTGCCTTGTTTCCCGACGCTCCTGTGTGCTTCAGCAGTCTGAGAGTTCAGGTGAGTTTGTGTGGAGCATCTGAACAGATGAAGGTCCATGTCACCTTCAGTCACTACATCAGAGCTATTTATTCCGGCGTGTTCTGGCCCTGACAGAGCCCGGGCGGATGATTAAAGAGCGGGTCAGTCCCCTCGCCCCCTCGTCACCATAACCACAGAGTCTTTATGAAGCGGGCATATGCAGCTCATCATCTCCCCCCCCCCCACCGTCTGCATGTGCCGCTAAATCAGCCGCCGACTGACCGGGTCGTCACCTCAGAGAGACTACACTTCCCATCAGCCACATGCCCCCCATGGGTCAGCGTGATGTAACAGAGCTGGACATCTCTCCACAGAATAAAGCTCTGGCACTGCGGACGAGAGTGCACTGTTTCTCACTGTTTCTCACTGTTTCTCACTGTTTCTCATTGTTTCTCACTGTTTCTCATTGTTTCTCACTGTTTCTCACTGTTTCTCACTGTTTCTCACTGTACTGGTGGGCAAAGCACTCTGTGCTAAGGCCACTTCAATCCTCATCCTGTTTAGCAGGTGAGAGCGGGCTTTTGTTTTCACTCTGCATGCCGAGGCGCAGCCTTTTCCACTCCTGAACTCAAAATGGAACCTAGCATTTTTCTCCACCTGCAGCTCACACAGTGATGCAGATTTCAGCCAAAATATATAGAAAATATGAAGTTATTAGAGACTTTCACTTTAACTTGTTCAAAAGAAAATAATGGGCCCCTTCACATCGGTGTGAACGTCGCTTGGTTAGTTTGATAGTTCCATGTCATGTGTATATCATTGTCAGAATCACCGCTGGGATGTTTTACTGTGTGTGTATTTAAAGTACAGAGAATGTGCTTTTACGTACTATTGTAGTTGTATGTACCTGTGCTCCTCACAGTAAATGGTGCAGCACAGAACTATAGGCTCCCCTTGTGCTCCTGGAGGGTCTTCTCTCTGGGCTCCCCTTGTGCTCCTGCAGGGTCCTGTCCCTGGGCTCCCCTTGTGCCCTTGGAGGGTCCTCTCTCAGGCTCCTCTTGTGCTCCTGGAGGGTCCTCTCTCTGGGCTCCTCTTGTGCTCCTGGAGGGTCCTCTCTCTGGGCTCCCCTTGTGCCCTTGGAGGGTCCTCTCTCAGGCTCCTCTTGTGCTCCTGGAGGGTCCTCTCTCCGGGCTCCCCCTGTGCCCCTGGAGGGTCCTCTCTCTGGCTCAGCTTGTGCTCCTGGAGGGTCCTCTCTCTGGGCTCCCCTTGTGCCCTTGGAGGGTCCTCTCTCAGGCTCCCCTTGTGCTCCTGGAGGGTCCTCTCTCTGGCTCAGCTTGTGCTCCTGGAGGGTCCTCTCTCTGGGCTCCCCTTGTGCCCTTGGAGGGTCCTCTCTCTGGCTCCCCTTGTGCTCCTGGAGGGTCCTCTCTCTGGGCTCCTCTTGTGCCCCTGGAGGGTCCTCTCTCTGGGCTCCCCTTGTGCTCCTGGAGGGTCCTCTCTCTGGGCTCCCCTTGTGCCCCTGGAGGGTCCTCTCTCTGGGCTCCCCTTGTGCCCCTGGAGGGTCCTCTCTCTGGGCTCCCCTTGTGCTCCTGGAGGGTCCTCTCTCAGGCTCCCCTTGTGTTCCTGGAGGGTCCTCTCTCTGGGCTCCTCTTGTGCCCCTGGAGGGTCCTCTCTCTGGGCTCCCCTTGTGCCCCTGGAGGGTCCTCTCTCTGGGCTCCTCTTGTGCTCCTGGAGGGTCCTCTCTCTGGGCTCCCCTTGTGTTCCTGGAGGGTCCTCTCTCCGGGCTCCCCCTGTGCTCCTGGAGGGTCCTCTCTCCGGGCTCCCCTTGTGCTCCTGGAGGGTCCTCTCTCTGGGCTCCTCCCCTTGTGTTCCTGGAGGGTCCTCTCTCTGGGCTCCCCTTGTGCTCCTGAAGGGTCCTCTCTCTGGGCTCCTCTTGTGTTCCTGGAGGGTCCTCTCTCTGGGCTCCTCCCCTTGTGTTCCTGGAGGGTCCTCTCTCTGGGCTCCCCTTGTGCTCCTGAAGGGTCCTCTCTCTGGGCTCCCCTTGTGCTCCTGGAGGGTCCTCTCTCTGGGCTCCTCCCCTTGTGCTCCTGGAGGGTCCTCTCTCAGGCTCCTCTTGTGCTCCTGGAGGGTCCTCTCTCTGGCTCCCCTTGTGCTCCTGGAGGGTCCTCTCTCTGGGCTCCCCTTGTGCTCCTGGAGGGTCCTCTCTCAGGCTCCTCTTGTGCTCCTGGAGGGTCCTCTCTCTGGGCTCCCCTTGTGCTCCTGGAGGGTCCTCTCTCTGGGCTCCCCTTGTGCTCCTGGAGGGTCCTCTCTCAGGCTCCTCTTGTGCTCCTGGAGGGTCCTCTCTCTGGGTTCCCCTTGTGCTCCTGGAGGGTCCTCTCTCAGGCTCCTCTTGTGCTCCTGGAGGGTCCTCTCTCTGGGCTCCCCTTGTGTTCCTGGAGGGTCCTCTCTCTGGGCTCCCCTTGTGTTCCTGGAGGGTCCTCTCTCAGGCTCCCCTTGTGCTCCTGGAGGGTCCTCTCTCCGGGCTCCCCTTGTGCTCCTGGAGGGTCCTCTCTCGGGCTCCCCTTGTGCTCCTGGAGGGTCCTCTCTCTGGGCTCCCCTTGGGCCCCTGGAGGGTCCTCTCTCTGGGCTCCCCCTGTGTTCCTGGAGGGTCCTCTCTCTGGGCTCCCCTTGTGCTCCTGGAGGGTCCTCTCTCTGGGCTCCCCTTGTGCCCCTGGAGGGTCCTCTCTCTGGCTTGAACACGTGCGGTCACTGCCTCTGCTGAACATCACCCTCACACGTGTAATCCTCGGTGTAACGGCTAATCCCATTGAGCAGATCTCCCTCCTCATGACTCCAATGCTCTGTCTTCAATACGGAAAATAAATATGGAAGACGCACACATTCACCCCCCCCCCCCCCGCTGTGCCCCTGAGCAAGGCATCTGGGAGTGGAACTACAGGACACCAGGGACCACAGCGTCACCCCACAAGCTGTCACAGAGAGCAGGATCAGTGAGAGACGAGAGGAATCTGCACGAGGGCTGCTGTTCTATTTAGTTTAGTTTATTTGTTCATTTGAGCAGTTAAAATTCTGCTCAAAAGGAGTGGGCCGAAGCAAAGGCTTATAAACCCCCCCCCCCCGAAATCTATCAAGGGCGACTGACGGGAGAGCAGGGAGACAGCGGCGACTGACGGGCAGAACATACGACGAATGCAATCCCAAAACCTGTAAGAGAAACCTGAGATTTTTGCATGATTTTTTTTTTTTTTTTTTTTTACTGTTGTGTCCAATTTGCTTTCAGAAAAATCCCAATTTCTCATCACTCCTGTTCGGTGGAATGTTTGCAAATCTTTAGAAACAATGGCATCAAAACATTGCTTTTACAATGACATTAAAACACATGGATTTCAGTGTGGCTGTATAAGACTGAAGAGGGAGCTGAGTCCGGGGCAATCCATCGATCTACGCTCGTACCCTCACCTATGGTTATGAGGTAATGATGGCACCCTTCGAGATAGGATTAGGAGCTCAGTTACCCCGGGGGAGCTTTGAGTAGAGTCGCTGCTCCTTCAAGTCAAAAGGAGCAGCTGAGGTGGCTCGGGCATCTGTTCCGGATGCCTCCTGGTCGCCTCCCTCGGGAGGTGTTCCAGGCGTGTCCTAGTGGGACAAGGCCTCGTGGAAGACCCAGGACACCCTGGTGGGACTATGTCTCTGTGGCCTGGTGTCGCCTCGGGGTCCCCCCAGAACAGCTGGAGGAGGTGTGTGTGGATCAGGAAGTCTGAGCATCTCTACTCAGACTGCTGCCCCCGCGACCCGGCCCCGGATAAAGAAGAAGAAGATCTTTATTAAAAAAAGTGGAATAAAATGGATGGTTGGATTTTAATCACTTCCGGAGCCCACAAGACCCCCGCTGCGCACCCGCTCACGGTATTCAGCGTGAACCCGGCGGAAGTGTCCGGGGAGAGGGAAGCATCTGCGTGAACCGGGCCCTGGGTTCAGAGCTGGGGGGTTGCCAGGTCCAGATTTATGAACAGCCCATGTTCTCTCTGTGGAGGAGTGTGTTTCTCGCTGATAGCAGCCCAGCGCAGGTCTGTGCCAGTGCGATGGGCCGTCGCCGCCGCCAGCCTCGCGCCCTGTCCTCCAGCCCAGCCCCCCCTCTTCCACACAGTGCTCTCCCCGCGCTCTCCCGGGGGGTGGAGGGCATTTCCAGCAGCTGCAGCCGAACGCTCTCCTCTGTCTGTTACATAATCCACACTGTAGTGCTGGTGTGTACGCATGAACTGGAGCCGCATGGAAGTCCTCTCTGTCTTTAAAGCCACACTGCGCAACATTCACAAACACATACAAATATAGGCTACTGTACAACAGCGCTGATGCTACTCGTTCATGATCTTTATTGCAGATGGCATGAATGATGAGTTTTATTCGCCAGTGGAACCTTGTATCTTCTGCCTGAGGGGACGAGTTGGACTTGTGACTGCAGAGGATGGCCAGGGATGAGGACACCTGCTCCACCAGCTGGCCATCGATCCTGAGAGGCTCAAACAGGGGTGTGTGTACCTCCCTGTCCCCCCTTCTCCCGAAGCACAGCTCCTTAGTTTGAGCAATGCCCAGCTTCAGACATGTCACCTAAAGTCGCTGACCGCCTGTTGGTACCTGGTCAGACGCTCACCAGTGCCATGTCATCTGCATATTGAAAAAGTCTCTCCCTTGGTGTTTCACAATATGTTGTTATGTGTACACAGTGAAGAGAATGGGCGGTGAAACACAGCCTTGTGGGAGTCCAGTGTTTAAAACTTGTGTGGATGATTTAATATTGTAAATGCCTAAACATAAACAAACATGATGGCCCGTTTTAGGCGACCCACTGAGCTGGTGCCGGCTCTCGTCGGTTCCAAAATCTGATGCTGATTCAGAACCAGTAAACAGGTGGACCCAGTAATGGAAAGCAGTGACGTCAGGGGCCGGGGGAGTGGCTTTCAAATCCAGGAAAACAACATCCAGCTGTTTTTAAAAGATGGATTTATTTTGGGGTTTTTCGCACTCATTTCCGTGAACAGGAAGTGTTGAAAAAGCTCAAATATTATTCTTGCTCTTTAGCTGAGATACAGCTAAAACTACAGGGAGCAGTTAGAAATGTGCCAGACTTTAAAGACATCGATTAGACTTGTGCATTTTATTTGTCAAATATCAGAACAGACAGCAGATGGCGCCAGCCCCAAAAATAGTACAAAAGCCCACCCTGGTTCACCAGCACCTCCTGATTCCCACACTGGTGTCTCCCGGTCAGGCTGGGCTGTGCCCTGGGCAGACATGGTGTTCTTCAGGTCCAGTTATAGATACAGACGGCATCTCGTCATAGAAGGGGGCGTGGCTTCGCCGAAGGGGAAAATAGAATCTTTAGAGAAACACAATTTTCCACTCTTTTTTGCCATTTTCTGGTGGAATATCAACTTATTTATCACACACAAATAAAGTCCAGTGTAACTCGGGCCCATATGGATATTTCCTCACAGCAGATTGTTCAGTAGAAGTGAAAAAACGGCCGTTGTAGCAAGCGCTAGCTAACCGCTAGCATTAGCCCGATGCTAGCATGTAGCATCAAGTTAGCATTCTCCGTTATTCATGTATTTATGGGCTGTTGAACCACTTTGCTCCTCCCCATGTCTTTGTATCTTTATTTAGTAGAAACCATGTTCATACCTGAGCATTTGTAACAGTAGATTTTGAATAATTAGAGAAAAAATACATATTTTATCAAAATTGTTTTCCCCCTTAACTGTTTTGAAAAATGACCATATATGGGCGATTCCAGAGATGCCGTCTGTATCTATATCTTTCCCTCATTGATTGAACAGCATGGTGGCACAGTGGTTAGAGCTCATGCCTCACAGCAGGAAGGTCCTGGTTTCGATCCCCGGCCATAAGGGCCTTTCTGTGCGGAGTTTGCATCTTCTCCCCGTGTCTGCGGTTTATACCTACAATAGGCCAGAATGACTGAGTGTGCAAGTGAGTGGTTGGTGGTGGTCAGAGGGGCCGATGGCACAGACTGGTTGCCTCGCTTTCATCAGTCTACCCCAGGGCAGCTGTGGCTACAGTAGTAGCTAACCATCACCGAGTATAGAGTGAATGAACAATGACAACAGTGAAGTGCTTTGAGAAGTTTGGTAACACAGGCTTTTGTAGAAAACCACCAACAGAAACCACAAATGCAGAAAAAGGCAAAAAAAAAAGCTGCTGTACCAAGAGAGAGGAAGTTGCTGCTTGTTTATGTGTCGCCATGCACATTATTAATACTTTAATACACTTTAGTACATTTTCATTTAAAATACCACCGCCACTCATAATCCAAAGAGAAATGTTAACGGCTGGCAAAGAAAGGCGTATATTTTTGTAGCTATTTAATAATAATTCAGGTCATTGGCGCCTAATTACGAAACGATTAAATAAATATCGCCAAACCTGTAAAGTGGCAACTCTGTTTTCTGCATACAGGTTGTGCATTACATGCTCTCTGGGGGAAATGTCAAAAGTCGCACTGTTTTTACACGCCGTAAATAGCCTTCTGGAGTGGGACAGATTACTGGTAAGAATCATACAACTTCGAGAAATAAAAGGCAGAACAGTGTTTAAAAGATCGTAGCGTCACATTCGTCACCTGGATATGAGCGCGTACAGGCCGGTGCTCAGGCTTTATGGATAATATTTCAGCGTACATCCGAGGGGGAATCTCGTGCGGCCAATAAATCGGCTCCATAAAGATAAAGTGGGCGTATATAAAAGTGAAATGAAGCTGCGATGCTGTGTTCGGGATGGAGCGCGTGCTGTTTATTGGGGTTGCACTCGACACAGAGGCTGCTGAGAAAGTGTCGTCTTCGCCCGGGGCTGTTTGGAGCCTTGGGGGGGGGGGGGTACAATTACAGATTGTGCGCACAATCTGAATCCACCACCAGGTACAGGGCGGATGAAAAACTGAGCTTTGTGGACATGCGCTGTATAATTAACTCTTTGACGGCCACTGGCGGAAATTACCGTCATAAAAATGCCAAGCGTCGCCTGCACTGACGGTAATTCCCATCGTTTAGACTTTTTAATGTGAAAGAAAGAAAGACACTTCTCTGAACGATATCCAGAGAGAACCAAACCATGCACGGTCCAGTTAAACAAAGACTCGATGAGACGGGGTCAGATCAGTTTGAGGAGGCAGATGAGAACGACACAGACGGCAATCCAGGAGAGACTTCAAAAAGGAGCTCTCGGTCGCTGAGCTTTCAACTACAAGAACACACGGTGCTCTCGCAGAGACTGATCTCATACAGAATCTTTGGATACCTAACTTCAATATGATGTTATTATGGTCAGTGATGATGATGATTATTGTTTGTGTATTATGATAATGATAAGAAGAGTGAGCTGTTTTTGTCCCTATCCATATTATTGTGGTTGCTGTTATCATGGTTGATTAATATTGTTATCATTATTATAAACATATAAATATGATCTGTTTTGTGTTTTTCGTTCTGTTTCGTCATCTATACTCTGGTCTGTCCCCCTTTTCTGTCACTTCCTCTTTGTCCTTTCTTTCCTTTCCTTCATATCCAGCTCGTTTCCTCTCTTATTCTGTCTCTCTCCAGATCACTGGGTATTTTGTGAATGAAAATGGATGAAATCGATGATAAGCACAAAAAATAAAGAAATGATCACCAAAAAGGGGCTGCCTAACCCCTGGCTCACATTAAAGGAATAGTTCACCGTTTTTCCATACTGAGATATGCTCTTACCTGAGCTTAGACGAGTTGATGCGTACCTGTCTGGTCTTTGTGCGTGCCCTCAGTCGCGCAAAAAGACGAAAGATGCTGTTTGCATTTGGCCTCTCCCAATGTATTCCTATAGCTCCAAACGGGGGTGAAGTTGGAAGCTACCACACTCTTCCACGGGAACACACAAAGACCAGACAGGTACGCATCAACTCGTCTAAGCTCAGGTAAGAACATATCACAGTATGGAACAACTGTGTGCCCTCAGTCGCGCAAAAAGACCAACGATGTTTTTAGCACTGGCCTCTCCCAATGTATTCCTATGGCTCCAAACGGGGTGAAGTTGGAAGCGACCAAGCTCTTCCACGGGCACCCACAAAGACCAGACAGGTACGTATCAACTCGTCTAAGCTCAGGTAAGAACATATCTCAGTGCGTAAAAACGGTGAACTATTCCTTTAACTACGGTCCGGGTTTGGTCCTGGTCCAGTCCGGGTTTGCCCCAAACTACCACTCACAGTGAGCCTGGCTGACACTGTGGCTCCGCCCCCTCCGGCGCCAGGCACAGACACTGCACTTGCGAGAACAGAAGTGCGCGTGGTGCGAGTTCACGTGATAAGTACCCCGTATATAGGTAGATTTGTAAACAATAGCTGTATTTGCCAGTTCAACTCAAAGTGGAGGCTTTAACACACTCGTGCCCCTGTGTCACTGGTAATGGAGAAATGTTGTTGTAGTGAGCAGACCGATTTTATTTTGAAATACACCGGATCTTCCTGTTCTTGTTTATCGTCAACTTGACACTGGGCTCAAGCAAAAATCGACTTCTTGGGCTTCTTTCCGTTGCCGCCGGACAGCCTCGCTAACCGGACCTGGACTTCGCGGAGCAGTGTGAGGGAGCAAACATTGGTTTTAATGACTTTCTAAGATCGCGGAGGCCGTACCGGACCATAACCGGATTTAATGTGAGCGGGGCGAATAGATGGGAAAATGTAACTAAGTGCATCACACCAACAAGGACTTTAGCCTGCTGGGGGCGCATGTGTGAATGTTCCCATAGAGATGTCCCTGGTGTCCAACAGGTCTCAGAGACATCGCAGGGAAAATATTGGTAAATTGGTAAAACCTATATAGCACTTTTCTACCTTATCAAGCGCTTTACTATAAGGAACCAGTCACCCATTCACTCTCTCATTCATACACCAATGTACGCAGACACTGGAGGCGAGGAGGGTGAAGTGTCTTGCCCAAGGACACAACAACAACAGTGAGTCTTTGTGGGAGCTGGGATTTGAAGTGAATCCACGACCTTCCGATCAGGGACGTCATAGAAACGTCTCAAAGGTTGAGGACAACAACCTCTGAGATGTTACGGCTGCTTGAGACTGTGTAGACCTCTGGGAGACCTCTGGAGACTTCTGGAGACCTCTGGAGACCTCTGGAGACCTCTGGAGACCTCTGGGAGACCTCTGGAGACTTCTGGAGACCTCTGGAGACCTCTGGAGACCTCTGGGAGACCTCTGGAGACTTCTGAAGACCTCTGGGGACCTCTGGAGACCTCTGGGAGACCTCTGGAGACTTCTGGAGACCTCTGGAGACCTCTGGGAGACCTCTGGGAGACCTCTGGAGACCTCTGGAGACCTCTGGGAGACCTCTGGGAGACCTCTGGAGACCTCTGGAGACCTCTGGGAGACCTCTGGAGACCTCTGGAGACCTCTGGAGACCTCTGGAGACCTCTGGGAGACCTCTGGAGACCTCTGGAGACCTCTGGGAGACCTCTGGGAGACCTCTGGGAGACCTCTGGAGACCTCTGGAGACCTCTGGGAGACCTCTGGGAGACCTCTGGGAGACCTCTGGAGACCTCTGGAGACCTCTGGGAGACCTCTGGAGACCTCTGGAGACCTCTGGGAGACCTCTGGGAGACCTCTGGAGACCTCTGGAGACCTCTGGAGACCTCTGGGAGACCTCTGGAGACCTCTGGAGACCTCTGAGAGACCTCTGGAGTCCTCTGGAGACCTCTGGAGACCTCTGGAGACCTCTGGGAGACCTCTGGAGACCTCTGGAGACCTCTGGGAGTCCTCTGGAGACCTCTGGAGACCTCTGGGAGACCTCTGGAGACCTCTGGAGACCTCTGGGAGACCTCTGGGAGACCTCTGGAGACCTCTGGAGACCTCTGGAAGACCTCTGGGAGACCTCTGGAGACCTCTGGAGACCTCTGGAGACCATGTGGAGACTTAAATCAAACCTGTTCATTTTCACCAAGACTTCCTGGACACTGTCGCCCAGATGGTAGAGCGGGGCGTCTCATGATCAGAAGGTCGGGGGCTCGAATCCCGGCCCCCGCAGGTGCAGACTGTCATCCTTGGGCAAGACACTTCACCCAATGCCCATGTGCGAGTGGTTGGTGGTGGTCGGAGAGACCGTTGGCGCAGATGTGTGCAGCCTCGCTTCTGTCAGTCTGCCCCAGGGGAAACTGTGGCTACAAATGTGGGGGGACGTATCCGATACATCTGTGACCAGCTATGACTTTAGTCTCCAACTAGTCTCCAGGCCGGTGAGAAAGGGAGGGATAGTGGAGACGTTGCAGAGACTGCCAGTCACGGCCGTCTCTGTAACGCTCTCTGGTGGGACGGGCCCTTTAGCCCTGGCCTAACCTCCAACTGTTGTCCCACTCTCACAGTCCCCAACACACTGTCATTCACCCTTTCCCCAGAGGAGACCCCACTATGCATGTCTCTCTACTAAAAAAGGCCCTGCATGTTCCTCACTGTTCCAGAGAGCTGCTCTGGATTGAGCCACTCCTGCCCCGCGCCTCACTGACCCTTTGGCGACTTGATAATGCAGCACCGGCCCGTCCCTGTTGTGTAAGTGGCACCAGTCAGACACAAATGGCCCAAATGAGGATTAATCTTGTGGCGAGTCCTCCACACGTCTCCGGGCAGAAGTCGGTCGCCTCAGGCAGTCAAGAAACCATCATCCAATTTCTTCACAACAGCGGTTCCGTTCAAGCGCGCAGTGAGGACAATTTGGCCATGGGATAACTCTGGTGAAGCTGTCTGAACTGTGAAAACACGGATCACTGAGACTTGAATGAAATAAAACACTGCACCAGGGAACAATGTGGGACTTTTCATTTCGCCTTGGATCTTTGTCCACTCTACAGGACTTTATAGCTTTTTTTAGCTTCATTTACTGTCTTCATCCTTGATGAGCGCCTTTTGTTGGTTCTACTTACGACCTATTAGTGTTTAGTTAAGAAAATCTGAACTATCCAGCCTCTTAAACACCACAGCAGCAGCAGCAGATGCAGTATTATAACTATTTCAGTCCTATTGGCGTATAAAGGTTTCATTGTATTAATTTGAAAGGAGCACATGACTACTTAATATGTGAAAACCAAAAGGACGTACTTCAGGGCTCCCGATTACAGCTGTTGGACTCGATTCTGAGTTCTGACTGTACTCTAGAGCAAAGGTAAGTCTTCTCTAACAATATTGAGTAAAAGAGTGTTTATAAGATGCTTAGGACGTTAGTGAATGCATTGCCATTAGCTTTTTTATTTATTATGTAGTCAAGTTATGACTGTTCCCATTATGATAAATTACAATGCTTTTACACTGATTCCCCGTCATGCAAATATTTCTACACTTCTGGTTCACTTACACTGACGTTTATCCCAACCTGCCCTTTAACCTTCTTGTTTTACGCTTTGAAAGTTGTGAACGCGGTTTCCATGTTTGTTGTATTCATTGCAGAGCAGCTCATAAAAGTCCATAATGAAGCGATGCAGCCGTTCCAACAAAGCGTTTTCTGGCCAAATGGTCTGGTAATGAACAGTGACAGCAGCCGGTCACTCGGTGATGTCGGTGATGGAGGTCCAGCCTCAGCCCGGGGCCAAAGCACACTGTCCAAGTGACGGAACAGCTGTTCACGAGAGGAGCCAAGGCACTGGGCCCAGAGGAGCCCGACCTCCATCTACAGTCATTTTTACTCTTTACTTGAACGGAACATCTGCTCTGTTTTTGATGCACCACAGATCACTTACAGATTTTGCTGTGAAGCCTCCCAGGGAAAACGCTGGGTGGAAACTCCGGAGTGTGCCTGCATGAAAGAGTCACCAAATGGAGAAGGAAATCCACAAAATACAGTGTTGTCAATGTGGAACAAACGTTTCTACGCTTCTACATTCGACTGACTGTGACAGAGGAAACTGTGGTGGGAGCGGGACACTCCATTAAAGAGGCCAAAAAAAAAAAAAGTACTTACTGATTTGGCTCTAACGTTCTCTGTGTCGAACCAGAAAACACAATAGATGACCTTCGCCTTATGACAGAGGTAAACGCAGCCCCTGTCCCCCAAGACGCTCGAGTCCCCCCTCCAACCAGCTGAACCCGTGAAAGAGGAGCATCCCTGTTCTTGGGGGGTGTGATGTATTCACTTCTTCCACTGAGCGTCCGGAGACTTTTCCCACTGAAAAGGAGAACACACATGCACTCACGATGGCCTTGCAGAAAATGGAAAATGCTGAGGATGAAAACTCCTGTGTTGAGTAAGAAATTGACAATAAATGCATGTGCAAAGTCAAAGTCTTTCTGCTTTCCTTTCTGTCTTCCCATCTCTCTTTCTTCCTACTTTCTTTCTTTCTTTCTTTCTTTCTTTCTTTCTTTCTTTCTTTCTTTCTTCTGTCTCCATGGCTGATCTCCTCCAGGGCCGAGCGGGTTTGACTGACCCAGGAGCAGCGCACCACAGCGGGACGTCCCAACACAGTCCTCCCCTTGTCTTATCCTCAGTCAAGACCTTGAGCTCCAGCTTCACGCTGACACTGTTACTGTAACCTGTCAGACTCTTAGCCCGTGTCCAGCCTCAATCTCACTCTGCGCTTGTTCCGGTCACTTGCAATGCCTGGACAGGGTTGTAAAAAGATCTGTCATGTATTAATCTTTAGCTGGGTCAGGGCTCGAGTGAGGGTTATCGGCAACTCTCAACTGGCCCATTCTACACTCTAGCTTTCAAATGCACTACACAGTTGTGGAGATGGTAATGACCACAAGGAAATAATGTCAATCGGTTTGAATTTAATATACAATGAATGGTCACTGAATCTAGTCTGATCTTTACTAACTCATTGACTGCCAATGACGTCTATAGACGTCAATTGAAATCCGAACGTTGACTGCGTCAATTAGGTTTTTCAATGGGAACAGCTGCAGCAAAGCCTTCAGCATGTCTGGTGTTAAAATCTTAGTTGTGCTGCCTAATGCTGCCACCTAGTGACTCAAAAAAGGATCTACAAGTTCTTTTATTGAGTCACTAGGTGGCAGCATTGCTCTTTTGTTTTCTCTCTCTTGATTGTTGACTTTGACACACATAAACCACCTCCTGGAGAGTGTTTTTGATCTGACCTATTGTTGTGAAGGGGGTTTCTTCACCAGGGAAAGAATTATTTTCACATTCGTTATCCGTGGATGGATGGATGGATGGATGGATGGATGGATGGATGCCCAGACAGGATTGTGTATGTTTGCGTGTGTGTGTGTGTGGAAGGGGGGGGGGGGGGGATTGAGCAAATGAGCCGATGCCTGCTTTCCCAGAGTCGCCCTCCGAGCCAAATCCAATGGGAACTGGCAGGATAAACAGCTGCACAGTGGAGCATCAGCGCAGGGATATCCACACGACCACGTTTACGCTCTTAATCACTCTTAAAAGCACGGTGCGAAGTGAAACCATGAACTCAGCTCTTTGTCGGCATCTCCGCTGTTCATCCATATCGATCAAAGGTCTTGTTTGCAGAAAATGTCAAATCCAGCGACTCGACTGACTAAAAGTTCAGAATGACTCACTTGAGTGCATGATGTTGGCGCCGTGAGTGCACCTGGCTTTTTCCCATCGTTCCATTTCCCTCAAACGGCTCAGCCTTTCACATACTGTATGGTGAATGGTTGTCCAGGGTCTCTCTGTGTTTATCAGCTGACTCTATTGATTTTCTATTGGTTCTGGTGGAACATTAATTTGAAGAGCCTGAAGGTCTGAACTCTTTCAACCCAACAGTACGAGCCTCCACTCTGGTGTAGAGCTAATGTACACAGCATTACAAGTGGAACATGGTTTTGTTTTAACAGACAGGCCTGTGCCATCGTAGGGTCACGACATTTGACTGTGAAACTTTCAAATGTGTAAAGAATGGTGCTTACCTCTGTTCCGTGCTACCGCTCTTCTTCTTTTCTAGGTTTCGGAGATACTGGGTGTAGCATATTTGATATTAACCGATATCAAGAGACTTCATTGAAAGATGCTTTTAGATTTGGGTGAAGCCAAACTGGAGAAGCTGTGGTCGGTTCAGGTCGCAGTTAAAAGGTTAAATCCATAACTATGTGATAGAGGCTGGGACTGTGTCGTCGAAGCCCTAGGATCTCTCCAGAGCAGGGTTTGTTTGGTGGGGGGACAGTTTTCTTCATCGTCAAAAGACCAAGGGCCCGGACCCTCCATCTGTGGGCCGAAGTAAAGCATCACTTTCTCCAAATGCCAGTGTCATGTATGGCCTTAATGGGTGTTCTGCTAAGAAATGTAAAAGGAACTGACAGTATTATTCACATTCCTAGAGCACTGTAACAGGCATTTGATCTCGGATGTGTGTAATGATTAGGGCTGGGTACACTGCAAAAAGTGCCCTCCTAAAAACAAGGAAAAAAATCTTAAAATAAGACTAAGAATTCTTATTTCTAGAATATTTTTCTCATCATAAAACAAGAAAGAAACACTAAATTTAAGCAAATAAATAACTAGAATTAAGCAAAATGTCCTCAGAAAATGGAAGAATTTAAGGAAAACATTCTTGTTTAGTGAAAAAGTGTGTGTATTTTACTTAAATGTTGCTTGATTTAAGCAAAATGTTCTAAATTACACACATTTTTGAGCAAAATGTTCACCTATTGTACATGTTTTTAGTGGTAGACACAGGGAGAACATGCAAACTCCACACAGAAAGGCCCCTTTGGAAATTGAACCCAGGACCTTTCGAGCTGTGAAGCTGAGGCTCTAACCGCTGTGCCATCGAGCCGCCCGCTTTAAAGAATGGAATGTAGTATTATCTCTCTGTGAGAATCAGTTCTTACATTAAGAGTTGTTGTGATCTTAGTTTTTCTTAAAATAAGAAAAAATATTCTTTGTCTAAAACTGAAGAAGATTCTTAAGTTTTTCTTAAAATTATCATGTTTTTAGCAAATATATCTGAACAAGAAATGGCTAGATTTTATTTCCTAAAATAAGATTTTTTTACTCAAGAAAACTTTGCTCGGCAAAACATTATTACTTTTTAGGGAAAAAATAAGAACTTATTTCTTAAAGTAAGACATTTTTTACTTGCTTAGAATCCACTTTTTGCAGTGTACCGATACATTTTTGTAGAACCGATCTGATATTCAGTATCGGTATCCATTTTGCAGCATTTTGAGAGTACTGGATTGGTTCGGATTTGATGACTGGACGGGTCCGATACAAGACGGATGTGAATATGCGGATCTGCAGCGGCTCCAGACTGCAGTGCTTCGGGTTTATCGTGTACACACAGTGGTAAACCTGCAGATGGAGCCACTGCAGATCCAGGACCACAGATTCACAAGACATTTCAGAACAGAATTCAGATGGCTGCCAAAATAAAATCACAGAAACAAATCGATCTTAACAGAATAAATCAAAACATCAACATCGCACAGGAGGGGAGGATATAGATTCATTTGTCTACTATCGTCTCTGATATCCACTGTCCCTTCGAGCTCCTTCATCACGGCAGAGACACAGACTTCCTTGTGCCAAGAAAAGTGTGTACAGGAATTCTTCTGTGCCCTGAGCCCTTCAGGAGCTGAATAAGTTTAAACCCCGTATGTCGCTCAGTCTGTTCTGGTCCTTTTCTTTTGATGAGATGAATCTGCTGCTGCTGTGTCTGCAATGAACTGATTTAAGAATGAACTTCAATGTATTATGGGCAAATGTACCTGAATGTATGAGCCAAAGACACATTTCTGGTGCCATGCCATTGGTCCGACAACCCATTAGTCCGACATCTCGAACCCAGTTGTGTTGTGGATTAGAGAGCCAAAATCAACCATTGGCCTGAACCTTAAGGTCAGTAGACTCTTGCCTAAACCTAATTTTATTTTTCAACCCCTACTCAATGGGAAATAATGAGACGTCGAACTAATGGGTTATCGGTCTAATGGGCCGACCCCAAATTTCTGCCATCATTGTGCATGGTAGACAAAGTTTTTCTTTTCTATTCTACCTCTATCTAAAGTAGCTTAAAAAGTCAAATAAGAAATAACCTTTCTGCCCAACAAGTTTTCATTACATCGATGCTTCACTTTGCAACAGATGTTATCCATCTAAATCAGGGGTAGGCAACGTCAGGCCCGAGGGCCAAAATCGGTCCTCCATCATCAAACTCTGGCCCTCGAGATGATTTTGAGAAATATTATGACCCAAATCAGAGCTCAAATGCCTGTTGAAGTACTTGAAATGTTAAAAATACTGTCAATACCTTAAAATGTGTTAGCAGAGCACCCTTTTAGACTATACTCTAAGAATACTAAGAAATTACTTAAATCTACTTGAATTAAGAGATAAAATCTAAAGATTGAGTGGATTGAGTCTGGCCTTCAAGCAGATAAAACCTATTCTTGCCAATGGAACAAGCACAAGTTTTTTTCTTAATTCAGATTATTTTGTATAATTTCAAGTGAAAAATAAATATTATTTTTTTTACAGTAAAAGTTAATTTGTTTAATTTTCAATTGGATTTCTATTTGTTCCATTGGCATTGGTGTTTTTATCTGATCTTAGATTAATAATAATAATAATAATGCATTGGTTTTATATAGCGCTTTTCTGGACACTCAAAGATGCTTTACATTGCATTATTCATTCACTCCATACCCAGTGGTGGTAAGCTACTATTGTAGCCACAGCTGTCCTGGGGTAGACTGACGGAAGCGAGGCAACCAGTCTGCGCCATCGGCCCCTCCGACCACCACCAACCACTCACTCACTCACTACATTCGCTAGGCTTCCTGGTGTTACTAAACGGTCTCCCATCCAAGTACCGACCAGGCCCTTCCCTGCTGAGCTTCCAAGGTCTGACGGGATTGGGCATCTCAAAGGCTGTATGACCACACAGATTAGTTCAAACCGACTCAAATTTAACATAAAAAAAACCTTTATTCAAGCGATTTGAAGTCATTTATCTCATTTTTCCAGTGTATCTGATGTACAACACTGGCATATGTAGAAAGTGATGATTTACTTCAATTGGAAGGTCCGGCCCTTGGTCTTTTGACGATGAAGAAAACCGGCCCTACACGGAGCAAACCTGATCTAAATCATCATTAATCATTAAAACCTGTAAGACACACTAACTAATGTTGCACACAGCATGATTTGCAAACACAATAATGACACAACGTCACCCACAGCAGTGAGAGAAGCCACACGCATTGACTTTAAATGGACTATAGAGACCTTTTAGCTAATGCGTTGGTCCTGCTGTCCATCCTTCCAATTGTATTATGGACCCGCCACTGCGCTGACAACGAGTTCTGACAACCCAGGGCACAAACATTATACGTGCAGCTTGCTTTAAAAGTTCATCCCGACATTTGACTTTCTAATTCCGGACCACTTCCATCCTAAGTGACCGCGGCGTAATGCAAAAGTTTACCTCGCATCCAAACTTGGCTTTACTGGGTCCGAGCGAGAATAAATTTCCTCCCAGCCGCCCCCCCAAAAAACTTGAAAGGTGGCCAGCTTCGGAGCCGCGGACACGTCGTCTGGAGTCAGAAGCGATCCGGGCACTCTCCCTAGATTAAACCGCCGGGCTGGATTTGATACGTGTCGCGCCCGGCTATAGCTGGCTGCGGTCCTATCGTATTTGTGTTATTTATTCTCGCCTTTATTAACCGGGACAGGCTCCAGGGATGGACTCCTTACTCACAGTGGACTTCTAATGTGTCTGGCTTGTTTACAGACTGTCTGCACCCCTCAGAGGCTGGCTCGTGTTAGTCTGGTTGCTTTTGTTGAGGTATGGTCTTCAAAGTAGTTTTAAATAAAGTAAATAAGTGATTTATTCGTCATTGTGCAATTGTACGAAATTGCATTCGTGTGTCGGGTCAGTCCTGAGCCGTTGCGAATGAAGCACGTCGCCATTGTGAGTCAGCCTGCACTGGTCAGCTCCTCCACCTCCACCCTTCTTCTTCCTCCTGCGCAGCTCCCTCCGCTCCCTCTGCATTTACAACAGTCGTTGTTCTGGGTAGAACGTCCATCCATCCATCCATCCATCCATCTAACAATCCATCCATTCATCCATCCATCCATCCATCTAACAATCCATCCATTCATCCATCCATCCATCCATCCATCTAACAATCCATCCATTCATCCATCCATCCATCCATCTAACAATCCATCCATCCATTCATCCATCCATCCATCCATCCATCCATCCATCCATCCATCCATCCATCCAACAATCCACCCATCCAACAATCCATCCAACAATCCACCCATCCAACAATCCATCCAACAATCCACCCATCCATCCATCCATCCATCCAACAATCCACCCATCCATCCATCCACCCACCCACCCACCAACCCATCCATCCACCCACCCACCCACCCATCCATCCATCCATCCATCCACCCACCCACCCACCCATCCATCCACCCACCCACCCACCCATCCATCCATCCATCCATCCACCCACCCACCAACCCATCCATCCATCCATCCATCCATCCATCCATCCATCCATCCATCCATCCATCCATCCAACAATCCATCCATCCATCCATCCATCCATCTTCTTCCACTTGTCCACTTGGCCTCACGATTAAACGGGCCTGTTGGTCTCTCATAAGGGGCTTCTGAACCGCTCTTCGTCTGACCCGTCACCTATAGGACCTGCTACCAGGGGCACCAAGCCCCCGACAACAGAGCCCCCAGGATCATTCGGGTGCTCAAACCCCTCCACCACAGTTGCGGTTCGTGGAGGGGTGGGAAGAACGTAGCAGACGAATATAATCCATCTCAGTAAATAATCATTAGTCAGAACGGTGAAAGGGACTGAAGGCATGTGTGGCTTGCCCGGATACCTCTTTGTTTGGCCCTCTTTTGTTTCCTGTAGCACCTCTTGTGATGCCTCCACTGTCCTGTTTGTGTTTCAGAAGAAGACATTTGAAGGTCTCAAATGTCTTTAGCTCATTAGCTAGCATTAGCAATTTACTTTCTAAGAAGTTTGGGCATCTCTGCTGAGACTGCTGCCCCCGCGACCCGGCCCCGGATAAAGCGGAAGAAAATGGATGGATGGATGGATGGATGGATGGATGGAGAAAAAACAAGCTATTTCTATCAGGGCCATTATGGATTCTGCAATAAAAAAATGCACCGGACCTCACAAAAAAACACAGGAAGTTGCGTGTCCAGACTCTTTTTGCAAGGAGGGAATAATAGAAGTCAAGTATAGCAGTTTTGCTAAATGCTCTTTCTCTGTCTGGTTTCTTCAGATAAAAGTTTTTGAATCGGCGCTTTGAAAAGAACAAATACCAAAGATTCTGAAATCCCTTGATGACTTGATGTTTTTTGTTTTTTTTTCCAGGCTGTCGGCCCCGCTGACAGGCTGGGGCTTTGCTGGGCGCAGTAGCTGAGTAGCTTTTGTAGTAGCGTCATGTTAGCAGCAGACTGTATGATGTGATAGCTAGTACATGTGTCTTTGTCAGACGAGAGAGCAGGACGCTGGCAGAGTCAATGTGTCAAGTCAACACAGCTCACTGTGAGGGATATGAGAGGAAACATGGAGAGGGCTTATATAAACGGGTCTGAGGAGCAGTTGCGGGCCAATTCTTTATGTTCGTACATGTTCACAATATGAACGAGGATATTGTGGCCACATGTTTTTAGAAGTGCTTCCGTCATTCTAGTTTATTGGATGTTTTTCAAACGGTGCTGAGGGGAACCGACTTAATCATTTTGGTGCTTTGATCCTGTAAAAGGTACAGGGCGTGTAGCATGTGGTGGTTCAGAAAAGAGACCTGCAACAGTCACAGCTCCACCTCGGTTTGTATTGAGCTCAGTACAGAAGATTGCAGATCACACACACTCGGTTTTCCAGTAAAGAGTGATACATTTCCTTAGTTAGTTGTCACATGGACTGAGGGGTTAGTTTTCACATGGACAGGGTTAGTTGTCACATGGACAGGGTTAGTTGTCACATGGACTGAGGGGTTAGTTGTCACATGGACAGGGGTTAGTTGTCACACGGACTGAGGGGTTAGTTGTCACACGGACTGAGGGGTTGGTTGTCACATGGACTGAGGGGTGGGTTGTCACATGGACTGAGGGGTTGGTTGTCACATGGACAGGGGTTAGTTGTCACACGGACTGAGGGGTTAGTTATCACATGGACAGGAGGTAAGTTGTCACATGGACTGAGGGGTTAGTTATCACATGGACAGGAGGTAAGTTGACACATGGACTGAGGGGTTAGTTGTTACATGGACAGGAGTTAGTTATCACACGGACTGAGGGGTTAGTTGTCACATGGACTGAGGGGTTAGTTATCACATGGACTGAGGGGTGGGTTGTCACATGGACTGAGGGGTTAGTTGTCACATGGACTGAGGGGTTAGTTGTCACATGGACTGAGGGGTTATTTATGACATGGACTGAGGGGTTAGTTATCACATGGACTGAGGGGTTAGTTATCACATGGACTGAGGGGTTGGTTGTCACATGGACTGAGGGGTTAGTTGTCACATGGACTGAGGGGTTAGTTGTCACATGGACTGAGGGGTTATTTATGACATGGACTGAGGGGTTAGTTGTCACATGGACTGAGGGGTTATTTATGACATGGACTGAGGGGTTAGTTATCACATGGACTGAGGGGTTAGTTATCACATGGACTGAGGGGCTGGTTGTCACATGGACTGAGGGGTTAGTTATCACATGGACTGAGGGGTTGGTTGTCACATGGACTGAGGGGTTAGTTGTCACATGGACTGAGGGGTTAGTTGTCACATGGACTGAGGGGTTATTTATGACATGGACTGAGGGGTTGGTTGTCACATGGACTGAGGGGTTAGTTGTCACATGGACAGGAGGGGTTAGTTGTCACATGGGTTTAAATGGTGGGAAATGTCTCCTGTGTCTAATATGTTTTGATGATCCGGTTTTTTAAGTATGTTTGGGTCAATTGGTGAATTTGTACATTTTAAACCTCATTTTAAAACATTTTGAAAAAAATAATATTTTGCAAATAAATCAACACATCTGGCATCGCATTCCGACTATTTTAAAACTTTTATCCAATTTCATGTTAACAAACAAACTACTAAAAACAAAAGTGACAACCAGCCCCAGGCACGGTGACAAAGCCGCACATGGGACATAATATTGTGAAGCGAGTCAAGGGTTCGAGCTGTCACTGAATGCAGGGCTGACGTGTGGGATTCTCTGTTGATGAGCAGTGAACCCTGGAATAAAAGTGTGACAAATAGCCCCGGTCTCCTCTACTATACGCATATGAACCTCATCGCTTTACCTGAGCTGAGGGACTTATATATATATAATCATAAGACAATGACTGACGAACAGAGCTGGGTGATAATTACTTTTCTAACATTGGAAACACCTCAAGTTATATGAGTAACAATCGACGTTCCGAAGCCGTCCGTCAGAAAAAAGCTGAAATCATAATAAAGACAATCCGATGACTTTTTCTGAACATAAATAATAAAAAGAAATGTTTTCTGGGAAAGGATCGCAACCAGGGATGCACTGATCCGATAATGGTAGAACATACTGGAAAATACTACTTACTCTTTTCTTTTTGTATTTTGTATATATACAAAATATAAAATATATATACAAAATAGGATAAAAAAGAAAAAGACAAGAATGCCACAAAAGAGTTATGAGACCACATGAGCGGTGCGTGCTCATTCTCCGGGCAGGCGAGGAGTCCAGTGAGCCGTCTCCGTGTGAATGACAGGCTTTGGGGAGGGAGGGGCCTGGGTGACAGAGGGGGGAGGAGACAGCAGAGGGGAGGGTTTTGGCGTATCCAGACGGGAGGAGGGAGGAGAGGGGAGAGCTCCCTCCGTAATGCACTGTGAACAGGGACAGGGGACGCTCACACCAACACCCCCCCCCCCCCCCCCACACACACACACACACATCCACCACCAGCCGCCGCTCCACAACACGTGTCCCCACTCCAGAGCTGCCATCGCTGGGCTACACTTTCCCGCAAACCCCCCCTAGCCTGGACAACAACCACTGTCACATTCCTTTTTTTTCCCCCCTCCATCTGTTACCGGCGAATGTCAAGTGCCCACCTACCTCTCCTTCCTCCACCTATCCACGAGTCTCCGCTACCTGCTCGAGACTCTCTCTCTCTCTCTCTCCCTCTCTCTCGCTCCCCCCCCCCGCCTTCCCGTCCCACACCCCCCCCCCTCCCCTCTTTCTCACTCCATTCATTCATCCCTCGTTCACCGGCGTGCTCCTGTGAAGGGCACACAGCGGCTCTGCGCTCTGCTGGTGCCGTAGCGCTGCTCGGGAGAGTTGCAAAGAGAGAGCCCCCCCTCCTATGAACGCTGCCCGACGGAACGGACACTACCATCGTGCTTCCTCCGTTTTTTACCCCCCCCCCCTTCCTTCTTTTCTGTCCTCCTGGCCATGAATGTCACCTCTGCGTTTTGGGGATTCCGCGAAGAGGACTCCGTGGTTGTCTCTCCAGGTGCGGGCGACTGTGGAAAGGTGATTCCAGCGGAGATAGAGACGAGAGGGAACGGTCATCGCGCGTCGTCTACCCCTTGATACCTCAGTTCCTCGACTTGAAGTACTTACTACAGGACTGTCCCGGAGAAGAAGAAGAAGACGGGGGAAAAAAAGAAGAAGAAGAAGGGGAGCAGAGTGGAGGAAGGCAGCCGCAGTATGTCCCATCAGTGTCACATAAGAGTTGTTATCGGGACATCCAGTACCAGAATGCACCTGGCCGACCGGGCTTAACGGACCTTTTATCCGGACAGGACAGGTATGGTGATGTGGCGACGCGTCCCGGCGCTGATTCCGATCGCATTGGGTTAACTTTGCCAGTCGGGGGGTTGTCTCGCCCTGGATGATTTGCACTGTCACTGTCTAAAAAAAACAAAAAACATCTTGACTGAGAAGCTGTGATGTACTTTTCTACGTGGATCTAACGGGCTTCGAGTTCGAGGAGCAAAAAATCCAGCAATTGTGAGATTTATTTCTGTCTTGGCAACTTCCGAACCCCCTTCGCAAGGACCGTCACCGTCGTCGTGACATAGAACCTGTGACGCACTCCGAGGCGACAAACTTCCGCACGCCTTTTCCCCCGAATCCTAGCCCCAACCCGATTGTCCAGACTTCACCATTGCTATCCTCGCGTTCTCCGAAGTTCTAGCCCTACTCCTCGCAGCCCTACCCCGGAGCTGCCCCCTCGTCGTCGCCCTGGGTGAGTGGGCAGGGGGGTGGCCCGCAGTACCCCCCGACACCCGGGAGTCACCGAGCCACCCGCCGCGACCGGTGACCGAGCAGGGGCGGCGCGAAGATGGCAGCCCTCGCCAGCTCGCTCATCCGCCAGCGCAGGGAGGTGAAGGACCCCCAGCAGAACCGGCAGATCGCCAACAAGCGAAAGCCCTGCCCCAAAAGCAACAAGTCCCTGTGCCAGAAGCAGATTCTGATATTGATATCCAAGGTGCGGCTATGTGGCAGTCGAGGCAGGAAGATGGAGAAAAGACCGGGTGAGTACGGCGGGGTTTTCTCCGAGCAAAAGGGTCCGAGTGGTCTCCAGAAACTTCTTACGATGCTTTCGTGTCATGGGGATTTCAGACAGAGGAGACGCTTCCTCTGTCGACGCTTTCTTTGTGCGTTCCAGTCAGTTGTCCTTGAATTCCCCATAGCTGAGATTTATAAAGCAGTCAACTGGACTGGCTTGTTTGAGTTGGGGACAGTCAAGAAGAGGCGTCCAAGAAAAGAGCCGAAATGCTGCGTCAGGGGTTTTCCACGGAAGCCCTGAACCCAATCATGTTACTTAAGTCTTTAAGGGGAGACACTACAGGCAAAACTCAATTTTTTCAGTTTTCAGGTTTTGGGCCAAATTGGTCTCTGAACATACAAGCTTTCACCCGGAAACCAAAAATATGCCTAATCTTCACAATAACATGTTTAAATATTGCGCTGATTCAATGTTCCCCCATAGACTTATATGGGAGAACGCAATTTCAAGGGCCTTTTTCTCAAAACACATTTTTCTGTCATTGTGGCGACACTATGTCCACGTCAGTCGGACCTAAAGACTTCAAATTTTCCAGCCTTGGACTGAACAATACTTGGAGGATTTTTTTTCAGAGGGATTTTTTATTATTTAATCCCTAAGCCCCATTTATTGAGTTTTGAATGTCAAAAAATAAGGCGAAAAATATTTTTTTTTACATTTTTTCCCACTAAAAAACAGCTTATTTTAAAACTAAAAAAGATATTCAAAATCCCCTCTGAAAAAGTCTTGGCAACTCATTCATCAATACAATGAAACCATACAATTGAATGTAATCTTTATCCATTATTCAGATTTCGTCGCCGAAAAAGATGGGAAATTTTGGGCATTTTTAGGCATAAAACACCTTGTTCTTATATGAAAAGATAAAATGACGGAAAACTTGCAATGTATTTTTTTTCTCACATTTATGCCAGTGATCGACAGCAAAAGTTTCAAATTGATATCTGTAAATTTAAATTTTTTCCCTATTCGTGCATCAAATGAAAATAAAGTGCGGCTTATCGATCTGAATTATGTGCTAGAGCCCCAGGTTGGTAAAGATGGGCCATGTCTGTTGAACTTCATTGTTAGCAATGGTGTGTCGTTTGGTCTGACAGACAAGACATTGAGCTTTTCATACCAGTCTTAACCATAAACCCAAGTCCAACAATCTCACACAGAAATCTGACTTGTCCTCTGGCTCGTTCTTAAAGTCTTTAAGTTCCACCAGCCCAAGCACATGGCCGTTATTTATCCTCGTGCGGTTTCGGGTGATCGACTTGTCACACTTGGAAAGAACTAAAAAATTCAACAGAAGTCATTTGAGATCTTGCGTCTTGTAAATCCTACCCCGTCCTTATCTGCCGGTAGTGTTACACGTACTGTCACTTTAAATCTCCGTGAGTTAGCGGTACGTAACTCTCCCGTTGTGGTGAGTAGGCTGTTCTGGCAAATGCTTTGGAATTGCATTGACTTTAGGATGGGGAAGAAAATATGTTTGTTCGCACTCTCAAACACACCTGATATTGTACATGTTTTTAGTGTTGGGGGAAACTGGAGCACCCTGGGGAGACATGGGGAGAACATGCAAACTCCACACAGGATGATGAATGAATTGGTTTGGGAAGAGAAGTTGTGAAACATGGACTAAGGGGAAAAATAGATATTCAGTAACTGTCTTGTGATTTTTTTATTTTTTTTACTAAACCATTTCAACACCGTATGCAGAGCCGTGGGAAGATATTTTATTTAGGGGGCGCTGAGGGACAAAATGTACCCCCCAAAAGACTTTTTCTGTGCATAAATCCTATTTATTAACCTCTTAACTCCCGCCTGAACCGAGAGCATTTTCTCCAGTTCAGCTTTACCCAAATCCTGTAGGCCAGTGCAACGCCTCATTTGAAAGACCTACAAAACTAAATGGATCTTTTTCCTCACGTCCGATTTTTTTTCATCACTTTATTGTTGGGCAGTCGTCTCATTTTTGTCAAATTATTCGTGACTTTTTTGTCACTTTTTCGTCAAATTATTTACATTTTTTGTCCATTTTTTCGTCAAATTTTTCTCACTTTTTTGTCATTTTTTTGTCATTTTTTTGTCAATTTTTTGTAAATTTTTGTCATTTTTTTGTAAATTTTTTGTCACTTTTTCGTCATTTTTTTGTCATTTTTTGTCTTTTTTTGTCAATTTTTTGTCAATTTTTGTCATTTTTTTGTAAATTTTTTGTCACTTTTTCGTCAATTTTTTTCATTTTTTTTTCATTTTTTTGTCCATTTTTGTCAAATTTTGTCATTTTTTTGTAAATTTTTTGTCACTTTTTCGTCAATGTTTTCTCACTTTTTTCACATTTTCATCCTTGTTTTCGTCTCAGTTTTGTTGCTATTTTCACACTTTTTTTCCAGAAGCTTTTGGACTGGGGTAAAGCTGGAGAAAATGCGCTCGGTTCAGGTGGGAGTTAAGGGGTTGATATTGCCTGCAGTTCACAAACTATCCACCAGGGGGTGCTGCAGCGCCCTCAGCACCCTGGGTTCCCACGGCCTTGACAAAATTCGCGAGCAATTCGTTTCCTCATCCAAACGTGTCGAAGCAAGAAAATGCCGAATCAGGATCAAGATTAACTCATGACTAAAACGTTCTGAAAGGATGAAGTACAAGGTATAATGAAAGACAGAAATGATCACTGTGAGGCGGCGGGTTGGGATAATCACAAGTCGGAAACAAACGACTGCAAGTAAGACTTACTTTAGTAACTGACTGATCCATTGATTGTTTGTTTGTTTGTACATTGATTTAAAAGGCGTTCATTTGGATTCCAACATTTAATCAGAATGTCTTGGAAACATTATGACGTCGCTCGACTTTTCTTACTGCAGACGATCGACGTTCCGCTGAAGTTTTGGCAGAGTTCACACATTTTTGTTCAAAAGTTGTGATACAGACGGCATCTCTGGAATAAGCTTGTAATAAAGGGGCAAACCATAGAAATAAAAAGGAGAAGAGGCAATCCTAATGTATGAGGACAGTTAGCAAGACAGCCATTAGCCTGCTTAATGTATTTTCCCTACAGCCGTTAGCATTAGCCATCAAACATCACACATTATGAACGATCCAGATGTTTTCAGCTGTTGTAGGTCAAAGCCTTGTTAGAAGTCATTCATGAATGTACAGAGCTCTGGCGATTTTACTTAAAATACAAATTGGTGTAGCCTGTAACAGTAGCCCCTGAGCTAAATGCTAACACAAATTCAGTTAAGTTTCTGCTTTTTGTGGCTCGGATACACATCCAGTGGCCACTGAACATCATCTTTTAAGATACATGTGTCAAACACAAGGCCCGCGGGCCACACGCGGCCTGCAAGATGAATTAATGTGGCCCTTTGTCGAGCATGAATTTCTGAGAAGGCCTATGTCAAAAATCTTTTTTAAGAATGATAATTACTTTGAGACATTTGTGACACAGGCTGATGAAGCGCAATAAATGTAAGTCATTGTTATTTATTAGGCCACAGTCCTTTACAATATATGCGTCCCGTGACCGGCCGTGGGCGGGCTGAAATTCGGCCCACGACCCAAAACGAGTTTGACACCCCTGTTTTAAGATGTTACTGAGAAAGAAATCACAGAAATGATATAAATGTCGTGAAACAGACAGAACATGGGCTACCTCACCATATTTTAATGTTGTGCCGTTTTCCCTCTTCATTTGTATGAGAATAGAATGCTCACTTTAAACAGGTCTGGGATTCGACAGTTTGCAAAATGTGCACCTTTGCAGGAACCGGCTGAGATAGGCGAACTAAAGGCATTGATGATTTCTATGGGGAAAACAAAGAGGAGAAAAAACTTAACGTCCTCCCATTACGGCACCACTCCAACATCTTTAATAAAGCTCTAGATAGGACATGGCCAGAGTAATACGTTGGAACGAATGGTAATTCTGGTGGTCAGTCACGCAATTGTGACTGGCCCTTCTAACCCAGTGCAATGTAATGGAAGCACCACTTATTTCTTTGAAACTGTTTTGATCCATTTAGTCATTTTATTTTTGATAATTGTGACTCACTGTGTGTCAGATCTGGCAAGAAAATAACATGTTTGTAGTTTATCTCATGTTACTCCAGTTTTATAGGAGGCACAGACTTTAGCTCCATTTGTTCATGCATTTTCCTCTGTCAAACACTCTCGCACATTTATTGAACATGGGAGTGTTAACCACTCAGCCCTGGGAATGAATGGAGAAAACAAAGCTAATATGACTAAACATTGGTGTATGAATGAGAGAGTGAATGGGTGATTGGTTCCTTACTGTAAAACGCTTTGTGCCTGATAAAGGTAGAAAAGCTCTGTATAAGTTGAGTCCATTTTACCATTTAAAGCAGTGCTAAGCAACTCTTGCCCCTAGAGGCCATGAGCGCAACTGCAGGTGTCGTAGCAAGTTGCGATTTTTTAACTTATTAATTGTCTTGGAGAGTAATTACTACGCTGACAGAAAAGACAAAGGGACTGAGGGATATTGTTCATCCAGTTACACAGTGGAGATCGTGTAAATAGTGTTTAAAGTGGCACTAGCCTGCAGTTAGCTTTGCCCGTTAGCCTGTTAGCTTCTTCTTCGTGATTCTATTAGTGTGTATTGGTGGCTCCGGTCCGGTGGCAGTCAGGTTAGGGGGAGATGAAAGACCCCCCCAATCATCCCATAAACACTTGTATTACCCCCAGAGGGACTACGGAAAGGAATTATTAAGGTAAACAAGTTACATAGTATTGCTTTAAACAACTTGACGTTTCAATAACCTGATCCTGACTGAGATACAAGACTTAAAAGTAACAAACCGATCACAAACAATCAATGGATCAATGAAAAATGTTCAAACTGGTTTTGCATCGGTGTCATGGAGGTGAGCCAAGATGGCTGCCACGTTTGCCACATCCGTTTTATTCAACATCTTTGCCATCCTTTAACAAATGCTCTAGCGTTAGCTTTATGCTACGTATGCTAGTGCCGTTTTTTCCGCGCTACGAGCCTACTGGACAATCTGCTGTGAAAAAACATCCATATGGGACTGATTTTGACTCGACTTTATTTGTATGTGATGGGTATGTTTATAGTCCGTGTACATTTTAAACACAGTATGTAACATGTGAAGTAAAATAAAACGGTGCCGCCTCAGGACTCCGCTCCGTGATCCGGATATGACTTTTTTTTTTTTTTTGCCGCAGCCCCTATCCGCTCCATTCTGATCGGCCTCTTCCTCTTTTGCGGGAGTCATTTCCTCCCCGCGCCGCAGAGTCCGCCCATTGGCCCGCCTGGCGTTGGGGCGGAGGTGGCGGTGGCGTGTCTCACCCCCCACCCCTCCACCCCCCCCGCGCTGTCACCGGCTGATGACTCTGTCGGAGAGAGCCCGCGGCGCCGCTCGCTCGCTCGCTCGCTCGCTCTCGCGCTCTCGCGCTCTCGCGCTCTCGCGCTCTCGCGCTCTCGCGCTCTCGCGCACGCGGGGCAGTAATCCCGGAGCAAACTTGGCTCGTCCGGCGCTCTTGATTTACCGGCGTGTAAAAATGTCACGGGTGGCGCCTCGTTTTCGTGATTCGCGGGGGGCCATTTGCCGGCGCGTGCCCCCCCCAAAGCCGCGTTCTCCCCGTGCGTGCTGGGCGGCCCGGGGGCTGTATATGTTGGACTGTTATCGCCCGGCTCGTATTGATTGGATCTTCAACGAGATGCTTGATTTGTGCGGAGTGATCAGTGGGCGCGATGAGTGGGTGCTGAAGGAGCTGAACCAAATCGGATATTATGATTGGCTCCTATGTTATGCTGATGACAGGAGTTTGGTGTTCATCTCAAAGAAGGAGACGAAGAGGCAAACAGGGTCATTGATAAGTTTAAACACGCTGGGAGCAGGGATTACAATGACCCAAGAGGATTCTGCAAACTCCTCAGTCCCCAGGTGATTCTAGTCCCGTGCAAAGAGACATGTCAGGGTTTGGACATTTTTAACCAGCGTAATAAAGTCAAAATAAGGGTTCAAAACAAATTTGTACCAGTTTAAATTAAGATATGTGGTCATACCGCCTTAGCTCTGCCCAATCCCGTCAGACCTTGGAAGCTAAGCAGGGAAGGGCCTGGTCGGTACTTGGATGGGAGACCGTTTGGGAACATCAGGAAGCCTAGCGAATATAGTGAGTGAGTGAGTGGGTGGTGGTGGTCAGATGGTGCAGACTGGTTGCCTCGCTTCGCAGTCTACCCCAGGGCAGCTGAGGCTACAATAGTAGCTTACCACCACCAAGTATGGAGTGAATGAATAATGCAATGTAAAGCGTCTTTGAGTGTCCAGAAAAGCGCTATATAAAACCGATGCATTATCATTATTATTAATTTTGTCCACATTAAAGCTACAGTGGGAGGATGTATGTAAAGGCTTTGGAATTTCTCACATTTCTGCCTTAATTGATCAGTAAATGTGGTCTGATCTTTATTCAAATCATAAGAATGTCTGCTTGAACTAATACCACCCAAACAATTACATTTTATCATGTCATATTATATAACATGCAATTCACTGGACAGGGAGGAAAAAATAAGTGAACCCAGAAATCTTGCTGAACTGCAGCAGTTTTGTAAAGAGGAATGATCCGAGATTCCTCCTGATCGTTGTGAGCGTCTAATCTGTAACTACAGAAAAGCACTTATTGCTGCAAAAGAAGAGTCAGCAGATATTTAATGCAAGGGCTCACTTACTTAAAATATCTTGCTAAACTCGTGAATTCATATTTGTATCGATGACATCCCGTTGTCCAGGCCCTGAGCCCCACACCATGATTCTCCTGCTCCAGACTTCACAGTGACGAGAGGGTTTTGGATGTTGATGTGCTGTTCCACTTGTCCTGCACACATGACGTTTCAGTTTGACCGACGTCCAGAGGTCATTCTAATCCCGTGCGAATATGGCTTAAGTTAAATTCTCAAGAAGAGCAAAAATGTCATGAACATAGTATTTTCACGTCATAAATCGTCATGTACGTTTCACCGATGGTGTTGAATTCTTTTACATGACTTTCTTTTTGTATAAAGTACTTAAACAAGCTGGTCAATCAGAAAATCAGGAATGAATGTAAAACTCTTTAGCCCTTTAGATTCTAAAACGTGGTAGCTATGCTTCTCCTTTGGCCAGTATTTGTACTCCTCCGTCCCACATTCCCCCGGCGTTTTGTCCGAAGCCGTCTCAGGCCACTGGCAAACGCCTTCCTTGTCCTTAAGGCTCCTCTGGCCCCAACGGCGCGTCCGGCTGATGGATGCGATGTGTGCGCAAGTGTCCCGACCCGACCCCCCCTCCTCCACCACACACCCCCCTCACCCCACCACGCTGTCAGCCGCTAACCCGCGCTAACCCATACTAATGACGCCCTCGCGCAGCCCAGTCAGCGCAAAGCAAGGTCAACACACCCCCCCCCCTCCAAGTACGCCATGTGGATATGAACCAGGGTCTCTGTCCTACTTCCAATCAAATCATTTAGGCATCGACGCGCTGGACACGGGGATGTGGCTGATGGTGGGGCGGGATACGGATACACGATACCGGTATGTTTAACAGAAAGAAAGTTTAGGTTCTACTGGTGTCAGAAAGAAAGTTTAGGTTCTACTGGTATCAGAAAGAAAGTTTAGGTTCTACTGGTATCAGAAAGAAAGTTTAGGTTCTACTGGTGTCAGAAAGAAAGTTTAGATTCTACTGGTATCAGAAAGAAAGTTTAGATTCTACTGGTATCAGAAAGAAAGTTTAGGTTCTACTGGTATCAGAAAGAAAGTTTAGATTCTACTGGTATCAGAAAGAATGTTTAGGTTCTACTGGTATCAGAAAGAACGTTTAGGTTCTACTAGTATCAGAAAGAACGTTTAGGTTCTACTGGTATCAGAAAGAAAGTTTAGATTCTACTGGTATCAGAAAGAAAGTTTAGGTTCTACTGGTATCAGAAAGAAAGTTTACGTTCTACTGGTATCAGAAAGAAAGTTTACGTTCTACTGGTATCAGAAAGAAAGTTTAGGTTCTACTGGTATCAGCGGCCAAAATGAGCTTCCTTTGGAGGGTGTCTGGGCGCACCCTTGAGATCAGCTGAGGAGCTCAGTTACCCGGGAGGAGCTCGGAGTAGAGTCGCTGCTCCTTCACGTTGACAGGCGCAGCTGAAGTGGCTAGGGCATCTGCTTCGGTTGCCTCCTGGACGCCTCCCGCGGGAGGTGTTCCAGGCATGTCCTAGTGGGACAAGGCCTTGTGGAAGACCCAGGACACAGTGGTGGGACTATGTCTCCGAGCTGGCCTGGTGTCGCCTCGGGGTCCCCCCAGAACAGCTGGAGCAGGTTAAAGCCCCGGTTAAAGCGGAAGAAAATGGATGGATGGTTTCAGAAAAAAGGTTTAGGTACTATTTACTATTTCATATCGTTAATGCAAACTTCCGCTGGGGTCTGAGCCACTCTGTTTCTGTGAGTCTTTCAGGTTGAAATGGGAACTGAAAGCTTGTCAACACTACCTTTAAAGAGCAATAGCCGTCTATGCCATTATTAATATTAAGAGCTCCTCTGTTTCCAAGTCCAGCTTCACTGGACTCGTTCTAATCATTTTAGCTCGCAAACTGTCCTGACTAGGGGTCAACCGAGTCACTTCCTTTGAAACTGTCCCTGGACCAACAGCCTCACAACTTGGATCTACAGATTTCAGATTTTTTCAACACTTTTATTTTTTGATACCAGTACTACCTAAACTTGTCCATGCTCACCCTACTGGTATTTTTTAAAGACCCCGCCTGTCACTCCGCAGCACAAAGAGGCTGATCGTATCATATCATGTATATCCCAGCCGTCCCGGAGCCTGCAGAGGCGTCTGTGACTGAATGAGTGGGCATGACGTGAACATTTGGCGGCCGCGCTGATGAATGCGTGCCGTCAGCGGGGCCCCTCCCTCCCTTCTGATTTATGGATCGGGCCCCTGTTAGTTTTCACTGCGGAGATTTGGAAATGCATCACTCCTCATTATCAGACTAGAAGACTTCCACTGTGTCCCGAGCACGTGTGACCGAGCGTTTTGGGGGAAATGCAGGAGTTTCAATCAAACACTTTTAGCGATGCTTGTTTTATGACCTTTGTTCGACTTGCACCTTCAGAGTCTGTGTTCTACAACGTCGTCGTAGTGCACTGGCCTGTGTAATCCAAATATTACCTTTGTGGAAGATACCAACCGTAAAAGTCTGCAGGGGATCTTCAGCTGATGGCGCAGTACATTCAAAAACTAGATCCTACTTTTTATTACACTACGCAGGGATGAGCGCCATTACGTTTCCTTCGATACTGATAGTTTACCGATACTTTGTTTTCGATACCGATGCCTGAACGATACCTATACTAAAACACAGTCCCGATCAAAAGTTTAAGACCAGTTAAAACATTGCAAAAAAATTACATCCCGTCAGTAGATCTTCAATATACAAGAAGAAATGGGAGTGAGACAAAACAAGTTGAGGTAGGATTTAATTGAAAACAACAACAAAACGGAAAAACTGAGAAAGCCTTTTTTTTGCAACTGATCAAAAGTTTATGACCACATACCTTTTAAACAGGGGGTACCGCTAAAGTGGCCCTCAGACTTCTTGTTAAATTGGCACATCTCTAGAGATTTTTTTTCTAGAGATGACTTTTTACTGCAAATTAGAACCTCAAAAAGTGCTGACATTATCGTTAAGCCTAAATAAAGGTGTGAGACTTGGCTTAAACCTTAAAGGGACTATGCCGAGTTTAAAATCTGTTAAATTGAAGTATTTCCTTTCCCCTACATGTTCCAGCCATGTCCTAATGTGTAGAATGAGCTCAGACCTGTTCACCACAACTGCCTCTAAAACCCTGCACTGTCACTCAAAAAGGTGTTAATTCAGGTCCGAAGTGCCGTCATGCACGAGCTTAATATAGAAGCTGCAGTTACACGTGTGACCTGAGGTGGCACTTGTGAGTATAAAATGACCAACTTGCATCTAGTCTCTTTAAATTCCCCCGGCCCCGGGTGAATGTTTCACTGCACTGACCACTGATCTTTAGCCTCACCACACTGCATACACTTCAATATACAGCCATTGATGGGAAATGTTTGGACACCTTGGATGCTTTAAAAGGCCAAATCTATTCAAATATGTGGATTCATGATGTCCTGATGGGTCAAGTATAAGACTCAAAAGAATTGTCCCAAATGAAGTTGTTACTGGAGCCGACTTCAGCCCAGCATCCAGAGGTTCACACAGACGAGGGCCTTGGTCAGGCTGGCCTGCTTATTTATGTTCAACGATAGTTCAGTTGATGTTAGAGTAGCAACATTTAACGTGGAAAGTTCTGCAATGTGTCTTTAAAGGAATAGGCCACCGTTTTAAACCCTTTATAGGGCACTCACTGAAATACTTAAAAATAAATCATTTCAACTTAAGAGTGTTACTGGGGAACAAAGAAATAGAAAAAAAGTGACAAAATCCATGTTGTCGTCGCCACAGCTGCAGTCACATGTCAGTGTTAAAGAGCCGCCTCAGGAAACGGATTAAATGTTTGTACTTTTGTTTCATTTAGTAGAAACTTAAGCCACATGGATCATTTGCTGCTGTAGCTTTAGGAAACAGCTGTTGAGATAAAATAACACTAAAGGGAACATTTCCCTTTAATGGCTCATTTGGATTTTTTTTTCTCCTTAAATGTCTTTGTTTGGACACTATGTTGTTGTTGGACACTGTACAGCAGGGGGCGACATGCGCTTTATTTTTGGCCTGCACTCCACCAATAACTTTAAAGAAGAAGAAAAACAGCTGTTGGTGATGTCACTTCTCCTTCCCCTAAGGACGGTCGGATTGGACAAATGCTGCTGAAGCTGTAGTTCACTAACTGCAAAGATCTAACAGTCGACCCCATGAAAGGTCAAGGATTAATTGCTAGTGTTAGTGCTTAGAGCAGGGTGTCCAAAGTGTGGCCCGAAGGCCAAATGTGGCCCTCAGACAAATTTTTGGTGGCCCTCAGGCTTCTTGTTTTATTGCCACACTTCGCCAGAGATGGTAATTTTCCTCCAATTTTAATAATTCCACACAATTAAAGCAGTACTAAGTAACTTGTTTACCTTAATAAATCCTTCCCGTAGCCCCTGTGGGGGTAATACAAGTGTTTATGGGATGATTGGAGGGTCTTTCATCTCTCTCATGGTGTCTCTTACCAGAAAACCATGTTTGCAACTTGACTGCCACCGGTGCGGAGAAAGCAATACACACTAATGGAATCACGAAGAAGAAGCTAACATGCTAACGGGCAAAGCTAACTGCGGGCTAACGTCACTTTAAACAGTATTTACAGCCAGGTTTGAGTGAAAAAAAATATTTCCATTAAATAATTGGATGCACAGTAACCCTCTCTTCCTTCGCCTTTCCTGTCAGTGTAGTATTTACTCTCCAAGACAATTAATAAGTTAAAAAATCGTAACTTGCTACGACACCTGCAGTTGCGCTTATGGCCTCTAGGGGGAAGAGTTACTTAGTACTGCTTTAAAACCTCAAAAATGAACATTCATTGTACGACTTCTGGTTCCAAGCCTGTAGATACAAGTTTGGAGAATGGTTTAAACCTCTCTTAAATACACGCAGTTGAATGATTGAATGCACTGACCACTGATCTGTGGCCCTCCATGCCTTAAACATGTCACTGTACGGCCCTCGGTGAAAAAAGTTTGGACACCCCTGGCTTAGAGGCTATAATTTACCGCTTTCGAACGGAGCCTTGGGTCTTTTTCAGACTTCAGAGAAAACAGGAGGTTCAGTCTCTGCTGATTGGTCAAAGGCTACAGTAGTGGGAGTGAGGACTACATGCTTCTTCACCTGGCTGATGTGCAGCAGGGAAGCCACGTGTAAAGGGTGCGGAAATACTTTACACGTGTGTGACTGAGGGCACGCGTAAAGACCAGACAGGTACGCATCAACTCGTCTAAGCTCACGTAAAAACATATCTCAGTATGTAAAAAACGTGGCCTGTTCCTTTAACTTGCGACGTTCGAAACAATCTTCACCCGCCCTCCAGCTCTCTCCAGGCCTGCCTCGTCCCCTCAGTGTCACCACCACCCGCCCCCGCCCGGGCCCTGTGATCCATGGACACACGTCAGTCACATCACATGCCGAGGACACGGACGTTTCTGACGTTTTATAAGCCATGTCCCGGATGTGTCAGCGTCAGCCTGGTCCAACCCACTGTCCTTCTTCTGAAAGTCAAGTCCGGATTCCCCAACACCCCTGCAGCGCACTTCTCCAATCGCTCTAATTTACGCTCATCTATTAGGCGTCATTAAAAGGATATTAGTCCCATTTGAGGTTGATAGTGATCTAGTGCAGAGGGGACAGAGCGCGGCCGCTAGGAGCCTTCAAACTGAACGGATGGAGAGTTTAAGAGCTGCCCATTTGATGTTTGCAAGTTTGTACCCGAAAGATATACTTTTTGTTTGAGCTTTTATCCATGTTACCACATTGTTCCCTCAACAAAACATCATTTCTTTCTCTTCACTCACGGAATTTCGTCATTTTCTTGCGGCGCTATTGATTTGTTTGTATGTATTTAGCTAGAAATACGTTTTTATTTTATTTTACCCATGGTTATGTGTCCTGCAGGGGGCGCTCCAAGCAGGGTGGTCAAGTCTCGGCAGCCAAACCCGCACAAAAACATCTGAAAACACCCGCGGACTATTGACCCTCACAATAGTGATTTTGAAGGGATATTTCAGGATTTTTGACATAGGGCCTCATTTCCTAGTTATCCGGAGTGTTGTAATTCATGCAGTTCTTATGTTTGAAGAGTTTCGTGACGCTAGGCTAGTGCTAGGCTAGCTCATTTCTACGATATCAGCTAGCCTGCATTAAAAACAGTCTGACCCGCTCCACAGAGCACCTGAGGCAAAATGGTTAAACTAGAATAATTGTAACCATTTTGCATTTAAAATACCTTGTATTTGAGCAGCATCAGCTTCGTGGTTGTATAAGCTACGGGGCGGAGGAGTGATCTGCTAGAAAATAGTCCCTCAAAATGCGATCATTCATGTGATGCAGGTCAGTTATATTCCAAACATTACTCTATCGACACAGACGTTTATATGGTTAGTCTGGCGTTATAGGTGATTTGCCTCAGGTGCTCTGTGGAGCGGGTCAGACTGTTTTTAATGCAGGCTAGCTGATATCGTAGAAATGCACTAGCCTAGCGCCACATAACTCTTCAAATATAAGAACTGCATGAATTACAAAAAAAAAATATCTCCAGAAATCAGCAACACTCTGGATAACTAGGAAATGAGGCCCTATGTCAAAAATCCTGAAATATCCCTTTAAGGCAGTGGTCGATGTGGAGAATTTTTGCTAGTTTCCTCCTTTAACACCTTAGTTTCCATGACAGAGGATGCTTGTGCTTACTAAAGTCAGACGCTTGTCACAATGTCACCGAGCGTCACTCTGGCCATGCGTCAGCTCAGAGTGTGTTCGTGGCCATCTTGGAAGTAGCTCTCCTGAAAACTACAGTTGTTCGGAGGCTAACTAGTCTCCCTCTTTGCTCCTGCCATGTCCTATGGATCTTTAACTACACCCCCATGGTCTACAGCAGGATCTCTCCAGTATTTAAGTGTGTATTATTCTGTGTATATTTTATAAACTTTTGTAAGTATAACATCAACCTGTCCAGGGACCGCGGGTGGAAATTAGCATTTTTGCTAGAACCTGACACACGACAGCTCTTCTGTCTCAGACTAATGTTGTGCATTGTCCCTGATCAAATCAAGAGAGTAAAAAATAAAATAATAAAAGCCTACATCCAGCCTGTACGCCGGACATTTGTGCTGGTGGCAAGTGGCTATAGGCTAGGTTAGCCCGGTTAGCTTGTTATAAACGACTACAGCTCATTGTTGATTAAAAGTTTGCAGTAAACCACAAAGTCCAGCTCAGTGTGTGACCATCATAAAGGCTGCTCTGTGTAGTTATAGCTTTATTGACGTTATCAGTGCATAATACTTGTTTTCACCGGGTCAACGCGAGCTAGCTGTTTGCGGGAGAAAACAGATCGACTACGACCTGTTGTAGATAAAAATGTGAGCAATAAACTTCGAGCTCAGTGTGTGCTCATTGTTAAACGGTTCTTTATGTAGATGGGGCTTAATTTTCAGACTTTATTTGTGCATATTTCTCATTTTCACATCGATTGGCACTTTAGCTTGTAGCATTAGCTTTGGGAATGCTCAGGGCATCATCAACAAGGTCCAGACACATTCCCATCACAGATCCATCCACTTCAATACGTTTTCTTGTTGCTGCTTTTAATCCTGGACGTTTTGGGTAAAAGAAACGCTGATGTGTGTCTTTGTAAAAGTCCCAGAGCTGCTGTAGCTAGGCCGGTTCACAACACGGTGAAGCTAATCCTCCACCTACATCTGTGGGGCCGGCCTAGCATCTGCCCCCGTGGCTCAGCTCCGACGTACGTCACTGTTCGACGCTCGCAAATTTATCCAACTCTGGCATCGGCCGCATTCAGCGCTGCGCCTTAAAATGATACCTGTGTGTGGAAAGGTGAATTTACCACTACAAAAACAACGAGCCTCCATTTTTAGCCAGTGGTGTGCAAACTAATCGATGGCATCGTGCTAAACGCAGACTGAACAAGTTTGATGGTGGACATTAAAAAAGACAAAAACAAACGCAACAGAATCCAGGAAAGGCTGGGCAAAGAGAAGAAGAGAGAGTCAAAGTGAACAGGATTGCTCCAAATTACGAGTCTGTTTAAGAACTTTACACATGGCTCGGTCCTTTTTGTTGGGTGGCTCTTCTTTTCCATCTCTTCCCCCCCCTGTTCCTTTTCATTCCCGTCTTTTCCGTCAGCTCTCGCTTCTGCGTTTAGTGAGTTTAAGTGCTCCAACAGCTTCATAAAGAGCCTAAATAATAGATTTGACGGTGGACAGAGGAGCGCAGGGATCAGCGCCTCTGCTTTTGTCTCTCCCGTCACCACATTAAGCCCGCTGTGTTGGGCTGTAGCGACTGGAGTATAGAGCTCTGTCCGTTTAACCCATTGGAGTTTTCAATCATGACTAGAGCTTAGTTTACTCCATTAGCATCTTAGTTTTTATGTCAGAGTACAAACAAGACTAAACTCACCCTTTACGATGCTTATTTTATGACTTTTTGTCCGTTGGGGAGCCGGATATCGCCAGGAAGCAGGGGCGGATCTAGAGGGGTGGCACGGAGGGGCCACTGCCACCCCTAGTAAAGGTCTTTCCACCCTATTGATGCCATGTGATTTCTCACATTTACTCTAGAAGCTACTTCAAGAAAGCTAAATAAAGAGCTACACTGTAAATGCCAACTCATTGCACTTACTTGGGATAAGTTGTAAACCCGATGCATAATTATTACGCCCAATGTTAAGCCATGATTACTAGTAACGCTAGTATGATTAAGACGGCTTTCACAGTATTCATTGCTTATGATACAAGTTCTGAATACTAGACATGTTAGTACTGACAACTGGGAATTCCGAGTACTGATTACTTTTGTTACTTAAATATGGCCTTAACCTGTACTATTATGCTTAGTACTGGTTAATGGAATATTCTAAAACCATGTGCTGGGTAAAGAGAAAAGCAAGTCAAGCCAATGTTATGCCTATATTATTAAAAACTGGCAAATCCTAGTAAATGGGACAGAATCTTATAATGGATACTTTAGATTGAGCGTGAGCACAACAGGACGACAAATAATCATTACTGGCATCATGTAAAGTTAGTAATTACTGGCAAAACCCTGTTATTGGAGTGGAAACATGTTGCTGTAAAACGGAAAAGCAATTAATCACAAGTTTCTCTTGAAAATGTACTTCTTACATGGAATAGTGGGTAAATGCTGAAAATGTAGTACTTATAACACTTTATTTCATGTTGCCACCTCAATCGGAATTTACAGTGTAGGTGCCAACTCCTGCTCCCAACATGATGATTTGTTTCTTTCTTTCTTAAACAAATGTTAAAATTTTAGTTAGAAAGTCAGAAATCCCCAATTTATATTATGGATAAAGCCGCTATTAGTATATAATTTTGGGGGGACTCTTGCGAACCCCAGCTATAAACATTCAACATTGGAAAAATGTTGCCACCCCAGAATTGATCCCTGACCCTGCTTGCCACCCCGTGATTTTTTTTCTAGATCCGCCCCTGCCAGGAAGTAACTACAACATCATGCTGTTTCCTCACGTGTATTCATTTGCAGATGCTTCCATATTGCGTATCCAAGTCTAGTGTGCACGGTGCTCGAAATGACGCTGTAATCCAAATATGGTCATTTCCTTTCTGGGAGACATGCTGCAAAAGCCCACAGAAAAGTACATGCGCAAAACAAGGGGAAGTTTGACTTTTCTTTTTCTCTTCTAATGAGTTTCTTCAAAAACTAAACAAGATCAAAAATTTGTATGCATTAAATATCGTATTGTTTTTATATGAACGTGACCTATTTTTCTCATATTTATATCGATAATGTTCAGAAGAAGTTTCTCTAAGTCAAACTTTTTTCCCTATCCACCTGCAATGTCATTCCCGTACACAAAGACAATGAAAGAAATGGCCCATAACAACTTTTTGGACGCTCCATTTGAAAAGTCATCGCCACCAACCACTCACTCACTTCATCCAGCCAGGCCCTTCCCGCTCAGCTTCAGCTCTGACAGGATCAGGCAGAGGAAAGGACGGCCTAGAGCAGCACAGAGCCAAATGCATCGACGGGACAGCATGAAAAAAGACATTACACTGATTCCAGAAGCATAAACAGCATAACTTTGGCAGCAGTGACTGTTAAGTAGCAGAACACCAAAGTGTTGTTTACACTTAGTCTAAATGGGCCCTTCAGCAGCAACATTCATTTTGATATTTTCGCTGACTAAAATTGGACTAAAACTACTACTGATTAAATAAAAATGAAAAGAAGTTTGAAAGAGCCTCAGATAATTTGAATTCTCTGCCAAAGGAACAGCTCTGAGCTTTGTTCACGTGGAGAACAAACATGAAGCAGAGGACCGTAAATATGATTATAATACATATTAGAAAACGTTAAAAAAGTTGACAAAATTCGTCTTAAATGCAGTATAGTCGACTAAATTTACAAGCAACTTTAGTCGACTAAATCTTGACTAAAATCCATCCATCCATCCATTTTCTTCCGCTTTATCCGGGGCCGGGTCGCGGGGGCAGCAGTCTCAACAGAGATGCCCAAACTTCCCGATCCACACACACCTCCTCCAGCTGTTCTGGGGGGACCCCGAGGCGACACCAGGCCAGCTCGGAGACATAGTCCCACCACCGTGTCCTGGGTCCACGAGGCCTTGTCCCACTAGGACATGCCTGGAACACCTCCCGCGGGAGGCGACCAGGAGGCATCCGAAACAGATGCCCGAGCCACCTCAGCTGGCTCCTTTCGACGTGAAGGAGCAGCGACTCTACTCTGAGCTCCTCCCGGGTAACTGAGCTCCTCACCCGATCTCGGAGGGTGCGCCCAGCCACCCTGCGAAGGAAACTCATTTCGGCCGCTTGTATTCGCGATCTTGTCCTTTCGGTCATGACCCAAATCTCATGACCATAGGTGAGGGCGGGAACGTAGATCGATCGGTAAATCGAGAGCTTTGCCCCGACTCAGCTCCCTCTTCACCACGACAGACCGATACAGCGACCGCATCACTGCTGACGCCGCACCGATCCGTCTGTCCATCTCACGCTCCATCCGTCCCCCACTCGTGAACAAGATCCCGAGATACTTGAACTCCTCCACTTGAGGCAAGGACTCCCCACCGACCTGCAGAGGGGAAGCCACCTTTTTCCGGTGGAGAACCAGGGCCTCGGATTTGGAGGTGCTGATCCTCATCCCGGCCGCTACACACTCGGCTGCAAACCGCCCCAGTGCGTGCTGAAGGTCCTGGTTCGTTGAAGCCATCAGAACAACATCGTCCGCAAACAGCAGAGATGAGACTCTGAGGCTCCCAAACCGGACACCCTCCGGCCCCTGGCTGCGCCTAGAAATTCTGTCCATAAAAGTAATGAACAGAACCGGTGACAAAGGGCAGCCCTGGCGGAGACCAACACGCACCGGGAACAGGTCTGACTTACTGCCGGCAATGCGAACCAAGCTCCTGCTGCGGTCATACAGGGAACGGACAGCCCTTAGCAGAGGGCCCCGGACCCCATACTCCCGGAGCACCCCCCACAGGGCACCACGAGGGACGCGGTCGAACGCTTTCTCCAGATCCACAAAACACATGTGGACTGGTTGGGCGAACTCCCACGAACCCTCGAGTACCCGATGAAGGGTATAGAGTTGGTCCAGTGTGCCACGACCAGGACGAAAACCGCATTGTTCCTCCTGGATCCGAGGTTCAACTATCGGCCGGATCCTCCTCTCCTTGACTAAAATGAAATGTCATTTTCGTCAAAAGACTAAGACTAAATTACAACATGTTATCAAAATGAACACTGTCCCAGCATGCTCATGAACTTTTTTTTAGGAATAAAAACTGAATAAAAGTGTGATGTGCAAAAGTACAGGCCCCCCTTTCCTTCTACTGCAACCAATCACCTTCAGAAGTTTCCTGATGATTTCTGGATGACCACATGTTGACCCCATGACTAAACAGAGTCTACCTGTGTGTAATCTAATGTCAGTTCAAATACAGCTGCTCTGTGATGGTCTCAGAGGTCTGTTAAGAGACTATTGTGGAGCAGAAGCATCATGAAGTCCAAGAACACACCAGACAGGCCCGGGATCAAGTTATTGACAAGTATAAAGCTGGGTTAGGTTATGAAAACATCTCTCAAAGTACAGTTAAATTTACCATCCAGAAATGGAAAGAGCATGACATCACTGTAAACCTACCAAGACCCGGCCGTCCTCCTAAACGTACAGACCGAACAAGGACAGCACTGACCACAGCTGTTACCAAGAAGCCTATGCTGACCCTGGATGAACTGCAGAGAGCTACGGCTCAGGTGGGGGAAACTGTCCACAGGTCAACTATTAGTCATACAAGTCTGGCCTTTTGTATGAATTTCATTTCACTTCACGATTGTGTGTCACTTAGTGTGTGTCTTTCACATAAAATTTCAATTCGATATATTTATGTTTATGGTCCATATTGTGGCAAAATGTCGAAAAGTTTAAATTGTGCAACCCGCTGTACCCACGACGCACAAACGCCAACAGCCCCGACTAAAGAAACACACACCCTTAACAGATGGAGTGATCTGTGAGAGCCGGACGCCTCTCCGGTGGTGCGTTCATGGGCACACTCAGTTTGGGAAAATACGCTACTAACCATAATAAACAAAGCACCTGGTTAGATAAGCATCATCCGGCGTGAGTGGACAAACGTCCTCCCGTCACGGCCCGTCTCCCGCCGGTCCTGCGGGCGCTTTGTAGCCCCGCCGTCGGACGTGACACCCTCAGATGTGCTGAATCCTTCCCAGCGGAGTGTTCATTTGTCTGCGGGGCACCTTGCATTCCGCTGCCTGCACCCGTCCCCCCCCGCCCACCCCCCGCCTGAGGTCCCACGGGTGCTCATGTGCACAGGTGCCTGACGCGTCCTTCACTGCTCGGCGCCATCAATCAGGCTGCGGGCCGGAGGGGAGCCACGAGCGCCCACACCGAGGTGCAATCAGGAGCACACAGTGTCCACTTTTACTGACCGGAGAAAGAACGCCATTTCACGGACGCCACGAGAACCACCCGAGAGGTCAGCGGAGAAAACCGTCGATCCTGGAGCGTCCGAGAGACCACTGTGATGGAAACGCTGACCACTCATGCAGCCACTGGGGTCACTGCAAGGTCAAATATGAACAAATATCTACTTTCACATAAAAAAGTTGCAAAATACACCTTTAATCTCTTAACCCCCGCCTGAACCAAGTGCATTTTCTCCAGTTTGGCTTTACCTAAATCTAAAAACTTCTTGAACAAAGCCTCATAATAAACCAGGATGAAATTGCAACACAAAAGTGACAAAAAAGACGACAAAAGGGCGGCAAAAAAACAATAAACAAGCGACAAAAAAGGCAATTAAAAAGTGACAAAAACGAGACGAGAATGTGACAAAAAAGGGCCAAAAAACAAGGGGAAAAAAGTGATGAAAAAAACAAAAATGAGATGAAAACGTGACACAAATGCCTCAAAACAAAACAAAAAAAGCGGCGACAACGCAAGACAAGAGTCACTGTCAGTCGGTCTTAGCTTTCAATTGTGTTGTTGCTCTGGCCTATAGGCTGTAAACTCTAGTCAAGAAGCTTTCAGATTTGGAGAAAATGCGCTCGGTTAAGAGTCCTCTTCAAATAAACACTAAAGTAATAAGTACATCATTTTCTTACTTCAGTAAAAGTAAAAGCAAACCTCTTAAAGTATATCATAAAAAAGGATCAGATTAAAGGTATCCAGTGTACTTTTTGTTGACTATAATACTTTTCCAAATTGTTCTTACAGACCAAAATCAGACTGAAACTAAAGGAAGAGTAGTAGATGTTATGAACTTGAGGAAGAGTGGCTGTATAAACTTGTACTTTTGACTGCAGTACCTTCTATAAACCACTAGGAGTGCATGCATAAGAGGACGATCTGAGTGTTAGGCTTATGCTTCAGGTATAGACAATTTCCCCCCCACTTTTGTTCGGACTAAATGTCGTCTGAAATGTTAAATCAGATGATAGCAATATTTTAAATTGGAAAAGAGCGAAATATTAAGTTGATTTTCAGTATAGTTTTGCCTTAAAGGGACTATACGAAGTTTAAAAATGTAAAAATGCAGTATTTTCCTCCCCCCACATGTTCCAGGCATGTCCTAATGTGTAGAATGAGCCCAGAAAAGTCCCTCAGAAAAGTTGTTACTTCGGGTCTGAAGCGCCGTCATGCTTAATATAGAAGCTGCAGTTACACATATGACCTGAGGTGGCAGTAGTGAGTACGTTTGTTTTCTGTTTCTTTATAAGGTAGAGTAAATCAGCCAGTATCTAAATATTAATTTGGTTTTCTGTCAGCAAACTGTATCAAATAAACGGCACGGTGGCGCAGCGGTTGGAGCTCGTGCTTCACAGCTAGAGGGTCCTGGGTTCAATTCCGACCAGGACAAGGCCTTTCTGTGTGGAGTTTGCACGTTCTCCCCATGTCTGTAGGCTTCCTCCGGTTTCCCCTACCACCAAAAACATGTACAATAGGTCAGGGTGAATGAGAGTGTGTTTGAGAGTGCGCATGGGGGACGACGGATGGGAATTACCCCAAAGCTACAATCCGGTGTGGCTTGTTTACATGCACGAGACCCATGTATGTTCATTAACATGCACTGTCCCGACCAAATAAACCAATATGTCAAATAAAATTATGATTTAAATTGAATTTGACTTTAAAATACCAGTCTGTTAAACATTAAAAGATAAGTCAGATATACTGAATTTAATGGTGGGTTACTCCAAACATATTAATTACATGTTTATATGTTTTATATAAACTACAGCACAAGGTAGTGTTGTAGCTATGTATTTGTACACGCTAATACTATTGTGTACTGAGAATATTCTAACCAAAACTAAAAGTAAATACTAAAACAGTGTTATGTGACAAGTACAAGACACATTTCCCTGTGGGACAGTAAAGTGTGACCTCTAACCCGGTTACTGCTATACGTCCCTCGGGCCCGGTGTGGTTTTTGAGGGCTGTAACGCGGTAATGTCTTCCCCCCCGTCCCATCTCTTCGGCGGGACGTGGAGTGTGTCCGTGTGAGTTATGGGAGCCGACAGGTGAAGAAGACACACTTTTTCTCCTATAAGTGCAGACCTTCAGAGCGATGGGTCGTGAAGGACGTCCATTTAAAGGCATTTATTTGTCTTCATTATCTCCACGGCCGTAAGATGGCATTAGAGCGTCTGAGTGGGGGGGGGGGGGTCTGGATGGGGGCGTGACTTTCAGTGGAGGTCGTAAGACACTGTTCTTACATCCAGACTCTGAAGGCGGGTCAGGAAAGGAAAGTGTTCAGGTGAAAGATGTTCCTACGTGAAATACATCGTTGACTGAAAACACAATCTTTTGCTCAAATGTTTCTTGTTGAGAACAATTTAGATTTGAATATTAAAATTATTGTGACACATTTATAGGTTCAAACGAATCAGCTCTCAGACAGCATGACTTTTCTGGCTTCTTCAAGTGATAGTCTGTAAGTTTAAATGTTTTACAAATAGAATAGATTGTGTACACTGTGTTCCAAATTATTATGCAAATTGTATTTCAGTGTCAAAAAGGTAAAAAAAAAAAGTTTTTCAATGAAACTCATGGATGGTTTTGTGTCTCGGGGCTCTATGAATCACTGACATTAATCTCAGAGACCTGGGATGATTAGTTTTCAGGTTAAGCCCAGTTAAGGGAAAAACTACTGAAAAAGGATGTTCCACTTTATTATGCAGATCAACATTTTCAAGCAATATGAGAAAGAAAAACAATCTCTCTGCTGATGAAAAGCGTGAAATAGTTGAATGCCTTGGTCTAGGTGTGAAAACCTTCGATATTTCATGAAAGATTAAGCGTAATCATCGTACTGATAAGAGATTTGTGGCTGATTCAGACACACACGGGTTTGTGCAGATAAAGGCACAATGAGGATGGTTTCTGCCAGACAAATGCACCAGATTAAGAGAACAGCTGCTACAAAGCAGCATACAGGTATTTGAAGCTGCTGGTGCCTCTGGAGTCTCCCAAACATGAAGGTGTAGGACCCACCAGAGGCTGCAGTTGTGCATGAACCTTCTATCCGGGCCTCCCCTAAACGGTTAATTGAAGCTGATGAACAGAAACGGCTGCAGTGGCTCAGAAATACATGAAGACTCATTTTCAAACAGTCTTGTTCACTGATGAGGCCGTGTAACCCTGGATGGTCACATGGATGGAGTAATAGATGGTTGGTGAATGGTCACCATGTCCCAACAAGGCTGTGACGTCAGTAAGGAGGGGGCGGAGTCATGTTTTGGGCCAGAATCATGGTGAGAGAGCTGGTCGGCCCCTTTAGGATCCCTGAAGGTGTGAAAATGACCTTTGAAAAATATGTGGAGTTTCTAACTGACCACTTTCTTCTATGGTAAATTGTCATGCATGTCATGCTGTGCATCACTGGCTGCTATGGACATAAAAGTAGAGAAACTCATGATGTGGACCCCCTCCTCCCCTGACCTCAACCCTATTGAGAACCTTTGGAGCCTCAAATAAAACATCTATGAGGGTGGGAGGCAGTTTTCATCCAAACAGCAGCTCTGGGAGGCTATTCTGACATCCTGCAAAGAAATCCAAGCAGAAACTCTCCAAAAACTCACAAGTTTAATGGATTTAAGAATTTAAGAAAACCTCCTAATGCTACAAATTCAACAAATGAGAATTGTCAGTTCTTTACAAAGTTCTTTATAAAATGTATTGGAACGCTGCTGTGCATAATAATTTGGAACAGTAGATTTTAAGTTGTTTATTATATTTATTTTTGACAAAAATACTGTAATTTTGTGATGAGGATTCAGCGTTAAAACGTGGTTAAAAAGCTCCAATGCGTGTGAGTAGTCGACAGTAAACGGGATTGTTTGATCAGTTGTGATGTTTTGGAAGAGTTGTGAACGTGCACTCATGTTTGCGTTGGTATATTGTGTGTATACTGTGTGTTTTGCAGTACCAGTCTTTGGCTGACGGCGGCGGGAGGCAGAAATACTGTCTTCTTCCAGGTCGCACTTGCTCCGTCACATGCGGCACGCGTCAAATTAATTCATATCGAGGAGCATTAACATATGTAGTCTAGCATGTAATCCACTTATAGACAGGCGGGGGGATTAAAAGGAGCACGTTAAATCCTGATAATGGAAGCGGACGCCATAACTCATATTTCATAATTCACGCCGTCTTTCATCACAAATTTATGGAATGCTGGCGAGCGGAGCGACATGACGGCGGGGAAGTGTGCATGTTTAGAGCGTTCTCGTAAGCGGCGGTTTTGTGTGAGAAGGCCACGGCTCGGATTTATGGACCTGCGGCGGAACGTAAAGATGACGGAGACGGATTGGGGACGGGAACTGCACATGGCTCAGGGGGGTTAAATAACTGTCTGTTGTGACGGAGCAGAGATGTTCAAACACCGTCGACTGGACTCAGCTGATTGAGGTAAAGACGTTTGGCGTTCACAGTCAAAAGCTTCTTCTCACTCTTATTATAATTCAAAAGTAAATCTGGCTATGTTTGAGTGACTTTCTGCTGTATGCCCACACTGCTGCCTGTGCAGGTGGACCAGTATGTGACGGCCGTGACATTGGGGATGTTCGTTACAGTCAACGATGCTGACCCATGTCTCAGAGGCTCCTAAGATGTCTCGAGTGCTTAGGATTGAAGGAACATGTGAGGAAATCACAGACTTGTGCTGGCGGATGAGGGAGAGATGTTCACCATGGTATTTTTGAGTTTGAGATTAGTGCTCATTTAGTATTGTCAAGAAAGACGTTTTTGAATAGATTTATTGTTGTTTATTATTAAATTGTTGTTATTTATGAAATGTTACTGAGATATATATGAGGAGCTCAGTTACCCGGGAGGAGCTCGGAGTAGAGTCGCTGCTCCTTCACGTCGAAAGGAGCCAGCTGAGGTGGCTAGGGCATCTGTTCCGGATGCCTCCTGGTCGCCTCAAGGCCTTGTGGAAGACCCAGGACACGCTGGTGGGACTATGTCTCCGAGCTGGCCTGGTGTCGCCTCGGGGTCAGAACAGCTGGAGCAGGTGTGTGTGGATCGGGAAGTTTGGGCATCTCTGCTGAGACTGCTGCCCCCGCGACCCGGCCCCGGATAAAGAAGAAGAAAATGGATGAATGGATAATTGATATCATATTCCCAACTTGCTAGTGAAAGTCGCTTGTCAGTAGTTGCTTGGAATAGATTATTATTCACATTTTACTTTTTTTGTCCAGTATTTTATGGTGACATTTTATTTCATTTATTCGCTTCCCTGAGCCGATTGGATCGCCGGTCTCGAACAGCAGTGAGCGCCTCCTCCCGCTGCAGGCTGCTAAAATCTGCCGCACTTAGGCGCTCCAGGGGACAGACCTGCTTTGGCTATGGTGGGATCTCTTGGCCCTGACGTGGTGCAGAGTCCTCCGCGCCTCACTCCACCTCAGCCTGCTCTGTACGGTCGCCCTGGTGAAACCGTGCGCTTTGTTCCGTCTATCTTAGTGCAATAATTGTGTGTCCGCGTGCTCTTACAGCCGTGAAGAGCTCCTGAACATCAGATCCATCACTTCCATGGACTTACTGCCAGTTGTTTTAGCGTCAGCTGCGGATTTGGTCCACCAGAGGGGGAAGCGAGCGGGGGTCCTGGTGCGTATTCGCAGGCACGGGGCACGCACGCCCCTACCTGGTATCTCTCTCTTGAATGTCCAAAATGGATGAGCTAGTGCTGCTTATGAGGAACACAGACTTTTCCTCCTCTTGCGTTCTGTGCTTCACACACACATGGCTGAGCGGGACGGTCCCGGACGGCGCGATACAACCGGAGGGCTTTCAGCTCCTCGGCACGGACCGGGACCTGAGGCTGGTGTTCAGATGTGACTATGATCTCCCAGCACTGCTCTCCTGCACTCTCTTGTTATCGCGCTTCGTCACTTTAACATGGGGGACTTGAAAATAAAACCTGCAGTTCTATCGTCTCCAGGTAAATCAAAACAGTCATATAACAAAACTGTATCGTCAGGCACAAAAGCATAGCAAACCATTTGTTTAAAGGAGCTAGATGCAAGATAGCCATTTTATACTCACTACCGCCACCTCAGGTCATACGTGTAACTGCACCTTCTATATTAAGCTCGTGCATGACGGCACTTCAGACCCGAAGTGACAACGTTTTGAGTGACAGTGCAGGATTTTAGAGGCAGTTGTGGTAAATATGTCTGGGCTCATTCTAAATATTAGGGAGGAAGATGCTTAATTTTAACATTTTTAAACTCTTAACTCCCACCTGAACATGTTTTCTCCTGTGATGACAAAAATCCAGCAAAAAAGTGATAAAAATCCAGCAAAAAAGTGACAAAAATCCAGCAAAAAAGCGACAAAAATCCAGCAAAAAAGTGACAAAAATCCAGCAAAAAAATGACAAAAATCCAGCAAAAAAGCGACAAAAATCCAACAAAAAAGCGACAAAAATCCAACAAAAAAGTGACAAAAATCCAGCAAAAAAGTGACAAAAATCCAGCAAAAAAATGACAAAAATCCAGCAAAAAAGCGACAAAAATCCAACAAAAAAGCGACAAAAATCCAGCAAAAAAATGACAATAATCCAGCAAAAAACATGACAATAATCCAGCAAAAAAAAGACAAAAATCCAGCAAAAAAAAGACAAAAATCCAGCAAAAAAGTGACAAAAATCCAACAAAAAAGTGACAAAAATCCAGCAAAAAAGTGACAAAAATCCAGCAAAAAAGTGACAAAAATCCAGCAAAAAAGTGACAAAAATCCAGCAAAAAAGTGACAAAAATCCAGCAAAAAAGCGACAAAAATCCAGCAAAAAAGCGACAAAAATCTAGCAAAAAAGTGACAAAAATCCAGCAAAAAAATGACAAAAATCCAGCAAAAAAGTGACAAAAATCCAACAAAAAAGTGACAAAAATCCAGCAAAAAAGTGACAAAAATCCAGCAAAAAAGTGACAAAAATCCAGCAAAAAAAGACAAAAATCCAGCAAAAAAAAAGACAATAATCCAGCAAAAAAAATGACAATAATCCAGCAAAAAAAGACAAAAATCCAGCAAAAAAAAGACAAAAATCCAGCAAAAAAAATGACAATAATCCAGCAAAAAAGACAAAAATCCAGCAAAAAAAAGACAAAAATCCAGCAAAAAAAAGACAAAAATCCAGCAAAAAAAGACAAAAATCCAGCAAAAAAATTGACAATAATCCAGCAAAAAAAGACAAAAATCCAGCAAAAAAAAGACAAAAATCCAGCAAAAAAAGACAAAAATCCAGCAAAAAAATGACAATAATCCAGCAAAAAATGACAATAATCCAGCAAAAAAAGACAAAAATCCAGCAAAAAATGTATTGGTTTTGGCGGGTGGTAAGAGGTTAAACTCTGTAAAGTCCCTTTAAAAAGTACATACAGTAAAAATCCAAGTGAATCCTCAAAGAGTACACAATCTTACCATAATGTTTAGCAAATAAATAATCATTACCAGTACAAGTCAAGTGCCAGAAACGCTCACAGGAGAACCATTCAGTGTACAGTTTATCCAAGAGTTCTCTGACTGACCTAAATGTTACTATTGCTCCAGCTCTGCTCTACAGGGATGGAGCCTGTGACTTTCAGAAACATCATTAGAGCTACAAGAGTGAGACGTTTGTTGTTTCAAATGTGACCATTCTCACCTTCTGAATTGCTCTAGAACGCAGGAAAATAAGGATGATAAGCTCTACATTTCTTGGAGGGCCCCAAACCTTATCCCAGCCCCCACTTTAATGTATCTGACAGTGTCAAATCTGTCAGACACATGATTCTGGAGAAGCACATTATAGAAGCTGATTAACAATGACATATCAGACTGCAGTATGTGTGACACAGAGATTCACCAGTGCTTTTTGCTCAGTGAGACTCTGTGGTTTCACCTGTGGGCGCACTACTACTGATCTACTGAGTTAACCCATGGATAACCCATACAATGGCCCCATAACATGAGAAAACTAACTGTTCCTCAGCCCAAATCCTCTGAATGTGCTGCGCTGCTTGTACGATTTTGTAGCTCTCTTTTTTTTTTAAGAGAAAGTGGACTATTGACTTTTTGTCAGTTCAGGTGGGAATGGAGTGCTTTGTGTGCCCTTAGCATTTATCTGCTCCCACCTCTGAACATCTATATTTCAAGAGGCCATTGAAAAGTATTTCTAGAGTCTGATGTTTGTTGATGCAGCTTTTTCAGAGCGGCACCGCGGAAAATGACACGTTTCCTGATTTACCTCCTGGCATCAGTGCTTCATTTGATCTTTAGGGGAACGCAATCCCCCAATTTTCAGTTTTCGGGGTAAAGGATCCGAGAAATATTTAGGAGGATCCGGAAAAGATTTGATCTGATATAAAGGTGCTTAATGAGTGTTCCGGCAAATGTTTTGGCCTGTTCCCCAAATCCAAAAGTGTTCCTGAAAACACTCATTTACAAATGAAGCACTGCCTGGCAGAGGCTGTTCATGGTGAGACTGGTGTTTTCTGCTCCTTTGTGGTTCCAGTCATTCATTTCCTATTTGTAAAATTGAAATGTAAAGTAACTCTTGAAGATCGAGATTCAATAGAAAACTAGTAATAATATGCATTGGTTTTATAAAGCGCTTTCCTGGACACCCGATTACAGTGCATTATTCATTCACTCCATACTCTGTGGTGGTAAGCTACTATTGTAGCCACAGCTGCCCTGGGGTAGACTGACAGAAGTGAGGCTGTCAGTCTGTGCCATCAACCACAAACCACTCACTCCATTCAGGCGTCCTGGTGTTTCTGGTGTCCCATCCAAGTACCAGCCCGGCCCTCCCTGCTCTGGGATCAGGCAGAGCAGAGGCGGGATGTTACATTAGTGACTGTAAAAGAGCGCTGGTCCTAAACAGAGGGGTCCTGTGGGGGCGGTTACAGCATGAGCCCTCATGATTGTATGTCTGCTCAGGACGGCACTTTGGGTCCGGTTCATCAGGATTTAGTGGACTCCTCGTCCCCTTGCTGACTAATTGCTGCACAGACATGTCTTTTTTGTGGGCGGGGGCTGCACAGCCATACCTGGGCCACTCACAATAACACAATTTGAACTTCAATATGTTGAGCCACGAAAGTATTGCGATAAACGACATTATTAATGACCTTTTAATGTCTTAGGAACTAACTCTAAAGCTTAAAGCCACACCGTGAAGAATTTTACCCACAAAATACAAGCATTTCTTTCATGACAGATATTTTCATTGTTGAAAAATACCTCATAAATGTACAAACCAACAAGTGCTTTTTCTGTGAGCGACTCAGCTCTCCTAAGACATGACTGTAACTTTACCAGGAGTGGGTACGTCTCCAGCTCGTCTCCATGGAGATGTGACTAAAGTCAGTAGAATTTCAGATTTAAAAAGGTTAGGTTCTCATCCAAACCAATTCTCTGGTGAGTCACTGCAGATAGTTCAAAATCTTACGCAGTGTGCCTTTAAAATGACAGTAAAACTGTGTTTGAAACAATAAACATGAGGAACAATTTAATGCAAACTACTTAAAGTAACACATATATATTACTTTTGAAAAAAAGAAATAAAATTAATGCAAGCAAGAGAACAGACGACAATATTGAGCCCACAGTCTATTGTTTATCTGTTATTTATAGAGTATAAAAAAGACCAAACTTACTCGGTACGATTTTGATTTGATAAGAAACCATTAGATGACTTGCAACACATTTTCCTCACATATTTGATAGTAAATTTGTATTCCCCCCCCCCCCTTTTCACCTGCAGCGTTTGCTTTAACACAAAGAAAGTTTGGGTGACGTCTTTGGGTGACGCTCCTGGTCATTTTTTGCTACAAGGCCTTTTATGAATGAACTTGAATCATTTGGGGTTTGGAGAGAAAGCACTGGCCGTCATTATGATCATATCACCACTTATCTTCCGCGGGGTAACTGGCACGCTTGTTTTATGGCGACACTTCCTCCGCTCAGTCAGTATCATGACGCCCGGCGCGTAACTTTAACCGCCCGTGTGCGAGATTACGGCAATGCGGCGGTTTGGAAAACAATAGGCAAAGGAGTATAAAGCCGGTCGTGGCTAAGCTAATACATCTTGGGGGGAGATAGGAAGATGGCGCGATAAGAAGAGGAAGCAGAGATGCAAAGGAGGAGATGGCGCGATGGGGAGATAGTGAGGAGGAAAGGAGCTAGGAGGTAAGGAGAGATGTGGGGGAGAGATAAGGACAGGTCCGGGAAAAGATGGAGGAACTGCGACACTCCATTATGTTTAACCCGGAGCAGGGGGGGGGGGGGGGTGTTGGAAAATGTCTGACAAAATACCAGCGTTTCCGATTCTTTTTTGGAGCAATATTTCCCAAACTTTGCAGAGGGTTTGGGAATTATTTCAAGATGGAAGAGGAGGTGCGACCAGAGTCGGGCCGTTAAACGATACCAGTCTGGTACTGCTGGCAATTCAGGGCTTTATTTTTATGTGAAAACATAAAGTGACAGAAAAACCCTCATATTTATGCCAGTAATCTCCGGCAAAAGTTTCAAATTGATTAACTACATTTAAAAAGTTTACCTATTCACCCGGAGTGTTCTGTTCCGCCTTAAATGTCATTGAAAATCATCATCTTTGTCATTCCAACGAATGGGTGCCATTTGCTTGTTGTACTTCTTCAAATTTAAAATTTAAATTTCTACATTTTTCAACATTAAGGGCCAGATCTTGTGGTTCATGGCGCAGGCTGTAGAGAAGACGAATACGCAGACAGGTGGCGCTCCTTGCAATCTTCAGTGTCATACCTGGCGCAAAATGTGGGCAGGACAGGAGGGGGACAGACTCACATTGCGATGTTGTGGTGCCGCCCCCTCCCCATGCTTTCCCCAGACCTGCGGAAGGCGGTGGGTAGCGGGGGGGGGTTCTCTTGTAAACGCGCAACATGCATGATGCAACGCAATGTTTAATAAAGATTAAAGAAATAAAAGTGTCCCTCCGCTGCTGCAGCCACTCACTGCAGATCCAAGATGAGCGGGCGGGACAGAGAGGCCTCGCGTTGGACACCGTTCGAATGTGCAAAGTTACGAAATGTAAAGGATTTAATTGATCAGAAACTGTCATATCGGCTGCAGAGGAGTTGCAGAGTTATGTAGCAGTTGCAAGAAAACTGTAGCGTATTGGAACATTTGCGCTACAGCTGCAGGATTCTTGGAGCGGCTGAATTGGAAAAGAAAAAATAAGTTGCTCGGCGCCCTGAGCTGTGGCTCCACAAGGAGCATCATCAGGAGGTAAAGACTGACACACGATGGAAATGTCACCTTAAAACTCAGATCAGACGTGGTGTTGTGGCACTTGAGGCATGTGTGGTTTATTTATGGAAAACTGTTGTTTTGGTGTTGTGTTGTGGTGTTGATCTACTGTAGAAAGTAAGCCGTGTGTATCCTACGCTCGAACAGACTTTTCAAGGCAATTTCGCTTTTGTTTTCAATTTGACGTTGATTCTAAGGAAGAAGACAAGGCAGTGGGATGTAAAGAGGAACATAATGTGAAGGTGCCATAGAAGAGTAGTGCTGCTTGTAATGAACCACGCCTCAGTCCGCCTCTTTTTCTTAAATAACGCCCTCTCCCATGTGGCGCAGCCTTTAGCCCAAAACCTGCGCCACATGCAAGATCGCGCGTGCACCACGTTGCGTTTAGAGTTGCGCACGGACTGCGCCAGTCACAAGATCTGGCCCATGGTCTAGTAATACAGTTATTATACTAACACTATTTATTTTTAACTATACTTTCTATGCTTTCTCACACATGTTACCGTTGAGACGAGAAACAGGACTGAGATTTTAGCATAGAATTAGCCAAGCATGAAATATATAAATATAGCATTGATGCTAATGACATGTGGACATTGAGCACATTTTAATGACTTGTCAAAGATTTTCAATTTAAAAACATCAACATTTTAGAAATAATTTAAGGACAGGATAGAATATAAAAAATGACAAACCCAGTGTCAGTAGACATATTGACAAACTTACTTTTGGTCTTCCCATGGCCGCGAGATCATTCAACTAATGTAACCTTCTCTTGACACAGTGACTTCCGGAATGCTACTTTTTTTTTTACATGGGGTCATGAGTCAAAACCCAGGGACATGATTAAAATGTAGATTTAAATTAAACAAATGTTGATTAAATACGAAAAAATACATTTAAAGCATTAAAGGAATGTTGAGTCACATATCAATGTGTGTTTTGTTTGTTATATTGTATGGTAAAGCGTAACATTAGAGAGCCGGGACATATCACTTTTACTACTTTTTCAGCCTTTAAGACAGTTTTATTAAAAATATATATCCTAAATGTGCAAGTAGGTCAACATGTAGGACACTTTGCTTACTGAGAAAATGGATTCACTGTTTAATGCTTTTGTATACATAAAATGCCCTTGGGACATTATGGCACCCATTCCCATCACAAACTTGTCCCACTTTTCCCACTATATACCACCAACAGGCAAAACTAAAGAAGGTCATTAAGCAGGACCAAGGAAGTTCTTAACCTTTCATACATTTATTAAAGTGTTTTTAGTCAGAGGATATGAATGTATGATTTGTGGTCGAAATAAACTATAAAATGAGTGAAAAACGTGACGGGGAGTCGTGGCTAAATCTACTTGACCACGTCAGGACAAACTCCGGGAGTTCGGGAGCCACTGTTTCAGAAGGTCCAAGAGAAGTTGGCTCTTCATACTGTCCCTGGCCGACGCACTGACCCGAGGCTGCCAACATGAACTTATGCAATTAGTGATGTGTTGGCTGTGGGACGGAGGGTTGGCTCTGTGTATCTGTTATCAAATCGAGATTGGACACCCAACCCCAATGGTCAGCTGTGTGCTGCTGCCTGTGGAGTGTGCATTGACTGGGCCTTAAAGGGATATTTCTGGATTTTTTTTACATAGACTCATTTCCTGGTTATCCAGAGTGTTGTTGATTTTTGGAGATATATATATTTTTAATTCATGCAGTCCTTATATTTGAAGAGTTTAGCGGTGCTAGGCTACACTCTAATAAATCCAACTTGATGTTGCTGAGCTAACTTGTATTATTTACTTACTACAACAAGAAAATACAAATTGCCCGGTAAACTGTGCTACTTTAGTTGGATTAAATAAATGAATGTGTTTAAGGGTCAAAAGTTTGTCTGGGTTCACATTTTTTGTTGGCCAAATTAAGAAACTGTTATTTTACATTAGTTGAGCCAATATACCCTTACTGCGCCTGAAATTAAGAAATAGAAATTATCTTGTGCCAATGAAAGAAATTAAGTTGAGTAAGCAATAGAAAATATGTTAAGCAAGAAATAGAAATGACCTTGTGTCAATAAAATAAATCAAGTTGAGTAAGCAATAGAATTTTCCTAGTGCTAATACTAGAAAATAATTTGTGCATGGGGAAAAAATAAGTTGAAAGAAGGATAATACGTGAGTTACGTGAACAAAATAATGTGAGTTGGGTGAACTGTTTTTCAGAACTTGAATCTTTAAGTTAATCTTCCCGATTTAAGAATGTGGTGGCAGTCTCATAACTTAAATGTTTGAGTTGAAATGGCTTTTTTTTTTTATTACAGTGTAGTGCATGTCTATGGTAACTAGTAGCCTGCATTCAAAACAGTCTGACCCACAGTGCACCTGAGGCAAATCACTTACAACACCAGACTACCCAAGTAAATGTCTGTGTTCATTGAATAATTTTTGAAATATAAACATTTTGCATTTAACACATTGAGTGCTGTGCTGTTTTTTGGGATTCAGCTGTGGAGAGCCAAGAATCCAGACCATTTCATGATATTTGTAGCACCACAGCGTGTTCTATGTTATAGCTTTGACACATGCTATGGCTCGTTTGAAAGGTAAGGTTATAAACTCTCCGTAGGTGAAAACGGTTCAATTCTATCAGATCGATCCCGTGTGCATTTAAACAGCCTGGTTCTCGGATTGAAGACTTCAACAGGATGTTTCTCAGCCGTCCTTGGACCGATTTTAAACATTTAAAAACTCAGAGAAACGTTACAATCTGTCCATGTAAAAAGCCGCTCTGCTTTGTTAAACGCACTCCAGAGTACGAGAGAGAAGTGACGGGTTTACAGCTGTTCACTACGCAACACCACGCCCCCTCAGACTAACACCACGCCCCCTCAGACTAACACCACGCCCCCCCCCATGTCTACAGTATTGTTTACCTGCGGCCGGCATTACTAAAGGAGCTTTCTACAAATCAGATATGGCAACGTTTGGAGGACGACCCCATGATTTTGAAGAGGTTTTTAATGCAGGCTACTAGTTACCATAGACATGCGCTAGCCTAGCACTAGCCTAGCTCTAGCCTAGCACCACTAAACTCCATCCATCCATCCATCCACCCATCCATCCATCCATTTTCTTCCACTTGTCCGTTTCCGGGTAGTGGGGGCAGCTGTTGGAGCTGCCCAAATCACATTGCACCAGCCCCTCCTCCTGCGGGTGGTGGGTCCACAGAAGGACGGCCTCATGGTTCAAACCGGGCCTGTTGGTCTGTTTGCCATGGGAGACCCTACCAGGGGCACGAAGCCCCCGACAACAGAGCTCCAGGATCATTCGGGTGCTCAAACCCCTCCACCACGTTAAGGTAGCGGTTCCTGGAAGGGACCACTAAACTCTTCAAATATAAAGACTGCATGAATTAAAAATTATATGTATCTCCAGAAATAAACAACACTCTGGATAATTAGGAATTGAGGCCCTATGTCAAAAATCCTGCAATATCCCTTTAATACCTTCAATAAAATAATGATATAATATGATTATTCACGTCGGGTTTCTTTTGGGCTTAAGTTCACCGGTCGGGCTGGGGTCGGTCCGGGTCTTGGGCGCGTATTGGATCAGGCTAGATTCTTTTGGGCCCGATCAACACTTTATCCACATCTCCAGCATATCCAAGGCTGGTTCATACAGACAGTAGGAGCGGCTACTTGAGGACTGAAGCCTGTGTGTGTTCCATTGACAAGGGAAGACTAACCTGGGAAAAGATGAAAACTTGAAGTGTGAGGCAGGAACGCTAACCACTACCTCTCACTGTAGTCAGTCAGTGTGTTTACAGGCGCGCGAGTATTTGTATAACCTAGGGCTGCTCGATTATTGAAAAAATAATAATCACGATTATTTTTGTCATAATTGAAATCACGATTATTCAAACGATTATTTGTTGCCTTTCAAAAAATCCAGCAAAAAAGTGACAAAAATCCAGCAAAAAAGTGACAAAAATCCAGCAAAAAAATGACAAAAACCCAGCAGAAAAAAGACAAAAATCCATCAATAAAATGACAAAAATCCAGCAAAAAGGTGACAAAAATCCAGCAAAAAAATGACAAAAACCCAGCAGAAAAAAGACAAAAATCCAGCAAAAAAATTACAAAAATCCAGCAGAAAAAAGACAAAAATCCATCAATAAAATGACAAAAATCCAGCAAAAAGGTGACAAAAATCCAGCTAAAAAGTGACAAAAATCCAGCAGAAAAAAGACAAAAATAAAGCCAAAAAATGACAAAGTAAGCCTTGATTAAGAAGAGGTCTCTGTTTCACACCTGCCCCCTGCTGGCCAGCCCTCACACCTGCGCAAGCAAACTGAGCTGCGCGGCCTGATGACATCATCACACAGCGCCGTTGGTTTTTATGTCAGACAAAAGCATGAGCTGTGGCACGGGAAAAGCGAAGGGAAAATAATCCCAGCGCCGTGAAATAACAAGTCTGCTTTGCAAAAAAAATTAAAAAAAATTGAAAAAAAAAATAGGAAAAAAAATAAAATAAATTAAAAAAAAAATTGAAAAAAAAATTGAAATAAATAAATAAATTATAATCGATTTTTTGCGATTATGCTAATTTTGTAATCGTTTACTGTTGTAATCGAAATCGTAATCGAATTTCGATTAATTGCACAGCCCTAATATAACCTTGATCATAACCGGGGAACTCCAGTGCATGTAAACGCACTCTGTCATTTTCATGTTTTTTCGTCCCTCGACTCCCGAGTCAGCACAGCTCAGGGCCCGCTGTTAGATAACGGCGTGTTGGGGAAAAAATCCCGTCTAATTGCAGCACATATGTGAGCGTCTCCTTTGTGCAAATATGTATTCAGAACATACGCACGTACAGCCTGTGTTTGCTCTGCTATTAGCCCCCCCCCCCATGCCTTCTCTCTCCCCCCATGTAAGCGGCCTTAACATCGAACCTACGTAATTAAAAGAGCATTAATAACGCCGCTAATGAGAGCCCCGCGCGTGGAGAAACGGGGCGGAGTCACATAACGGACGGGGGGAGGGGGGTTATCCGAGCCCCTTCCCCACGCCCCCCTGCCCCGCTCGCTCGCCCCCCCGCCCCACCCCGCCCCGCTCGGATAGCTTATCATTATGAGCCGTGTCGCGCCGCATTAGCATAAAGAGGGCAGTTAGCGATGCCCTTGGTCGGCCTGGATGAGAGTGAAGGCATCAGTCAATAGCAATGCTGCAGAACGCGATGGCGGGGGGGGGGGGGGGGGGGGTGGGGGGGGGGCGGGGGGCCTACGGGACAGAGGACAGCCGCAACATGATCGGGTCAAATCCAAATAGCAATTCTGATGGATTGCAAAAGGGCGCTGTTGTTTAGGGAGCGCATTGTTCCTTTGCAAACAAACAAATACTGCATCCTCATTGGATTTACATTCAATCTTCCATGGGGTGAACTCAAAGACATACAACTTATTTATTTAAACACACAATAGACCCATTCTCTCAAACATCCCCCCCCCCTTGATCATTTTTTACAAGTGATCAACCAAACTCACATTCAGTGTTTTCTCAATTTGAAACCTTTTACTGAAAAACATTCAAATGAACTTTCCTTTGAGCGTTGTATAGAAGTTCCGCTCAGTTTTTTCTTCTTTTTTTCTAATCTGAAGTTCTTGTGCCCCAGGCTGGGAAACACTGCCGTAGGCTGTCTACAGTAAAAGGACACTCTGACGGTTGCTTTATCAGAAACCAGTCAGTGCTTTTCTTTTGCGGTTGTTTTTGTTTATCATTTAATTATGTACATATTTCCATGGAGGATTGGTTTGGTTTATTTTCACTGATATTTCAACCTGGATAGACTCAGAAAAGCAGAAATTAGGAAGATTTATGAACAGAATATTAGTTTTTGGCGACCAGACCCCGGCGGTAAAGACACTGATGTATGAACTGAAGTCAGTAGGTTGGACAGGTTGGAGTTAGGGATGCCTTCCCCCGGAGCCTGGACACCGGTGGTGGTATGGAAGACCTGTGAAGCTGCAGCAGGGAGAAGCCGTGGATGGAAGAGACGGAGGTGGGGTGGAGGCGGGTCGCAGCACAGCCGGGAAGGGAACGAAAAATGACTGCTAGAGGCTTAAAAGCAGGACCGAGGTAGATGATTGGCTGCCACGGAGGTGCGGCTCTTACGCTGATGGGCTGAGGTGGAGGTGTGGCCCTCACGGAAGCGCTCACTGGTTGGAGGGAGGTGATGCTGTAATTGGTCTCCCAGGTTGGAGTAACGCCTGGGCTTCATTATGCAGAATTAGTTACTGGGTGTAGGTGCACATGGTGAAAAGAGAAAAAAAAAGGGTGACAAAAAGGTGACGAAAAAGAGACAATAACGTAACAAAAAATGTGATAAAGATGTGACCAAAAACAAGTGATGAAAAAGTGACTAAAAAGTGACAATAATGTGACAAAGAACCAGCCAGTGTGAGTGTGACACAGCCTCACACAGAGAGCACATCTCCTTCACAGAGCTGATCAGGATGGGGATTGTGGATGTCGGTCTTCTCCTCTTCCATGGCTGTGTGAAGTTCATGGATATTGGCAGGAGCTGGAACACAAAGTCGAAGACGCCGATGCAGGACATCCCAAACATGCACAACGGGTGACGTGTCCGGTGAGTTTGCTGGCCATGCAAGAACCGGGATGTTTTCAGCGCCCAGAACTCGTGCACGGATCCTTGCATTACCAAACTGCATCGTGAGGGGATAGTCGTGGAGGAGTGGCACAGCGATGGGCCCCTGGACGTGGTCTCAGTGTCTCTGTGCGCTCCAAATGACTGTGTTCGTTGTCCTGATCCACTCTATGATGGTGGTCTGAGCAGATACTGGTTCTGATGACGCAAAACTGAATTTCAGTGTCCAGACCGCCTTTGCTCTGCCCGATCCCGTCAGACCTGGGAAGCTAAGCCTGGTCGGTACTTGGATGGGAGACCGTTTGGGAACACCAGGAAGCCTAGCGAATGTAGTGTGTGAGTGAGTGGTTGGTGGTGGTCGGAGGGGCCGATGGCGCAGACTGATTGCCTTGCTTCTGTCAGTCTACCCCAGGGCAGCTGTGGCTACAATAGGAGCATACCACCACCGAGTATGGAGTGACTGAATATTGCAATGTAAAGCGTCTTTGAGTGTCCAGAAAAGAGTTATATAAAACCGATGCATTATTATTGTTATTTTATTGTAGACAGCCTAAGGCACCTGTGCAATATGTGTCTAATCAGCATATTCATGAGAGGGAAATGGATTTGGACACATTGTTAAAAGAGGTTTTATGTCTTTGAGTTCACCTCATGAAAAATCAGATCAAAAACAAAAGTTTTTTTTTTTTTTTTAAGTTCATGATGTGTGTTCTGCCCAATGTAAAAGTGCTTCTTTAAAAAATGGTTAAAAATGCTTCTTAATAATTTAAGAATAAATATGTTGTAATTCATCTGTTGTAATTCATGTTAAAAATAGTAATTTGGTTAAAAAGATAATTTCTACATACACAGTCAGCATTGGTTTAGCTCAGGGGTGTCCAAACGTTTTTTCATGGGGGGCCTCATTCTGAAGCGTACACAGGGTGAAGGGCCATAGATCGGTGGTTAGTTCCGCAAAACCTTTGACTAGCAGAGGTTTAAATTGCGCCCCACACCTTTATTTCTGCCCAAAACCTTCATGCCAGCTCTGTCTCACAGTAAAAGGTTAGTTGTTTGGTTAGAATTGTGTAGAATTATTACATTTCAAATAAAAAGGACTATCTCTGATGATGTATCCCGATTCAGCAAGAAGGCAGAGGGCCACCAAAAATTGGTCTGAGGGCCGCATTTGGCCCCCGGGCCGCACTTTGGACACCCCTGGTTTAGCTGAACTTTATTTTGAAGGCTCAGTCAGTAGTTGCAATGCGTTATGGGTAGCAGAAGACGAGTAGAATGTGGTGCTAAAAAACCTGTCTGTCCATGCCCAAACTTGATCCTGGGATCCTTTATTCACACCTTCGAAAGCAATGGCTGTAAGTTTGATGTGTTTAGTGAACTTTAGAAATGTCTTAGCTGAGACTACTGTGCTAACGATCTAATTAGCATATAAAAAGATAAGCTATGCTAACTTTCTAGTATGCTAGTTTCTGGCATTAGCCATTTTGTAGTGTGTTTTCTTTTGGTTTTGCATTGAAGTTAATGCTTATTTTATTTCTGTTTATTCCAGTTTCACTCGGGTTTTCAACGAGTTCAACACACTTGTAAAGCTGTATTCCAAAGTCAATGTTGTACAATCTCGTCGGCTTTTGAGTGCTATTCTCTGTAAGCTAACTCTAAACATTCCGGTCTAACTCTCTGCTTAAAATACACATGTAAGGTCAAGCGCATCCTTGTTAGCGTGCACGTGCGGATGCCGTCCTGTAGCCTGTGTCTGTTCTGGGCCGTTGTACGGGAGAGAGAGGAGCTAATGTCTACTGTCACCATGATGTAGAGCTTCAGCCGCTGCACTGACAGGCCCTGGATTCGCACACTGTTGCTCTGAATTCAAACAGACTCGAGCTGCCAGGAGATGAAAAGTCCTCCCTGTAGTTTTCTAACAGCAAACGACTGGCAAAGGTGAGGGAGCTGCAGCTTCTGTAACCAGGACGGGAGACTGGCACTGCTCCATAGAGATTGGATTTCCATCACAAAGCAAAGGAAGAAAATTACAAGGAGGCAGATCAAACCAATCCGTCAAACCATTCATTCAAGATTCAAAAGATGTTATTGTCAATTCATACGGATTCTCTCGGAGTCTTCCTGGTGGGTGAAACTGTTCTTCAGTCGACTGGACCTGGTGTCCTCCCTGATGGCATTACCTTTAAGAGAGACTGTGATGGGTTTGCTGATAAAACATATGCCATTTCCAGCTCACTCACGGCCCATTCAAGATCCAAAAGCTCTTGGTGAAACATATAATCATTATTTAACCTCTTATCCCCCACCTGGACCGAGCACACAAACATTCTCCAGTTTGGCTTTACCCAAATCTAAAACCTTCTTGGATAAAAAAGCAACAAATGTGGACGAGAATGAGGGTGAAAACGAAAGAAAAGGGCGACACAAAGGCAACCAAAGAATAATAGAAAAGTGACATAATCACATCAATCAATCAATCAATGGTTTTGTACAGCCCAACATAACAACAGGAGTTTCCTCACAGCTGTACTGAACATTAAGGCAATAAAACAGAGCAGTAAATATGTCAATGTAAAGTTCAGGCGAATGAAGTATCCAGGCAAACATAATGTCCAAATAAGCGTCGGCAGCAGCAGGTGGTGTCGCCTGTCCTTAGACTCTCCAGCACGCCGAGGAAAACCCCCCAAAAAACTCGGGGACAAAAGAGAAACCTTGGGGAGAACCACAGAAGGAGAGCTCCACTCCCATGGACAGACAGGCTATAGATAGATAGTATCCAATGAGGGAAGTTGCGCGTCTTCAAATATTCCGAGTGCTAAAGCCCAAAAAAAAAAAAAATTGAAAAAAATGTAAAGGGTAGCACATCAATAATTCCTATATCCAGACAGAAGTACTCACATATTTCTTTATTTCGACTCACAGTACTCTACGTAGACAATAAGAGCCTGCATGTTTAACCAAGAAAACATTTCAAACTAAAATCGTCATTGAGTCCGTGGGGTGCCATAGTAAGATAGACCCAGGATAGACCCTATAGATACGGTCTATCTATAGATAGACCCAGGGCCGATGGGAGTCCATCCATCCATCCATCCATCCATCCATCCATCCATCCATCCATCCATCCATCCATCCATCCATCCATCCATCCAACCATCCATCCATCCATCCATCCATCCATCCATCCATCCATCCATCCATCCATCCATCCATCCAACCATCCATCCATCCATCCAATTGGCAATTGGCAGGATTTTAGAGGCAGTTGTGGTGAACAGGTCTGGGCTCATTCTACACATTAGGACATGGCTGGAACATCTAGGGGGAGGAAAATACATATTTTTTGCATTTTAAAACTCCCTATAGTCCCTTTAAGGTGGTAGTAGTTTATGTATGTATTTATAAATACAAATTAAAGACAATCTGGAATTGTGGTAATAGGGCACAATTTCTAACGACCGTAGTTTGATCGAGAGCGAACCATCCATCCATCCATTTTTTTCTTCGTGGGGGCAGCTGTTGGAGCTGCCCAAATCACATTGCACCAGCCCCTTATGGCTCCTCCTGCAGGTGGTGGGTCCACGGGAGGACGGCCTCACAATTAACCGGGCCTGTTGGTCTCTCATAAGGGGCTTCTGAACCGCTCTTTGTCTGACCCATCACCTTGGACCTGTTTGCCGTGGGAGACCCTACCAGGGGCACGAAAACCCCGACAGCAGAGCTCCCAGGATCATTCGGGTGCTCAAACCCCTCCACCACGTTAAGGTGGCGGTTCCAGGAGGGGATCGAGAGCGAACCAATCAAACACAAAGCGACTTTTGCTTTGCGTTCACGTCCTCCGCCGTGATTGTATCCACACGTGCAGTGGAGTAAATGTTCTGGTGAAAGTCCTTAGAGCAGCTGTGGCTTTAAAGTCCAGCTCATTTAAAACAGAACAAAGGGCCCTGGTAAAAGATCGTTGTGTCGCGGCCGCCATCTTCACTGTTTTGGTTACGGCCCGGAGGAGCGCTGGTCGATGGGAAATCCTAGCGCGGAAGACGACGCACCGTTAACTCCCGCCTCCCGCGCTCTGATTGGCTCTGCCTGGTTTTCCCGGAGTCAGCGAGATTCAAATCGCACAAAATCCCAGACTGATCCTCCACGTACCTCTGAACATGGAGGATCAGTCTGGCTCGTGCAGTCCCTCAGCAGACGGGCCAAGATCGCAGACCAGATCCCGCCCTTGGTGTCCAACGGCTGTAAACCTTTAGATTTGGGTAAAGCTGGACTGGAGAAAAAATGCACTTGGTTAAGGTGGGGGGTAAAAGCAAAGAAAGCAGACATCACCCTTTCAGTGACAGCTGGTATAAATCAATCCCTCGTCAATGTTGTGCGATCGCATTTCATTTGATTTGACCTTGAAGGAACCCGGAAAAGTCCCACTGAGATTATTGGTATTTTCAGCATCAGGGGACCCAGTTGTACATGTTTTAAGCGGTAGTGGGAAACCTACAGAGCAGTAAAATGGGGCACCTTCTGTCTGCAACGCATGAGTGCTAATTACTGCGCCACTGTGCCACCTCGTGCAGTATCCACAGCATTTACGATTCACCTTTTCATTCCAATCCGAGTCTTCCCCTTATACAGTCCATTATCTGCACCGTGTCTGAGTACGATGGGCTTTGGTTAGACTTGAATCTCGAGAAGCAGCCGAGCGTGAGGCGAGCGCTCGGTTATTTGTGCCCCCCCCCACCACACCCCCCTCCTGCGCACGGCGGCGGCTCCTAACCACATAAACTTCCACTTTCCGGTGTCAGGCAGAAAGAAACACCTCTCCCAGTCCTGTCTCTATTTAATCCCGCTATTTGAAGCGGAGTATTTGGGCACTAAATCATCCCGCACAAGGGCTCCCCCTGCTCTCCGCCCGCCCTGCTTCCCCCCCCGGATAATGCGGCGTACTGGGCCTAAATCGAATCGCGCTCTCCCCCCGTAGGTTTTTATCACGCGTTTCTGCAGCCTCGCGGGCAGAATAATGGAGACACACCGAGGAACTCAATGAGGCTGGAGAGGGTTCACATCAGACCCGTCCTGTAGCATCAACGGAACTCAAAATGGCCTCTTCTTCTGTCATACTTTTGGAAGTCTATAGGAGTCTGTTCATGAACCATTTCATTCATAATATTTCACCTTTATTCTGAGATTTCTGAATTTTAACCACCGTGTTTTTAGTGTTTAGCTCGCGAAGGAAAGCTACACAGACACTTGGAGATCATGCAAAATAAACAAACACCGCCTGGGAACTAAAGCAAGCTAACTCTCGTTTACTGTCCAAGTGTCCATCTCCTCGTTTGCCAAGAGTTTCATGAGATTTCGTTGCTGGCTAGGGCTGGGTACGGTTAAAAAGCTCCGGTAGGGGCGGCATCAAATTATTATTATTTTTTTTTTCAGTGGCAATTTTTGGTACTTTTTCTCCCCAGACGTGAATAACTGATCTGCAGTGAGTCTGAAAAAGCCTGAACTTATGAGCAGCTTCAGATGTTTTCTTAAAGCGAAGCAAGGCCATAACTTACTAACACTTTAGTCATTATTAGAGACGGCAGAAAACAAAACAAAAAAAGAAAAGCTAAACTGGTTAAAAACCAGGACGAAACCAGGACTGAATAAGAAACTATTGTTCTCAGACCAGGGGTGTCCAAACTACGGCCTGCGGGCCAACTGCGGCCCACTTTCAATTGGCCCTCTGCAAATTCTAAAAATATAGGTATATTTTTGTTGTTGTTTTAATTGAATATACATGAATAAAATATATATATAATATATAAATGAAAATCCATTAATAGAAAGCTGTTTTAAAGGCTGTTTTTTTTTACTTTAAAGGGGCTAGATGCAAGTTTGTCATTTTATACTCACTGCTGCCACCTCAGGCCATATGTGTAACTGCAGCTTCTATATTAAGCTCGTGCATGACGGCACTTCAGACCCAAATTAACACCTTTTTGAGTGACAGTGCAGGATTTTAGAGGCAGTTGTGGTTAATAAATCTGAGCTCATTCTACACATTAGGACATGGCTGGAACATGTCGGGGGAGGAAAATACTTAGTTTTAACATTTTTAAACTGTCCCTTTAAGCATATTCGATTAAAAAGCGTTATTAACATTTCATTGAATTTGCTAACTTTAATACAATAGAGGTCTAGTTATATATCTGACCTCTACTGAGTGCGGCCCAGTTGCTTGTATAACTTTCTGTATGTGGCCCTCAGTGAGAAAAGTTTGGACACCCCTGTCTTAGACAAAGAGAAACACATGGGCTTTACCTTTAGCTTTAGCTTTAGCTTTAGCCCCGCAGAGCCTGAAGTTACTGCTGTTGTTACTAAACTCCAGCTGCACCGGAGACATTTGGGATCAAAGATTGTGTGTGGATAAAGTGAGCGCTTACTCTGCATTAGCCATTTTTGGTACAGTTTTGGTAAATTACTAGTGACAGAGTGAGCGCTCTCACTATGTAACAGATCTTTGACTTGGGAAGCGCTTTCACTTTGTCGAACAGTGCAGTGTGTTTAGAAAAGTTTATCTGAAAGAAGATCTGATCTGTCTCTGCAGCTCAGGAGGGAATGCGAAAAGTTACAGGTGATGCTGCTGCGGCCTGTTTAATTTTTGTTGTGCTGTTTTAGGTTTTTCTCTTGAACAACACTTTTTTATACACATTATTTCAACTGGAAAAAGTACCATTAAGGCCCAGGTACCGAAAAGCAGGTATTGTTAAAGTAGTGGTACTGAAAAAACACAGATGGTTCACAGTCCTATTGCTTACATCGCCACAACAAACAGTTTCTCCCGCTGGAATATCTGCATGTTTACTTTCTAAGTGCTACAGGAAGGGTTTAGTTGCTCTGAGCAGAGCCTCGATATTTCAGCCGCTGGTGGATTCGTTATTTTCTTATTGGAAGCACAGCAAGACTGTTACTATTCCACACTCTCGTGCCGCCTGCTTTTAAGGCAGGGATTTTTTTCCAGATTTTCCTAAAGCTAATGTTGTAACGTCCCCTTCTTTGCACATTATTAATATATTCCTCCACGGCAACCCCTTTTCCTTTCATCTGGAGGATATCACGCGGTTTAAGATGGCCGCTGTACTCTTACTCTCACCCCAAGAGGATTTTTGTCAGTTTTTATCAACGGCAAACTGATATCACAGCATACCATAGATCAGAGCAACATCCGAGAGCCTTTGCCCAGTCCACGCCCCCTTTGGGAGAAACAAGAGGTAAAAGTGACATTAGTGTGTTTGTGGGAACAGATTATTTCTGGTTCTGGGGATAAAATATTCCGCCCGAGTGTCAGAACCACAGGACACATCAACTCACCGTCAGAAGATTTGTTATTTTGTGTGGAAAACGATATGAGCGAGTTTCTGGATTGGTCCTCTCTGTCATGACTCATTATTGAGGAAACAGCTCCCCCTGGCGGCTGCGTATTAAGCACTTTGTGACGTCTTTAATCGGAAAATATTCAGATTTCTTAAACGTGCTCCTAATAAACGGTTCTCTGGGTTTTAAAGCACACGTTAACGTTAGCGATAGCAGCAGTAGACGACATTCTGAATGAACCATGAACCGTTTGCAACAAAACTACATCGTAGGCTGAATGATTTTAATTTAACAACAATATAAAAGGGACTAAAAGCTGATGCTGCGGTAACAGTATAAAGCAACACAAATGACACGTTTTTTTTTGTTTTTTTTTTCATATTTTGCATTAGAAGTTCTCAGACGATCTCTGCCCATTCATGTCAATCTTTTCATTTTTATTTATATATTTTATATATAAATGGTTTGATGAAATTTGGCTGACAAGGACCATCCAGATCCACGTTTAAAGGGGCTAAATGCAAGTTGGCCATTTTATACTCACTACCGCCACCACAGGTCATACGTGTAACTGCACCTTCTATATCAAGCTCGTGCATGACGGCACTTCGGACCCAAAGCAACACCTTTAATTCCTACAATCAGTACAGTTTCAATGCTTTTTCAGACTTTTATTTTATTTATTCATCATCTTCTGTATGTGTGTATACTTTGTTGTCTGTGCTAATACTATTGCGGCTCTTTGGTGCGTTTTAAAGAAAGTGTCTCTTTTGATGTTGAAGGTTGCAGACCTCTGACCTACCTGCATGCGTCTCAGAAGGTCATACTTCATCTTCACAAGGCACTTCAATGACGACGTGACTACAAAGCATCAAATAAGAAAAATAGAACATTTCTCCTCAACACAAAACTGTGAAATACACACATTATTTCATGACATGTGTTTTTTATTGGATACAAAATGTCAATCTACTCTTCTCTGACGCTAGCTCTGCTGGGAGCGGGACATCTCCATCTTGTGCTTGGACAAATATGAGTTTTAAATGCATTAGGTCGTCTACATACAGTATATTTTGATAACCTACAGCAGAAACAGCTCTAGTGTCTAGCTCTTGTTTTTTGATTCGTCAGTTTAGTTGATTTTGTGACCGCAGCATATAACATTCCACACACATTCCACACTCCTGTACTTACTTGGTATAGCACCACAGTCTTTCCCGGACCAGATCTGCTTTCTCCTTTTTGGCCTGATAGCTTTTTGTTTGCCTTTGAGAGCCTCTTCCTGAACACAGCCGTGCTTTGTATGCATTAGAAAGCCCCGACGAGGAGACAATTTACTGCTTCCGGTTCCATAAAAACGACTCATATAATCACAGTGCAGTTTACCCGCTGAAGGGAACCCTCTCCGATAAGCAGGTGAACAAAGAGAGAATCGTAAAAACCAGCAAAGTGGGTCTCCTCCATTCTATTATCTCCCGGCTGCAAATTAGGTACACTCCTGGGCGCTGCGTTTTGTTTCCGATTGTGTGTGAGACGGCGCTCTCCTCGCTGTAGAACGAGAAAGTCTTACAAATCCACGGTCTCGCTTGTGCCACAGCTCGGCGTTGACTGGCAGGATTACGACGTGATTGTTATTGTCGACGAGAGCTTTTTTTGTGCCGCGCTCAAAGACTGACTGATGTGAAATACAGTTCAAGAATGAAATCTGACACACTGGACGAGCCTGCTTTCACAGTACGGAAAAGACTAATCATCAATTTTCTTGTTGATCTGCAAAGAAGTCTATCTGGTGTCTTATCTCAGCCGCTGAAGATGCACTGGACGGACGGGTGACGGCACAAATCCGCCGGTCTCGTGTCAAACTAACACAAATTACAATTCAGTTATGGGTATATGGCTATGTTCAGACTGCAGGTCTTAAAGGAACAGGCCACGTTTTTTCCATATTGAGATATGTTCTTACCTGAGCTTAGACGAGTTGATATGTACCTGTCTGGTCTTTGCGCCCATGGAAGAGCTTGGTTGTGTTTAACTTCACCCCGTTTGGAGCTATAGGAACATACTGGGAGGGAGAGGCCAAATGCTAACAACATGTTTGGCACACCGTTCTTCCATGCTATGATATGTTCTTACCTGAGCTTAGACGAGTTCATGCATACCTGTCTGGTCTTCAAACTTCACCCCCGTTTGGAGCTATGGAGCTTGCGTGACTGAGGGCGCGCACAAAGACCAGACAGGTACGTATCAACTCGTCTAAGCTCATGTATGAACACATCTCAGTATGGAAAAAACCCGTGACCTGTTCCTTTAATGTTCAATTCTGAGGTTTGTTTGTTCGTTTTTTTTATCTGATTTTTTTGCACGGTCGTTCATAGTCCTTCAATGCGACCTGTCTGTGACCTCCGTCTGAACGGGATGTGACTTGAATGTGTCACGCAGTAGAGGAGCCGTAGAACTAAAAGTCAACATGGATTGAAACACAGTCCAAGTTGCGGGAAGCTAACGGAGCCCATACATTAATAAACTAATCATTTTAAGGGCAAAACTAAATTTTTTCAGGTTTTGGGCCAAATTGGTCACTGAACATATAAGCTTTCACCCGGAAACAGAAAATATGCCTAATCTTCACAAAAACATGTTTAAATATTGCGGTGATTCAATGTTCCCCATAGACTTATATGGGAGAATGCAATTTCAAGGGCCTTTTTCTCAAAACAGATGTTTCTGTCATTGTGGCGACACTATGTCCACGTCAGTCGGACCTAAAGACTTCACATTTTCCAGCCTTGGACTGAACAACATTTGGAAGATTTTTTCAGAGGGATTTTTTACTATTTAATCCCTAAAGCCCCATTTATTGAGTTTTGAATGTCAAAATTTTCCACTAAAAAACAGCTTATTTTAAAACTAAACACGAAATCCAAAATCCCCTCTGAAAAAGTCTTGGTAACTCATTCATCAATAAAATGAAACCATAAATTTGAATGTAGCTCTATCCATTATTCAGATTTCGTCGCCGAAAAGATGGGAAATTTGGGGCATTTTTTGGCATAAAACACCTTGTTCTTAAAAGATAAAATGACAGGAAACTTGCAATGTATTTTTTTCTCACATTTATGCCAGTGATCTACAGCAAAAGTTTCAAATTGATATCTGTAAATATACATTTTTTTCCTATTCACCTGCAGTGTCTCGCCTTAAGAAAGAATAGAGACAGTTTTTTTAAACTATGGCAGAGGCAGTGATGTCTTTAAAGGAACCTGTCTGGTCTTTGTGCGTGCCCTCAGTCACGCAAAACGACCAAAGATGTTGTTAGCATTTGGCCTCTCTCCTATTCCTATAGCTCCAAACGTGGTAAAGTAAGAAGCGACCAAGCTCTTCAACTGGCGCGCACAAAGAAAAGACAGGTACGCATCAACTCATCTAAGCTCAGGTAAGAACACAGAACATGGAGTCCAGCTGTGGAGAGGGAGGCGAGCGGCTCTTCCACCCGCTCCTGTCTACCTTACTCAGAATTATAGGGAATCGATGACGTGTAGGTTGGATAAATGTGACCTGGTCGTTTAGACTGAAGTCACAGGCAAAAGATACGTACCAGATTTAGGACGTATCCAAGCCAGTGGTGTAGTCTTCAATGTTCTAGTGGGTATACTGTATTTTTTAGCAGACGTGGGGGATAGCCAATTATATGCGCTGAAAAAAGTAGCCCGCTCATACTATTACTAATATTAAATGTATCAGAGAATTAAATAGATTATAAACCAAACTGTGAATATAAATGTTATTGAAATAACAAGGAATAGACCTATAGGAATGTTTTAGAAATTCAAAGGCTGTACCTAGATGAGGCTGTGGGACTGAAGCCAAAATGAAAACTTCAATGAATAAAGCCCAGTCTGCTTTCACCAACCCCTCCACTGGTCGTCCACCGGGCTCTCACACCTGCAAACTCCCCCACACACAGAACCATGCGTGCTGCTTCTGGAGAACCACTCTTTTAGGACATTTTTTAATGAACAGGAGCGCGCGTGGCTCGGTAACCGCTGTGAGCGGGCGTGGCTCGGTAACCGCTGTGGGCGGGGCACATCCACTTCTCAGTCTCTGTCAAGGCACAGCTTCAGTGTCTGAGAGTAAAACGCACACTTGGAACAGTCTGCGCGGTCTTTCCCGTGGACTTCAGCGCTTTGTAATACAGATTGTTTCCCGCCTGCACCTGTCACTGCCTTTGCCCAAAGCCGCTCTCACGCTGCTGCAGGGGGGGGGTGGAGAAGCGTCCGGCATTGTGGACTCCCAGAGCGGGGATGAACAGGGAAATTGTCTATGAGCTGAGACGTATGCGACTCCTCCAGCGCCGTGAGGACGGTTAATAAGCCTCTGTCATTATGAGCTATTCTCAGGCCGGGTTTTATTTTGTGCTCATGAACACCGGAGCAGCTGAGAGGGAACAGTCGGTCTGTTGGCTGGGACAGAGAAAAAGACAGAGAGAGGGATGAGCCTGTGATCTCTCGTTTTCAGGGGAGGAAATAGTTTGTGGTGGAGTTTGTGCTGGTCTCCAAACGGACAGAAAACACAAAAATAACACTGCGCAAATGAGTGATACGTATCTTTTCCCACTTTGTAGTGGTTATACGGTCATTCTGCAGGCCTTCTAGTGGTTATACGGCGTATACCTGCGTATCACGTAGACTACACCACTGATCCAAGCCTATGTTCCCACTGCAGGCTGAAGTGACCCAATCCCCATTATTTTTGCCCCTACGCGACCTGTATCTTATCTTTTCATGACAGTCACACAGACCCAATGTTTTCAGATGCGACCCAGGCCACGAGACACATCGGCCCGTGCACCGTTTTGTTTTACCACTCGTAACGCCTGCCCCCCCCCCATGAGCGAACACGCCTCGCGTCACGGACCGAGAGCGGCTCCACCTGAACTCGCCGCGACTTGTTTGACTCCGAGGGGCAGAAAAAAGAACATTGAGGATCTTCCGCCTCAACAGAGTGTCCCGACTGAGTGTACTGTACAGCGTCTGAGCAAATGAGTTTAATTAAAGAGTAGCGGTGCATGAGATGAGATGGGGAGCCTATGGTGTAGACGAAAAAGATTGCACAGACAGAAGGGGCACAGTAGAACAGGAGGGGGGGGGGGGCAGGTCTCAGCGGGGGAGGCCCACAGACCCAGGGGGTGTCTCCTGTCTGCACCATCAGGTGAAAGTGACTAAGTGTCTAATGAAAGTGTCATAATAATGAATTTGGGCGATCTAGCTGCGGATGAGCCGGGGAAACATGCTGCTTTGGTGACTTTTTTTGGAGGACGGATCTGATTTGTGTGTTGGAAAGTTTACGCTGGAATCTATTGTCCCCGCGGTGAAACTGGTTCTTTGTATTTGACCCATCGAACAGCTTTCTGACGTCGCTCGAATCCGAGACCTGTGAAAGCCTCTTACGTCTTCAAATCAGATAAGTACCTTTGGAAACTCTTGTAGTTCGTGATTTACTACAGCACCCTTTCTGTTCAAAGAAGTGTTTCTGTTTCTGAGGAAAAACCCACTGACTCCTCCCTCAAAACAAATCTTTTCTTCATTTCGGATATTTTCGTTAGCGCGTCCATCAACGGAAGGTCAAGGTCTTGTTTGCACATGGCAACAATCAGGGGCGGACTGGGACTGAAAAACAGTCCTGGACTCTGGTCAGCCTGGCCCAAATTAGCGTAAATGTGACACTTCCACAAATACATATTAACCTCTTACCCCCCGCCTAAACCGAGAGCATTTTCTCCAGTTCGGCTTTGCCCAAATCTAAAGGCTTCTTGACTGGAGAGCAACGCTGTAACGCCTCATTTGAAAGCTCAAATCTAGAAAAGTGACGGTAGCTTTTTGTCACGTTGTCGCTGCATTTTTGTCATGTTTTTGTTGCTTTTTCGTTACTTTTTTGTGGCTTTTTGCCGTGTTTTCCTCACTTTTTTGTCACTTTTTCCTTGTGTTTTCGTCTCTTGCTTTTGTCGTCACGTTTTCGTCACATTTTGTGTTTTTTTTGTGTCACTTTTTTGTTGCTTATCCAGCGCATTTTTGTTTTTGGATGCTTTTCTTTTAACCTCTTTAACTCCCACCTGAACCAATCACATTTTCTCCAGTTTGGAGTTGCCCAAATCTAAAAGCTTCTTGGGAAAAAAAGCGCGAGAAAAAAAACTACAATGTGACAAAATGTGACAAAAAAGTGACAAAAGAGGAGCAAGAAAGTGGTGAAAGTGCTGCAAAAAAAAGTGACAAATACCCAACACAAAAAAGGGACAAAAGTGCAACATAACAGTAGCAAAATAGTGACAAATAAGAGACAAAAATGTGGCAATAATATGATAAATAGAGAAACAGGGATAAAAAGAGACAAACTCAACAAAAAAGTGACAACAACGTGAGGAAAAAGATCCGTTTTGTGGGTCTTTCAAACGAGGCGTTACTCAGGCCTATGGGCAAAGAGGAGAGAATGCGTTCGGTTTAGACGGGTAAGAGATTTGGGTAAAGCTCGGTTTCGCCCGGGGGTAAGGGTAAGGTAAAGTGAGAGGCCAGACCGGTGGCCCTAGAGCCAGTGTATCAATCATGAAACATACAACACCCCAGGCATTGTTGATTCCATTCACTTGCTCTGAACGCAATGAGAACTACCGGGTATGAAATCACATAGCAAGATTCCGCTCCTTGTGACGGGGTCTTTGAAAGCCACACAATGGATCAGAGGAAGAAAAGGAAAACCAAAGTGGAGGAGGACGAGTGTGTGTGTGTGATAGAAGCGACACCAGAGACAGAGAGATGGAAGGAACCGTGTGTGGAGTATAGCGAAAAGTGCTGGCTCATCAGTCTGCCGCCCGAAAGGAGGACGGAAGGGAGCCAAGTTGAAAAATGGAAAAAAAGTGAGGAAGAGAGGAGAGATGATTGACATATGGTCTGGTTCACATGGAAGCGAGCGTAGCTGTTCTGTCCGATCATGACATCACGAGGTAGGGGGCAGTGGTCCATTTGAGATTTTTGGCTAGTTTTCTCCCTTCAAATCTTACGCTTTAAGACATCTCAACTTAAGTAGCTACTACAGAATCCAAAATATCCAGTCCTGTACTTAATAGTGAAGGTTTTTTCCGAAGGGTTTTCCAATATCATAATTCCTTCCTGATGTATTGAGCTATGAACCCAGTGCAGCACATTTCTCTCATAGAGTTGATCCAGTTGTTCATATATGGAAAACAAAGACGGGAGCATTTTGAATGACATGTCGCCCATTGAGCATGTTGGGATGCTCGGGAGGACTTGTTGTTGCCTCCCACAGACCCCTCCAATGAAACAAAACTGAGCTGATTTCAGAGTTCTTTGATTGAAGACAACCTAAGGCACGTGGGCAATATCCAAGTGGTCTAATCAGCATCTTGATATGAGGGGGGGGTGGATTCTCTGACAAAAGAGAAGCGGATTTAGACAGATTTGAGAGAAATTGGTCCATTGGTGACTGGTTCCTTACTGTAAAGTGCTTTGGGCCTGATGAAGGTAGAAAAGCGCTATTTAAGTCAATTTACCATTGTGCTTAGAGACAAAAAGTTGGATGTCTTTGAGTTCACTTGCAATACGCTTAAATCTCATTCATGTCGGTAATCTACTGAAAAAGTTTGAAATTGGAGCCTCTAAATAATCATTTGTTACCTTTTTCACCCGTAGTGTTTCACCTTAAGCTGATGGTGCTTCATACATAATCATCAGAAAGCAAATCAATCCGCCCTTTTCATACTCCACATACCTTTTTTTCCAATTCTCTCCTCTCATTCATCCACTTTCACCGGCCGACAACCAACCCGTGTCCGATCATTAGCTAATACATGTTGTATAGAGCCAGTCGGCCGCGGTCAGAGTTCACTGACGCAGACGCCAACGGGGTCAGCGGCCCCTCATCCATCTCTGTCAAGGCCCCGTGGAACGGCACACGGTCAGTCAACGACCAGGGGACGTGCGTGTGAGAGGTGAGGGAGGACGGGTATGGATGGAGAAGGTGGTGGAAGGGAATGTCCTCCTCCTATGGACAGAAAGACACAAAGGACAGCAACAACAGAGACTCGCATACAGTGAGAAGTTGATGATTATTTAGAACAAATTTAAATAGAAGAGTGTAGACCCATGTTGCAATATTTATTTGACCTTTATTCATCTCATAAAGTCCCATTGAGATTCGGAATCTTTTTCAGGGGAGTCCAGGCCATTCTTTGAGATACCCCGGGCAACTTGGAGAAGACACAAGAACATGCAAACTGCACACACAAAGAACCCATTAATAGGTTGTGTGACTGCAGGGATCAATCTAGCTCTATGTGAGAGAAACTGATTTGGAAAGAAATCTCCAAAAAGGAAAATTGACACATTTTGTACTTGATCATTATCTGGAAGTGATTGGACTCACAAACCTGAAATATTATTTTTTACAGGTGGAAGTCCTTTCTCTTGCCAATGTTTGTGTGTAGACTTTTTGACATCTTTATGAGGAAACGTTTTTGCTTTATGTGGACTGTGCTTGTAATAACTAAGAGATACTCACCAAAAATCAAGTAATCAAGGAAAAAAACTGTTCATGAAGACTTGTGGATTGTTTTAACACGGCCATGGATAATATGACCATGTTAATAATAAACGTTCTCTGTAAACACGGAGCCAGCTCAGTAAATGTGTGCGTCCACATGGATTGACTCAGGTCCGGAAAACACCGCGCCAGTGTGAGGCGCTGTGGCGCTACCAAAGAAAAGAGTGCGCTGTAGATTGTAAACTTTCGGAATGTGAAACAAAAACTCAGCTGGTAAATATGAAACAGTGGATTTTCGAGCTACAGAAGAGACGAGGAAGTGAATTTATGCTTCAGACCTCACTAGACTAAAGCAGAAATACCATCAGCCCAAGAACACAGACCTGTGGCTTGCCATGGGGCAGAGGAGCGGAGGACTGTGTCGTAAAAGGCTGGCTCGTGCCTGTGGCAGAGAACGAGGGGACACCACAACAACAGGCCAAGTTTGGTTGTTTTATTATAATAATAGTTAATCAAAGTAATAATATACAAGTGTGAGGCGTGAGTGAATATCTGTGGTGTACGCGGGGTGCATGAGGGAATGTGCGATCTGGAGAGGAGGTGCAACAGAACTGAACAGAAGCAAACAAATCAAGACCAAGAAACCATGTGTACCTGAGAGAGAGAGAGAGAGAGAGAGACGCAGAGAGAGAGGGAGAGAGAGAGACGCAGAGAGAGAGAGCTCTGAGAGAGAGAGAGAGAGAGAGAGAGAGAGAGACGCAGAGAGAGAGAGAGCTCTGGGAGAGAGAGCGAGAGACGCAGAGAGAGAGAGAGAGAGAGAGACGCAGAGAGAGAGAGAGCTCTGGGAGAGAGAGCGAGAGACGCAGAGAGAGAGAGAGAGAGAGAGAGAGACGCAGAGAGAGAGAGAGAGAGAGACGCAGAGAGAGAGAGAGAGAGATGCAGAGAGAGAGAGAGAGAGAGACGCAGAGAGAGAGAGAGAGAGAGACGCAGAGAGAGAGAGCTCTGAGAGAGAGAGAGAGAGACAGAGAGAGAGAGCTCTGAGAGAGAGAGAGAGAGAAAGAGAGACGCAGAGAGAGAGAGGGAGAGAGAGAGAGAGACACAGAGAGAGAGAGCTCTGAGAGAGAGAGAGAGAGAAAGAGAGACGCAGAGAGAGAGAGGGAGAGAGAGAGAGAGACACAGAGAGAGAGAGCTCTGAGAGAGAGAGAGAGAGAAAGAGACACAGAGAGAGAGAGGGAGAGAGAGAGAGAAAGAGAGACGCAGAGAGAGAGAGGGAGAGAGAGAGAGAGAGAGAAAGAGACACAGAGAGAGAGAGGGAGAGAGAGAGAGAAAGAGAGACGCAGAGAGAGAGAGGGAGAGAGAGAGAGAGACACAGAGAGAGAGAGCTCTGAGAGAGAGAGAGAGAGAAAGAGACACAGAGAGAGAGAGGGAGAGAGAGAGAGAAAGAGAGACGCAGAGAGAGAGAGCTCTGAGAGAGAGAGAGAGAGAAAGAGAGACGCAGAGAGAGAGAGGGAGAGAGAGAGAGAGACACAGAGAGAGAGAGCTCTGAGAGAGAGAGAGAGAGAAAGAGACACAGAGAGAGAGAGGGAGAGAGAGAGAGAAAGAGAGACGCAGAGAGAGAGAGGGAGAGAGAGAGAGAGAGAGAAAGAGACACAGAGAGAGAGAGGGAGAGAGAGAGAGAAAGAGAGACGCAGAGAGAGAGAGGGAGAGAGAGAGAGAGACACAGAGAGAGAGAGCTCTGAGAGAGAGAGAGAGAGAAAGAGACACAGAGAGAGAGAGGGAGAGAGAGAGAGAAAGAGAGACGCAGAGAGAGAGAGCTCTGAGAGAGAGAGAGAGAGACGCAGAGAGAGAGAGACAGAGAGAGAGAGAGAGAGAGAGACGCAGAGAGAGAGAGAGACAGAGAGAGAGATTACTGCTGAGCCACCTTACACACTGAGCCCCAGGTGGCTTCAATCAACAGGAGCACCTTCTCTAGCTGCAGGGGCCGGTTATGACTTTGCTTTCGCCAAACGACTGCCCATTGTCCCCCACCTCGGCAATCCTGGCACCTGGGGAAGCAGTTTAAGAGGAGGGGAATAGCCAGGAGGCAAGGAGGAGCAAGGGCACACAACAAGTTAGTTCACAGGCGTCTCAGAAAGGGCATCAGCGATAACGTTATCCGTACCACGAATATGTCGAATGTCTAGATTATAGGGCTGCAGGAACAAGGCCCAGGGCATTAGACGCTGATTAGGGTTCTGCAAAGACTTCAGAAAAATAAGTGGGTGAAAACCGTTACCAGAGTAAACCGACATAGTCCATATGAGGGCTCTTTCTCTATGACATAATAATTCGGTAACACTTTACATTACGGGCCGGTAAGTCCTTGGCACAGTGGTAATTCTAGATACTTATGGCGGTACTTACAGTGGTAAATACCAGTAATAACAGTGGCACTTCTAGGTACTTATTGCGGTACTTACAGTGGTGCTTATGGTGGTACTTACAGTGGTAAATACCAGTAATAATAGTGGTACTTCTAGGTACTTATTGTGGTACTTATTGTGGTAAATACTAGTAATAATAGCGGTACTTCTAGGTACTTATTGTGGTACTTAAAGGATACTATAGTGAGAGTTACAAGATATGTACTTCTAGAAACAGTGGTAACTCTTAGTAATGAAGGTTGGACTTCTTGTTTTCCCTAATGCTGTTTTATAGTCACACAATCATAGAAATTACTTCTGTTTGTAGAAGTACCTCATTTACTACCTATGAATTGCTGCTGTAGCATCCTTGAATTATCAGTAAGTACCATAGATATATCATTGTAACTACTAGAAACTTAAAATACCAAAGTAAATAGAAGTACTTCATTTAAGGCCTATTCATACTCCACAAGACGCGAGAACTTTGTTCTCGCACCCAGAGCTGCGAGAACAAAATGACGTCATTTTCTTCTCGCAGCTCCTGTTCGGCAGGTCTGGCTGACGCATCAGCTCAGCAGAACTTTGTTCGGCAGGGCTGCGAGAACTCTGGCTGTGATTGGCTGGATTTTTAGTGGGCGGGGTTATTTTAGCGGAAGCGGGAAGCGAGAATCCAATGTTTACGTCCTAACACCGGTGCGGAAAACGGAGACAACATGGATAGTTTTGCGGCACCGCTCGCGGCAGTAAAATACTTCGTTGAAGGATTACAAGGACACGCACATGTAAAGAAGTCCTGGGGAGAAACACGCGGACGTTTTGGGCGAGGACGAAGAGGAAACAGAAGAGCCTGGCGCTGCCTGCGTAAAAGAGGCGAGTGATAAAGAAAAAAAAAAAGTGGTTCAGGTTCGTGGACGGAGGGAGACCAGGCTTGTACATCTTAGACCCTTTCATCAAACACCGGGAAACATCACCAACATGTTCAGTGAAGGTTCTTGGATGGACAAAACCTGTACTGAGCTACACAGACGTGAAACTATTAGATATTATAAGACTTGTTCTTCTCCTCTGCTCCGTTTCATTCAGACCGTGTTGGCTTGGCGGTTTTATTTATTGTGATTGCACAACACTACTTTTGAATGAAATAAATAAAATGAAATGAAATGAAACAACATGGTTTTACTGAGTGACACGGAGGTAAGCTTTTAACGTGAACGTTTTTTAACGTAATAAACCAGCGGGAGACGTGGCTAAACATGAAGTCAATCTTCAACATGTTTTCAATATCGTGACTGATACATTTTATAATAGTTTGAAGTCAAATGGCTCGTTTTATTTCGGTCATTCCTTGTTTGTTTTGGATGCGGAAAAAGGGGGCGTGGCAGTTCGGCAGAAACACGTCTTGTGGAGTATGAAATGTCAGAGCTCAGACGAACTTTGTTCTCGTTCTTTTTGCCTCAAGAACAAGAACAAAGTTCTCGCGTCTTGTGGAGTATGCAGAGGCCTTTAGAGTCACCCCTGTATCTCTTAGTAAGGAGAGATACAGGGGTAACTCTGTGACTCCCAAACCCTAACCCCAATTACTAGTAAATACCACTTTTAGTACCACAATAAGTACCACTGTCATTACTAGTAATTACCACTGTAAGTACCACGGACTTACCGGCCCGTAATGTAAAGTGTTACCAATAAGTCTTTTGATACTTATTACATTTCCGGGAGAAAGGTTGCGATAGGTCCCAGAATCATCTCCCGGACTGGCCCCCACTTGTCACAGCCTGCTCATGCCTTTGGGGCATGAGGGGACGCCACAACAACAGGCCAAGTTTGGTTAGTTAGTAGTTGATTAGTGCTGAGCCACCTTATACACTGAGCCCCAGGTGGCTCCAATCAACAGGAGCACCTCCTCTAGCTGCAGGGGGGACCGACCCTGACGGGCAGGGGAGGGGCCGTGACACTTATAAGGTCGGTAGATGACGGAAAACACACAACACTGGTGCTGTGATGTCACTGTTTTAGGAAAAAAGTTGCGGAGACGCCGTTAACTATGGAGCCACCGAAACGGCGTTTTGAAGTCTTTCCACTCTGGGACTGAGCTTGGAAAGTGATGGTTTTACATACAATGATTTTCAAAAAGTTGGTCAAAGATAGATATATGTAGATAAGACAGGGCAGATGCATAACGAGGTCAAAGTTTACTATAGCAGGCTTTTTTCAGTATTAAAATTGAGTTTGAAATTTTAGTATTGTGACAACACTAGCCTGGACTCACCCCAGATGAGTTAGTTTGGCAGTGCCTATTGTAGATGTTTTGGGTTGATAGAGGAAACTGGAGCCCCCTCAGAAGACCCGCCCAGACACAAGGAAAGCACGCAAACTCCAAACAGATGACAAAGTTTCCTACTGGCCCATAACGCCTCATTACATTCTCAGATTAACAGCTCAGTGTCTTTATGAGCTCTTGGATGAAGCTGTTCACTTTTGGTGCGTTTTGTTGCATTTGCAGTATTTCTCCCTCACTCTCCTGTCTTGAGTTATGGCGTCTTCCTTTTTAAGTGCAGTCCGGAGAGCGTCGGTGGACAGTCAATTGGCTTGTGTTTGAGGGTAATGGGTCTTTTGGGAATATTCGTTTTTATCTGGCTACTCAGCACTTCCAGCTCCAGGAAATACAGTCCTAGCATACAACGATGCGACAGAATTATGGAGAAATCAATTGCACTTTGTTTCTGTGGCTGTTGTTTCAGTCACACTTGTTTAAGGGACCTTCTTTTTTTCAATTTGAAGGTTCTGAGCCAGTTCGCTGTGTCAAGGCAAGATACGGACGGTGATTTGTGGCTTGTTTACGCCCCTTTAAAGCTAATCCATTTGCCGGCCTGTGCCATCCTCGAAACAGCCTTTTAATTGCCCTGCAGAAGCAGAGATGAGCTCCGCCCCTTACCTGTCCCAACACACCCCTCACCTGTCCCAACACACCCATCACCTGCCCCAACACACCCCTCACCTGCTCCAACACAAACCTCACCTGCCCCAACACACCCCTCACCTGCTCCAACACAAACCTCACCTGCTCCAACACACCCCTCACCTGCTCCAACACAGCCCTCACCTGCCCCAACACACCCATCACCTGCCCCAACACACCCCTCACCTGCTCCAACACAAACCTCACCTGCTCCAACACACCCCTCACCTGCTCCAACACACCCCTCACCTGCCCCAACACACCCCTCACCTGCAACAACACACCCCTCACCTGCAACAACACACCCCTCACCTGCAACAACACATCCCTCACCTGCAACAACACAGCCCTCACCTGCTCCAACACACCCCTCACCTGTCCCAACACACCCCTCACCTGCTCCAACACACCCCTCACCTGCTCCAACACACCCCTCACCTGCTCCAGCACACCCCTCACCTGCTCCAACACACCCATCACCTGTCCCAACACAGCCCTCACCTGTCCCAACACACCCCTCACCTGCCCCAACACACCCCTCACCTGTCCCAACACACCCCTCACCTGCTCCAACACATCCCTCACCTGCTCCAACACACCCCTCACCTGCTCCAACACACCCCTCACCTGCTCCAACACACCCCTCACCTGCCCCAACACACCCCTCACCTGCAACAACACACCCCTCACCTGCAACAACACACCCCTCACCTGCAACAACACATCCCTCACCTGCAACAACACAGCCCTCACCTGCTCCAACACACCCCTCACCTGTCCCAACACACCCCTCACCTGCTCCAACACACCCCTCACCTGCTCCAACACACCCCTCACCTGCTCCAGCACACCCCTCACCTGCTCCAACACACCCATCACCTGTCCCAACACAGCCCTCACCTGTCCCAACACACCCCTCACCTGCCCCAACACACCCCTCACCTGTCCCAACACACCCCTCACCTGCTCCAACACATCCCTCACCTGCTCCAACACACCCCTCACCTGCTCCAACACACCCCTCACCTGCCCCAACACACCCCTCACCTGTCCCAACACACCCCTCACCTGCTCCAACACATCCCTCACCTGCTCCAACACAGCCCTCACCTGCCCCAACACACCCCTCACCTGCCCCAACACACCCCTCACCTGCTCCAACACACCCATCACCTGTCCCAACACACCCCTCACCTCCCCCAACACATCCCTCACCTGCCCCAACAAACCCCTCACCTGCAATAACACACCCCTCACCTGCTCCTAACCAAACCCTAACAATATAAATGTAAAAATATAAAACATGCTTCGCCTCCGGACTGCAGCTTTCTATTATTGGACCCAACCACTGCAATGCTGGTTTGACAAATGTTTCTGAGAAGAGTTCAATGAGTTGGTGGTTTTATGCTCTGTATGACATGTAATATTTCACGAATCAAGAAAGTATGAACATGAACTACTGAGTAAAACGATTGCAGTTGCGGCGTCATCACACAGAGTCCAAACAGCCTGGCACAGGAGTGGGTGTTTGTTTTCGTTCCTGGTCATTGCCTCTTCTGTTTTCGGACAGTTGAGACAGATCCATCCACACATCCACACTCCACACCCCCCCCCAAAAAAAATCTCATCGCTCGCCGACCGCCTATGACCTGCTGTTGTTCTGCCCTGTCATCTCCCTTTATTGGCTCGCACTTAAACCGTCTCCGGCTCCATTCTTCCCCCGCTGCAAAGGCCCACAGCTTTGTTCTGTCCCCGCCTTACCTTGCGTGACCCTCTCCTCCCTTTGTCGCTGTTACGACGGTAAATGCTACACCGGCGCGCTTCTTATTGCATTGTGCGTAAGGTAATAGCTACTTTGGCTCAGAAAGAAAGTCGCGTTGTTACTGGCAGCGTAGATGGGATACGGTGCCCAAAATGTCGGCCCGCTTGGCAAAAGAAGCAGGGAAGGCTATAGAAAGGGGTAATATTTTAGATTTGATTATTCTCAGAATATATATAGTTGATTTTTTAGAGCTTTCCGTTCAGTTCCATCAGCTTTATTATTGTCCGTTCTACTACGTCTAAAGCACATGCAGATAATCAAAACCTTCAAAACATTAATGCACAAAAACAATCATTCAATTCTCATCGATGACCCCGTCCACTCTGCTGCAGGAAAGATGGTCATCGTAAAACAGTCCAACACTTATACACTACTTCTTAGTTGCTGCAAGGCTATTTGTTATATTATGCAAGACTTGTACACTAAGCACGAAACTTTAGATAAGACTTTTGGTGAAGTAGTTCCTTTGTTTTGCACAACGGGCGAGGAACGTGCTTCTCTATGGTCCTCATGGCAGGGACTCCAAAAGACACCTGGTAGACAGGATTCTAATGGGACTTCAGACCTCCCTAGAACGGCAAACCTGGCTTCAAAGAATGTTTCTTTTTCTAATAGTCACTAGTCACTACTCCCATGTGACAATACGAGCGATCGCTATTATTGTTTACTTCCGCAATTTTCGCCGGATGTTTTGGTGAATGGTAGGCAACAGCTGATGCATACAGGCCTCTAACTCGATTTTATAAAATGATAGATCTGTTACAGCGCAAGAGAAGCAATGCACTGTTTATGGACATTGTTTTAGCTGATTATAGGATTTTAATAAAATGTTTATCAAATATGACAATGTAAAATGCCTACCACGGCCAACGTATGTGACGACATCGCGATCGCTCGTATGCTAGGGCAGGTGAACTATTTTTAACCATGCTGGTTTATGTATACCGGCCCCAAATAGTGGAAGCATTTGCAGTGCATTGACTGGCTCCAGAGCCTGTCAATCAAGCTCTGGAGCTTTGTGGAGGCTCCACCTGCCCTGCAAGAGCAAGACCCCACACTTTTTGCCCTTCTAAGGAACATGCTGCGTAGGAGGAGATTAAGCAGCCATGTAAGTTTCACAGTGGACTCAGGACCATTACTATGAATGGGGCTAAATAGGAAATCACCCCTGCAAACCCGCCCCCAGGTTGGCGACCACTATTGTAACTCAGTGATGAATGCATCAGTTTGGTTCCTGTATTATAGAACATGTGAAATTATTGTAAATCTGATCTAAGCTCAAGTGGAAATGCCTCCAAGCTGCCAACATGGCAGAAGCCTGGTTAAGATTAAAGTGCAGATAACATATTATACATCATATTACTATTATTATTATCACATAATAGGAATCTGGAGTGATTCCCATTGAAATTATTCAGAAAGAAAGCACTTTCCATGGATTTTACTTTGTTGCTGATGTGATCGTGCGTGCCTCGTTTTAACTATCATAACCAAGGCTCAAAACAGCAAAACAATGAATAGCTAAGATGGCAAATTAAACATAATTTAAAATAAATAAATGCATGTGCAGCCGGGAGTAAAGTAGTTAAGGTTGATGCAACAACTTGTAGATTTGAATAGCATGTTTTTTTTTGGTGTTGCTGAAAATGTTTATTGTTGTCGGCAAATCAGACTTTCCTCTCGTTTCGAAAAGCACCTCCACCCTCCTCATTTCCATTCTCACCATTCCTTCCCGATCCCCCCTCCCTCCTCCTGGACAGCTGCTGTTCCTGCCCCCTGCCCCTCCCAGGCTCCATCATTAGGCTGAATCATTGCTCTCTCTCTCTCCACTCTGTGAAGAAGTTCCCCTGTTGTTTTGATAATTAATCCTCCGTGTCTGTTTCTCCTTGACCTGCCGATTCCAGGATGTCTTTTATTCCCTTTCCCCCATTTTAATCATTCCAGTCAACGGCATCGCTGGTTGTTCACAAGCTGTCAACACTTGGAAACTGTTTTGAAATTGATGTTATGAGGAATCTTATGACTTTGGAGACGCTAGAGTCATGTCGGACTGAACTAAATCCATTCTCTCTTCAAACTTTTGCCTGTTCCTTCCTTCTTCCTTCCTATTCCTTACAAAGACATGCAGTCTGGAACGTGATGTTATTTTTTACTATTTCAAATGGGCATGATTGGCACCAGATTAACCAATGAGAGAAACATATGGTGCAACTGTACCAAAACTGAGCAAATTAACTACATCAATCCATCAAACAAGAATGGAGGTCGCTGTGGTCCGGTGGTATGGGTGGTTTGGGTAGTGGTATGGGTAGTCTGGGTCATGGTATGGGTAGTCTGGGTTGTGGTATGGGTGGTCCGGGTGGTGGTCTGGGTAGTCTGGGTGGTGGTATGGTAGTCTGGGTGGTGGTATGGTAGTCTGGGTGGTGGTATGGTAGTCTGGGTGGTGGTATGGTGGTCTGGGTGGTGGTATGGGTAGTCTGGGTGGTGGCATGGTGGTCTGAGTGGTGGTATGGGTAGTCTGGGTGGTGGTATGGTGGTCTGGGTGGTGATATGGGGGGTCTGGGTGGTGGTATGGGTACTGTGGGTGGTGGTATGGGAGGTCTGGGTGGTGGTATAGGGGTCCGGGTGGTGGTATGGTTGGTCCAAGTGGTGGTATAGGTGGTCCGAGTGGTGGTATGGTTGGTCCAAGTGGTGGTATGGGTAGTCTGGGTGGTGGTATGGTGGTCTGGGTGGTGATATGGGGGGTCTGGGTGATGGTATGGGTACTGTGGGTGGTGGTATGGTGGTCCGGGTGGTGGTATGGGAGGTCTGGGTGGTGGTATGGGTACTGTGGGTGGTGGTATGGTGGTCCGGGTGGTGATATGGGGGGTCTGGGTGATGGTATGGGTACTGTGGGTGGTGGTATGGGAGGTCTGGGTGGTGGTATAGGGGTCCGGGTGGTGGTATGGTTGGTCCAAGTGGTGGTATAGGTGGTCCGAGTGGTGGTATAGTTGGTCCGAGTGGTGGAATGGTGGTATGGGTAGTTGTATGGAGGTCCGGGTGGTGGTATGGGAGGTCTGTGTGGTGGTATGGGTGGTTCCGAGTGGTGGTGTGGTGGTATGGGTGTTTCGGGCAGCAGGGTTTAAAGTCATATTTTCAGTCAGCTGTTCCGTTGCCAGTATTGTGGGTCTACACCCTCCCTACATTCAGACGAGCTGTTCCGTTGCCAGTATTGTGGGTCTACACCCTCCCTACATTCAGACGAGCTGTTCCGTTGCCAGTATTGTGGGTCCACGCCGCCTCCACCCGGCTCTCTGTGCGGTTGCATTGATCTCTTTTGTGTGATACAGCGTCTGACACATCACAATTAGATTTTCCCTCATGTGGACTTGATCGGCCCTTACTAAGCACTTTCTCCTCCTCTTCTTCCCTCCCGTTCTTTTCTCCGCTGCCGTCGACAGGCCCGGGAATTCCCTCGCCACCCCCCCTATAGCCGTCACCCTTCCACCCCCACACTATACCACCCCGTCCTTTTCTCCGCCTGATGAAGAAAACTCATCTTCTCTCTGCTCCGAAGCCCTTGGCCGAGTCCGAGTGTCCACATTATTCCGTTTTTACAGAGCGCTATACTGTGGCCACGCTGTTTGGTGGAGGTGGATGAGTGAGGGTTAAATGTAGAGGGCTCTGTCTTTTACTGACTGCACTTGGAAAAGTCGTGAGCGTCGATGATCTCTGAGCGTGTCAGCGTAGATTGTCAACAGACATATTGAACTTGTTGTTTGGACAGTATGCAAAATGTTTAAGAATCCAATAAACAGGCTGAAAAATTGTTTATGACATATCATGACAGTCTGGAAACTACACCAATAAAAGTTTGTAGAATTAAATGAATTGAGTTTAGATGTAAGGTTACTTGGTGTCCCCCGGACCCCGAGTTTCTCTGCTCCGCCCCTGATGTGTCTTCCCTCTCTGCACCATTAGCCTCATTCCTTTTCCTCTCACCAGAGAGCACTACAGGATTCAAAGGTTTTGCCAGGACGTCTGAACTTTAGTTTGCACCAAATTTACTACCCTTGTATAAGTCGAATGCCCATCTCGGTTATTGTTGTTAGTGCTGTTGCATTATGGGTAATGGAATTTATTTTGGCTACCAAACAATATTGAGAAAGCTTTTTTTTTTTTTTTAAGTTTTAGGAGTGATCTGATGCTGTACAACATAGCTCCATCGCTAATTTGACAGACGGAAATGTACCACTATATTTGACATCGTTTGGAAACTTTTCCCTGTGATTCCAAGATGAATTTAAATGATTTGAAGAAGAAGAAGAGGAAGAAGTAGAAGGTCCGCTATGGTCCTCTCCTTCCTACGGAGCCGCCGTCCTGACTTTTCCCTCGCTTTCAAGATATTGACAGCATAAATATTTTCAAGAAATGTCACTTGAGACTTATAGGGCCAGATCTTGTGGCGGCGCACGGGCGGCGCAGGCTCTTGGCGAATTATTTTCCGAGTGGCGGCGCTATATGTGCCATTCGCCTCCGCCACCTGTGAGGGGGCGTCACAAGAGGAGGTGACTGCACTGATGGAAACATGGCTGACATTCACTTCCTCGTTTACATTGCGCTGTCTTGCGTTCTTTCTTAAGCCTTAGGCTCTCACAGCTCAAACTAAAAACTTTATTTACCCCATCGTGAGCTAAACCATGTTCACGTCTGGAGAGAAAAAGAGCTACAGCGTCCGCTGTGGCGCGGATCGGCCGCGCTCGGCGTGAACGCGAAGCAAAACAAAAGCACATGTTCACCACCCACAACCACTCTCCTGGACGCGGAGTCGATCTGGTTGGAGGAAAATGTGTGTCTCCACCCACGTAAATGCGCTAAGTCTGGAGTGGCAAGATCACAAAGTGCTCCTACTGAGCGCAAAATGTCACACTATCGTCTCCGTTTTGATGCACAAGATCGGGCCCATAGTCTTTAAAGCAATGCCTGTAAGTCTTGCGGTTCACGGTTATGGCTCATTATACTCCAGTGTTCACGCTTTCAATGGGGAGTGGTTTGTTTGGTAGCCAACATTAGAAGCCTGATCGACCCACACAGTCGAGATGGGCATTGGGTTTATTAACGGGCTGCGTGTGAAGTCTACTCGCACATGCAGCTCAGCGATTCCTCCGTGTGTTCTCTCATCAGGTAAAACATTTGAATAACTTTTCTTTCTCGTCGTTCTCTCTGAATAAGGGTTTTTGTGTCAACTGCACAGTGACGTAGCCGTCTCTTTTACCCTGAGCTGAGAGCGTAGAGTCGCTGTGATGAAACAGAGGCACAAATACTGTACAATGTCATTGGATCACAGTGGCCTCAGCGTGGTGCCCTTGGAACATCTGATGCCCGACACACAGCGTGTTCTGAGCTTCTGCCTCCAGTGGAAGCGCTCTCTATTCGATCAACTGAGACATTTACACGCATCTTTTGTACATATGAGTGATTTTCATGATTGAGAAAGTCCCAAAAAATACTGGGAAATACTTAAGAACCACTCAGTGTGAATAGTTTGTGAAAGCAGCTCTCAGGACTGTTTGTTCTGTTCAGGTCTTTGAACTGCACACAATAAAACACAAGTCAGGTAGGCCGTCCTAACCGACTGTCAAGCTGCGATGGCGGGATAATCATCCTTGAACAAACCAGTGCTGTGAGAAGTCGCGAACGCCCACTGCTTATCTTTAACCCCTTAACTCCCACCTGAACCGAGCACATTTTCTAAAAAAAAATGACCAAAATGTAACAAAAAAATGACAAAAATTTGATAAAAAATTTACAGAAAAATGGAAAAAAATGTGACAAAAAATGACCAAAAAAAGGACAAAAATGTGATAAAAAATTGACAAAAAAATGAAAAAAATGTGACAAAAAAATTGACAAAAAAATTACAAAAAATTGACAAAAAAATTAAAAAAAATTGACAAACAATTACAAAAAAAATACCAAAAAAGTGACAAAAAATGTGACAAAAATGTTTAAAAAAATGTGACAAAAAATGACCAAAAATGTGATGAAAATTTGACAAAAAAAATGACAAAAAATTACAAAAATTTGACAAACAATTACAAAAAAATGACAAAAAAATGACAAAAAAATGACCAAAAAATGACCAAAAAAATTACAAAAAAATTTGACAAATAATAATAAAAAAAAGACAAAAAATGTGACAAAAAATTTGACAAAAAAAATACAAAAATATGACAAACAATTACAAAAAAATGAGTTGAATACCCAACAAAAAAATGATGAAAAAAAAAATCTGATGACGTGAGGAAAAAGATTCTCTCGGTTCAGGCGGGAGTTTAGAGGTTAAACTTGCGCTTGCACAGCAGATTTTCACAAGCGAGTTGTGAACTCACAAACTCCTCTCCGTCGTTCGACGCCACACCCGGCCGGTTTGGGGCGTGAGGAAGTGGGCAGCTTGTACTTTTGCCGACACTTTTATTGATGCTTGTTAACAACACGAAGAGGCCAGCGAAATCTAAGCTGCTGCTGCACAGTCGCAAAGAACAATAAAGATTGTTCTCCACAGCTACATCGTGTCGTTTTATCGCTGCGACGTCTTTGTCGTCCGTGGGATCGGCTCAAGCTCGCACCGTTTTGTCCGATCAGCAGCTAATCCTCCACGAAAAGCCTCAAAGTCCGTCCTCTGCACAAACGCTTTCATCGGATTGATTTAACGGCGCTGTTGTTATTTGCCCCGCGTTGCTTTTGCCAGGTTAGTTTACCTTCAGCTTCAGTTGTTCCGCGGTCGATATCCCCCCGTCAGGCAAAGCTCCAAGTACCAGAGCCCTGGGGTTTGTGAAAGTATGAGAAAGTATCAGTTAGGCCCTTTTCTGTGTCCATCTCCTCCTTTCCAGGTCCTTATCCCACCCCTAAGGACCGCAAACTTCCCTTCCTCCCCCCCCCCCTCTCTCCATCCCCATCGATTTCCGAAAGTTGGGGAGAGTCGGTGCGGAGGGAGTTTGCGGTTTGCTTTGCACTCGTCCCGCCCCTTTTCCTGGCCGTCGTCCTATGAGAAATGAGCGTTGTGCCCGGGAGATGATTGATGCTCTTTGTAAATATTCCCATTACCATACTGGCTCTCCCCAGTTTCTCCCCCCATTAGTCAACGTCAACCCCAGGCACAACGCAGGCGCCGCTGATTTCATGAAATTTAGCGACGCACTTTAAAGGCGACTCGGTCTGGGGGGTGATGTGTGCGGATGAGGGGAAGATGCTTCGCAGTGGAGGACCGCCTCTGTCTGCAATGTTGGGCAGATTTCTCAGTGCTGTGGCCCAGGGGTGGCACTTGGGTTTATGAAGGTGGCTTTAGCCCGTGCGTTTGAAGCCATTTGTGTTGAGAATTGAGCGCTTAGACGCCTCTGGGAGAGCTGCACAGTTTTGGAGAAAATATCCAATTACGACTGTAAAGGAGCTGAGCGAAGACTGAAATACGAGCTGCTAAACTGACACGGGAATCACACGCGTTTGGGGCGACAGCGGTGCAGATGGTCGAGCGGGTCGTCCCATGATCGGAAGGTCGAGTAAAAGCACTAATACACCTTGAACTTTTGCACATGTTTATAACCATGGGATTTTTTTACTGGAAGTTCACACACAAGTAACAGACAACTGTGAAGTGAAAGCAAAATGATATGTGATTCTGTTATTTTAAAAAAAAATAGAAAACCGAAAAGTCGGGCGTGTCTTTTGTCCATCCATCCATTTTCTTCCGCTGCTGCCCCCGGGTCGCGGGGGCAGCAGTCTCAGCAGAGATGCCCAAACTTCCCGATCCACACACACCTCCTCCAGCTGTTCTGGGGGGACCCCGAGGCGACACCAGGCCAGCTCGGAGACATAGTCCCACCACCGTGTCCTAGTCCTTCCACAAGGCCTTGTCCCACTAGGACATGCCTGGAACACCTCCCGCGGGAGGCGACCAGGTGTCTTTTGTTTATGGTTGTAAACATGACAAAATGTACATAAGTTCAAGGTGTATTACTACTTTCGACAGGCCCTGTAACTTATGACGATGTATCTCTCACCTGTCCCTCTTGACACACCAATAAGCTTGTCCACAGATAGGCCGATATAAAAACAGGCCTAATAAAACCCCTGATAGAAAGTCACCATACAAATGCATTGGATTCGAGTAGCCAACATCTGGTTTCATCAGATGGGATCAGTGTAGCTGAATGTGTTACATGCAGCTCCTACATCTGGCTCTCACCAGCGCCGCAGAGTGCCTGCTCTGCCTTTCGCGTTCTCCCTCTTTACTTTTCACACTTTCACAGGACAGACAGTTGTATTTAGCCGATCCCACTGAGAACTGAACAGCCCTGAGAGAAGAGAGAATGTGCTGCGATCAAAGGGGCTGCGCTCCATGCTTTAAAAACGTGAGCCATAGTATTATTACGCACATTCTTCCAAGCGCCCCCTTCCCCCACTCCCTTTCCCCCACCGGGGGGTGACTCCGCTTTCAAACTAGCGTTTTTCTTCAGATCAAATTTAAACCTTTCTGTCCTCAAAGGACCTGTGAAGAAAGAGAATCCATCCATGAACAGGAATGGCAGGCTCAGATTTAACATCATGCTAATGAGGCTAACACTCAGCCCAGGTCAGAGCAATGGGCAGGTGCCACAGGAATTTTTTTTAACCAATAAAGTCAAGGAGATTTCTTACAAACTGCCACATTGATTCTACCCAGTGAACCAATTCTTTACTAAATTTAAAAAAGATATCGATGTAAATTGTACGTTCTGTAAGAGCTGCCCTGAAACAGTGTCACACTTATTCTGGTCCTGCTCTGTCACCAAGGCTTTCTGGAATGATGTTAAGGCGCTTGTCTGCACTCACGTCATCCCCTCGTTTGTGCTGTACTACAAATATGTTATATTTGGCTACCAAGCGGATAAAACCTCTCACAATGAGGTGTTCATGATCAATCTCATCATTATTCTTGCGAGATTTCATATTTATAGGGCTAAATTCTCCAACTCAAAACCTCTGTTTCTTGTGTTTAAAAAGGATTTGGAACAATATAGTAGTACTGCTAAATACTCTGAACATAAAAAAGCAGTGAAAGCAATGACTGTCTGCCAAAAGTTTGGTATCACAGAGTGAATCAGAACTGGGTAAAAGGGCTGTCCCTTCCTTTACCGTTCTGTCGCTTTGTTTTTCTTTTGTCCGTCCTTCTGATCTGTAATTTCATTCATAATATCCTCTTTATTCAGGCGGCGGCGGCTCCATGAAGCAGAGGAACAAGATTGAATATGAGTATAATGGATATTATAGGTGCAAAGTCGGCTGAACTTGTGTTGTTCTTAATGCCCCCACGGCTTAATATTGTCCACATGCACAGTTATTAAAAAAAAACAAGCTGAACCAAGCTGAACTTCTCCCCGTGGTCTTTATCCGGGCTGTGGGCTGAGCTGAAACTTTAGTGCACTGACGAAGCCTTTTGGATGAGAGGCGAAACCACGCTTAAACTACAGAGTACAGAAGATGACTGTTGTGCACTAAATCAAAAGAAACGTCTTTGGATGCCTCAATAATTTCAAGTCATTGTCCGTCTTACCTTTATATGAAAAATGTCTCACAACACATTTGTCCAGGAGCTGATTAGCTTCAGCCTCAGCTCACTCAGATGCCCTTCCTTTACTCACTGCCATCCTGTCTCACTAAAGACATAAAACACCAGCAGTGACTTTATTGAATTTATTAAATTACTTTCACTTGTTAGAGCGTTTCTGATACTGAAGCATGGCTTTCGTCTGGTGCAGTGTTAATTTTGAAAACATATTTTAATTTAGTTTTAGTTTTAGTCTTTTGACGAAAATGTAATTCGATTTTAGTCTAGTTTTAGTCAAAAAAATATCTTCAATTTTAGTCTAGTTTTAGTCAAAAAAATATCTTCAATTTTAGTCTAGTTTTAGTCGACTAAAATTGCAAGTATATTAAGGCGACTAAATTTAAGACTAATTTAGTGGACTTTGCATTGATAATATTCATTATAATCATATTTAATCTTGTTCCTCTGCTTCATGGAGCTGCTCCACATGAACAAAGCTCAGAGCTGATCCGTTTTACAGAGAATTGACCTGATCTGAGGCTCTTTCAGACGCTCAATAGAAGTTTGGATGATTTTAGTCTCTCCTTTTCATTTTTATTTAGTCTTATTTTAGTCGACTAAAATATCTGGACATTTTAGTCATAGTTTTAGTCTCATGTGAAACTTTTAATTTAGTTTTAGTCCAATTTTAGTCGTCAAAAATAACACTTTGACTAAAATTAAGACTAAATATTTTAGTCGACGAAATTAACACTGGTCTGGTGACATTTTTCTTACGTCTTGCCGCAAACTGCCTCATAAATGTAGAGCTCCACTGGTCTCTAGTCTTTATATTCACGCAAGTCGCCTGGTTTAAGTTGATACTGTTGTGTGTTTTGCGTTGACAGATGATGATGCCACACTTTCCTCTCAGGCCGTCTTATGAATGAAAAAGAGATTTGCAGAGTAGAGTCAGTCAAATCACGGCCGGCTGCCCTCGACCCGACTGACCCTTTGGGAGGTTTCTCGACTCCTCGGATTAGCCAGGTCAGCGCGGACGATTTACATTAAAATGCTTTCACACTAGAGAAATCACCGTAATCTTGATTGAGTAAAATTAAGTCTTCTGTACAAAACGCAAGTCAAACATTTAACATAAAACATGATCATATAAAAGAGTATTGATACTTTTGAGGCTTTTTCCAGTATTGAAACACAGGGTCTATATTTTAGTATCGATCCGCCCATCAGTGAGGCGGAGTGACAAGCCTTTTGTTCATGTTTTGAGTGGGTCAATGAAGAACATGCAAAGTCCAGATAAAGGCCACACTCGTGACCGTGTCCCTGGTCCTTCTTCAGTGAGAGGAACAAAAAGATCTGACATTAAAGAAAATGCCTTTGCAGCAAGTGCCGGGTCCCCACACCGCGTCGTCGTCTGAAAGGTTGGAGCGTCCGCTTGGAATGAAGGATTTGTGGAGGTCAAATGGAGGGTCGCTGTGCCCCCGTTTCTTCGCCACATCCTGAACAGCTGCGGGGCTTTTCTGTGCATTAAGGAAAAAAGGGAACGTGGAGAGCTAATTAGATTGTGAAAGTTAAAGAACAAGGTCATACTAATCAGTGGGTTTGTTTCTCGAAATTAGAGCTAATTGAAAAGGGCGTTCATTAGAAAAGGAATAAAAGACATTAACGAAATTGTCTGTTCTACATCGTCAATCAGTCAGTTCATTTAAAGGAGCCTTTTTTGTTTGAGTAATCACACACTGTTCTTACTTCATTACTATGTTCTGATGGGAGTGCCTCTGCAGACGGGGCTGAAGACAGACTATAGATAGACCCAGGGCTGATGGGAGTCCCTCTGCAGGCGGGGCTGAAGACAGGCTATAGATAGACCCAGGGCTGATGGGAGTCCGTCTGCAGACAGGGCTGAAGACAGACTATAGATAGACCCAGGGCTGATGGGAGTCCGTCTGCAGATAGGGCTGAAGACAGGCTATAGATAGACCCAGGGCTGATGGGAGTCCTTCTGCAGACAGGGCTGAAGACAGACTATAGATAGACCCAGGGCTGATGGGAGTTAATCTGCAGATAGGGCTGAAGACAGGCTATAGATAGACCCATGATGGGCTGAAGACAGGCTATAGATAGACCCAGGGCTGATGGGAGTCCCTCTGCAGATAGGGCTGAAGACAGGCTATAGATAGACCCATGATGGGCTGAAGACAGGCGATAGATAGACCCAGGGCTGATGGGAGTCCTTCTGCAAACAGGGCTGAAGACAGACTATATATAGACCCAGGGCTGATGGGAGCTAATCTGCAGATAGGGCTGAAGACAGGCTATAGATAGACCCAGGGCTGATGGGAGTCCCTCTGCAGATAGGGCTGAAGACAGGCTATAGATAGACCCAGGGCTGATGGGAGTCCCTTTGCAAATAGGGCTGAAGACAGGCTATAGATAGACCCAGGGCTGATGTCACATTAACCAGCCCTGTCCTCTAGTGGAAACTCATAACATTCAAGTGAGAAATACTGAAATACTTGATAAGATTATACATTTTACAGTGTAGTACTGTAAAACATTGTTGCATAACTTTGCTAAAAATAGCATCGCCGTTTTACCCTTAAATTTATGCAACCGTTAGTTGAGTTTTTAAAGCACAGGCTACACTGTACACTGTACGGTGTGCATGTGATTCCTATTGTTGGTACAAACCTCCATGAGCTAAAGTGCTGTCCACTTCCTCGGCGGTCAGGATCACTCCATTAATATTCCACGGATCCACATGGTCACAAATGGCCGGTGTAGTGACAAGTGGACGGCTCTCGTATCTCCCGGCCCGCGCTAAAGATGGAACTCACACATTAATTAATTACACCGCTCGTATTACTCAAACAGCGTGTAATAGTCAGATGGAGAGGCAACGAGCCAATAAGAGCGCGGCACTGGATCACACATGTGACGAGTGTGGTAATGCGGGCACTTAAAACGGGCTTTTAGCTTCGCACGCCGCAGATCGGGACAGGCGTTTTAGATTAGGTAGGAAGATGACCTCTAAAAAATGTTCACACCAAGTACGAACCTGTCACGACCAAGGCAGTTGTGTTTGTACGGCACATGTCTTATCAAAGATTTACTCTGGAACAGGGGGGCCCAAACTTTTTGTGCCAGTGGGTCGCGGGCCAAATACGGCGATGTCAAGCATGAAAAACTACAAATAATAATAGTTACTTTCTTTTTTTTTCGGTATATATTTGCATTTGAGTCTATCTAGGCAAATAACATGCTTCATTAATACAAATGTTAACTATGGCAAAATCCTAGTTGAACAAAATCAACAATTGTAGCAATAGAGTGCAAAACGTAAACAACACAGTTTTACAGTAGCCTGCCTAAAGTGACTTTACCTCTTTCATTTGTTAACTCAAAGAAAATTCCACATTTAATCATTTTGAAAGTGTCAGTTCAGCATAAAGCATTCTTTTATATGTCAATTATTAACACATGGCTTTGTTGATGTCAACAACCTTTGCAATAAAAGTTGGAAAACTGGGAAAGTTGATGTGCTACAACACTCTGGGCCCGATCTTGTGCATCAAAACGGAGACGATAGCGTGACATTTTGCGCTCAATCGGAGCGCACTTTGTGATCTTGCCACTCCAGACTTGGCGCATTTACGTGGGTGGAGACACAGACATTTTCCTCCAACCAGATCGACTCCGCGTCCAGGAGAGTGGTTGTGTGGGAGTGGGGGGTGACCATGTGCTTTTGTTTTGCTTCGCGTTCACGCCGAGCACGGGCCGATCCGCGCCACAGCGGACGCTGTAGCTCTTTTTCTCTCCAGACGTGAACATGGTTTAGCTCACGATGGGGTAAATAAAGTTTTTAGTTTGACCTGTGAGAGCCTAAGGCTTAAGAAAGAACGCAAGACAGCGCAATGTAAACGAGGAAGTGAATGTCAGCCGTGTTTCCATCAGTGCAGTCACCTCCTCTTGTGACGCCCCCTCACAGGTGGCGGAGGCGAATGGCACATATAGCGCCGCCACTCGGAAAATAATTCGCCAAGAGCCTGCGCTGCCCCATGCGCCGCCACAAGATCTGGCCCTCTATGTTTCCTTAAGGGACTATACAGAGTTTAAAAATGTTAAAATACATGTTCCAGCCATGTCATAATGAGCTCAGACCTGTTCACCACAACTGCCTCTAAAATCCACTCAAAAAATTGTTACTTCGGGTCCGAAGTGCCGTCATGCACGGGCTTAATATAGAAGCTGCAGTTACACGTATGACCTGAGGTGGCAGTAGTGAGTATAAAATGGCCAACTTGCATTGAGTCTCTTTAATTTTGCAAAAGGAGTGAAACAGCGCTCCCAATTTGATGCTGATGGCCTAAAAGTGTACTGCATCCATATTTACCATTGAGAATGAATGGGAGAGAGTTGGTATTAACCATGCCGGCATAAAAGTAAGTCACCCTCTAGCGGGCCAACAAAATTGTTCTGGCGGGCCATATTTGGCCCACGTGCCCCACTTTGGGCACCCCTGCTCTAGAACAAAGGTTTAAAACACAAAATCAATACAATAAATACATTAAACAACGTCAGCATATGAAATTGTCACGCTCACAAAGTGGCCACTTGTTTAATATCCAGGGTTTTCCACAGGCATCAGAAGTCATTTTATGAACTGTGCCCAAACTGAGGCCTTAAATGTCATTTTATTGGATTAATAATGGCTTTTCCCATGTATTATACTGCAAACAAATCTTTTAAAATGAATATGTGGAGTTTGTGTCTTTGTGCCATTATAAGAGATGTATTTGGGCATTAAAATAAAATATTAAAAAGCATACCATTTGACACTCTGTAGCCTATACCGTAAAGCGTGGTCCTGGATCAGCCGCTGACACACACACAGCTCATTAGTGTTTGCGCGTCCGGCCCGTTTCACACCGTGGACTCCAGCTGGTTTCACTGTGATGTAACTTAAGTGCAGTCCGTTCAATTATTCACGCCTGCGCCCGTGAAGGAGCGGGCATTTCCACCAGTGAGAGAGTCATTGTGATGGCTTTAACAATACAAATGTACAAAAGCCGCCCTTAACATCCCCACTTAACTGTTATGTAAGCAGGAAAGTCCCACAGAGGTCCAGAAGGACACTGCACATCCATATTTCAAACAGCAACGGTGGTACTCAGGGTTATCTTTATTCACTTTACTTCATCTTATCTATGCTTTCATTTAGTTTAAACATAAATCTAATCCAGTTGTACATTTGGTTTAAGTGGTTCATGATTTAGTCCAACTGAGTCAGTTTTTCGACTTGGTTTAGTCCTGATTTGATCTTGATCTGGGCCTGGTGGCACTTTGAATGTCAGAGACCACACTATCTGCTGGCTCCTTTTCTAAAAGTAAGTCCAGTGTTTTACCTTTTTTAAGCTTGAATCAACCAACAGAGATTTAAATACTTCCATCCATCCATCCATCCATTATCTTCCACTTGTCCGTTGCCGGGTCGTGGGGGCAGCTGTTGGAGCTGCCCAGATCACATTGCACCAGCCCCTTATGGCTCCTCCTGCAGGTGGTGGGTCCACAGAAGGACGGCCTCATGATGTAGCAGGCCTGTTGGTCTCTCATAAGGAGCTTCTGAACCGCTCTTTGTCTGACCCGTCACCTAGGACCTGTTTGCCATGGGAGACCCTACCAGGGGCACAAAGCCCCCGACAACAGAGCTCCAGGATCATTCGGATTCTTTGAAACATTTCCAGAGGGAGGACCTCCCAGACCCACCTGTTCAGTATACAAGACTTCTTTTAGTACAAAGCAGTGCTTGCGTTTGCCTTTTACTCGGGATAAAATAGAGTTGGCCGATTTGTTCCCCCCCAAAAATCTTTGATTATCTAATAAAAAGAAAAAAAACATTCAATTTAAAACAAATAATTTCTAAATGTAAATATATTTTAAATATATATTGTTTTTAAAGTGCGTTAAAAGGCAATCACTGTAATGATGTAATGATAATGCCCAGCCCTAGGATAAAACATAGACTGTAAATATAAATAGACGTCTCCTCTTCACTCCTCCCCGTTTTCCACACGTTCGTGGGGGAAATCATGGTGGATTTACAGACTCCTCCTCCCCAGCTCTGACGAAGCATGTTCCTAAAAAGGGCATAAGGGCGGGATCTTCACTGTAGACTCGGCCCTTGTGTGACGTGTAGCTCGCGCTGCTCCAATGCTAACAGTCCGACCCTCATTAAGTACGAGATTTCTAATGGTTCTTACGAAAACCAGCCTGGTTTCTTTTATTGTAACTAACCCAGCATTATCACAGGAGGAATATCTAGCTGTAGAAAGTAAAAAAAAAAAAAAAGGCACCAGGCTCTGAAGTTGTTTTTAATGTGTCTAAAGTGCAATGATTTCTAATGGGAGACGAGTGGTTATATGGAGGTACTACAGCAATGGCAGAGACATGGCGGCCCCTAGTGTCATCGTCACAAAGCAGAGCAGCCAGCGGCCATTGGGGTAAAATCCCACAACGGAGCAAATTCTCTTACCCGGGTATAAGTGATATTTGTGTAGTTGAATTAAAGGAGACATTTCCAAAATCAACTTTATTGACCGTATTCAGAAATCCATTTTTCTTTGGTTGTTGCTTCTTCTACTGCAAAAGCTGTCTGATCTGTATTTCCTGGATTCTGTTAAGTACTTTTACTACAGTACTTTAATTAAGTGGAGGTTTTTGAGGATCTGTACTTTACTTGAGTAGTATTTGTGTCGACAACTTTCTGCTTTTACTCCACAGCAGATCATAAATACACTGACTGAGGAGGGTCCGCACCTGCTGAAACACCGTTATTACAGAGAACCAATGAAGGACCAGAGTAGAGTCAGACCTCTAGCCCAGAGAGCTTCTTTTGTTTACTCATATTAAGTAGCCATGTGCTCCGGGAGTACTTCAAAGTAATACTGTGAAGGCCTTTTCCACCGCAGCCCATCAAAAATGTCACCCCAAAAGATGAATGACTTTTAAACATTTGCCACTGCGGACATTTGAGACTGAACTACAGAGTTGAGATCTTCTGTCAATATCAAAACCTAAAAACATTCATACAAGCACACATGCTCCCCCCTCTATGACATATATGATTCTATTTATCCGCACGGTGAGGTCCGTCTGTTCCGCGCTGACCCCGCAGTGACCGCAGTCAAACTAAATCCTATCCCAGTGAATCAAATCCTCTCTGTTGAATAAGCTGCAACTTTGCAACTTACATGAATCGCGTCGGGCCTGTTTGATATTTCTGGGATTATTGGCCCATGTTTCTATAATTACAGTTTCATTCCATCTCGCTCCGTCCTGTAACAACGGGGTTTAACAGTTATTATTGTGCTGCATAGGGCGAGTAAGGTCGAAGTCCTGAGAGCCTGCTCCTGGGTTGGAACATGGCCCCGGCTAAGCGCATTGAAATGGTGGATTGGGGACAGGTGATAATGCAGGTTTGATTGGTTAAATAAATGTAAAAATGCATGACTTAACTCGTCAAAGGGAGTAAGATAGTAACACCTCACACTCCCCTCTTCCCCTTTAGTTTGTATGTGAAAGCTGAGCCACTTAAATGCACTGTGATGGGCAGACTGGGGTCAAATCTGTCCTCTGAGCGGTCGTCCCAGTTTGGCTGTGAGCAGCTGCGGCAGACACTGCTCAGTCTAGAGCTGTCACATTAGAATGAGGCTTATTAAACCGGGTCTACTGGCTCTGATTCAGCAGAACTTTGCTGATTTTCCTCGCACGCTGTGCAGTTTGTTAAACAGCTCAGAAAGAGGGTGCGGCTGTGTCCGTCGCCTCGCTCGCTCTCTCATGTCTCTTACTTTAGTTGTGGAACGCGTTCACAAACGCCACATTTATTGTCCATGGAAATGTAAAATCCTCGAGCAAAACTTTCTGAAGTTGCTCTGTTTGTCACGTTTACTATTAACTCTATCACTATTACTTACTTACCTATACAAAGCTGCAATCAATTTAATAAAAAATGTGTCCTGGGATTGTTCGAATGGTACCAGTGCAAAACCAGAACTAATAACGTCAAGTTCCATCCATCCATCCATCCATCCATCCATTTTCTTCCGCTTTATCCGGGGCCGAGTCGCGGGGGCAGCAGTTTCAGCAGAGATGCCCAGACTTCCCGATCCACACACACCTCCTCCAGCTGTTCTGGGGGGACCCCGAGGCGACACCAGGCCAGCTCGGAGACGTAGTCCCACCAGCGTGTCCCCTTGTCCCAATAGGACATGCCTGGAACACCTCCCGAGGGAGGTGACCAGGAGGCATCCGGAACAGATGCCCGAGCCATCTCCGCTGGCTCCTTTCGACGTGAAGGAGCAGCGACTCTACTCCGAGCTCCTCCCGGGTAATTGAGCTCCTCACCCAATCTCGAAGGGTGCGCTCAGCCCCCCTGCGAAGGAAGCTCATTTTGGCCGCTTGTATCCATGATCTTGTCCTTTCGGTCATGACCCAAATCTCATGACCATAGGTGAGGGCGGGAACGTAGATCGATCGGTAAATCGAGAACTTTGCCCCGACTCAGCTCCCTCTTCACCACGACAGACCGATACAGCGACCGCATCACTGCTGACGCCGCACCGATCCGTCTGTCGATCTCACGCTCCATCCGCCCCTCACTCGTAAACAAGACCCCGAGATACTTGAACCATGCCCTGGATTTGGAGGTGCTGATCCTCATCCCGGCCGCTTCATACTCGGCTGTAAACCGCCCCAGAGCAGCTGAAGGTCCTGATTTGATGAAGCCAACAGAACAACATCGTCTGCCAACAGCAGAGATGAGATCCTGCAGAGATGAGATTAACAAGGTTAAGGAACAAGGTTAAGTTCACACTTGGTAAATCCACATCATTCATTAGTCTGGATCACGTTCACAGGGCGCCGTTATGGCACTAACCAGCAGATGGCAGTGCGCCAGTGTTGGATGCACACATGGAAGTGGACCTTTGAAATGATTACTGCCGACTTTAACTGATGATTAAAGTTCAATGCAGTGATATAGGTGATTCTCTAGAGACTTCTCCGACATCAGCTTTTCCTGATCCCGTTAGATGCATGTCTCTTTGTCCATCCATCCATCCATCCATCCATCCATCCATCCATCCATCCATTTTCTTCCGCTTTATCCGGGGCCGGGTCGCGGGGGCAGCAGGTCTTTGTCCTCTATGCAATTGAAAACCGAATCGGGTTATGCAAATCCAGACTTTAACCCGGCGACCTGACACCATCCAAAGCCAAATGTGTTTCTAAAACTGTAGATCGTCACCTCTTCATAATAACGTTTTTCCCGAGTGTGTCTGCAGCCTTTTGAGGGATCAGTGCCTTCGAAGTCGGTGCACTGACATTCACCAGAAAAAGGCTCCTCTCGAATTCTAAATCTTAAAATCCGTGACAGAAATGTACATCATTTTCTACGACCAGAAGGGTTTAGAGGTTCGGACGGGTCAGACCCATGAAAGACCCATGAAAGATAATAGACTATGGTTGTGTTTGCTTGGAGTACAGGTACATAAGTATGAGGTTTAACACATTAGATCCTTGTCCAAATACTTTATACTTACTTTATACTCTGGATTTTGTTTGGATAACCCGGAAAATATGAGTAAAACAGAATATACTCACAAAAATTCTCATGAAAACAGAAACTTTTCTCGCTGAGGAATGAGAAATTCTGAGTTCAAACCTGCCTCTTCTTCTTGTGATTTTGTTGCAGAGAATGTATTCACAGGCAGCATCTCCCCTGAAAAAAGCTACATCCAGTAAAGGCAGCCCCATTTCCCCTTTAAACTTGGTACATTTTCCATTGGTCCAATAAGCTTAACCGCACAGTCCTCGTGTTTCTCTGTCTTCATGCATATTTGATCACACTCATTCAAATTTAACACCGGGAACACTGGGCCGTCCTCCTGCTCCCACGCTCCCCGTGTTTCCTCCTCCCCGGACACTCGCCAAGACGGCCGCCACACGGGCGCTTTACAACCAGCAAAACACCACATGTTCAATGGAGCCGTCTGATTGGTCCATTAGAGAGATATTTAACAGCCTATCAGCCAATGGAAGGGCTTTGTGTCATTAAAGATTGAGGAGAAGGTTCAAGTTTTTCCAATTGTTCGTTTTGGAGGCGAAGGACGACATCGGGTCAAAGGGTTTTGGATTCTGTGGCAATTAGGACATATGGATCTTTATTCAGGACCAGAATGCAAACGTTCAGAAACATTCTTTCACAATATCAGAAATAAATGGTGTGTCTGTTGTTGCAAACTGTTTAATGATTTTTTATTTATTTTTTAAATTGCACTTTTTGTCAAGTCAGTGATCGAGGATTTATCTTCTTCAAATCTTTTGTATATTTGTGAACTTCTGACTCAACAGTCATCATTTTCACTATTTATAGACTTGTCTCGTCAGCACTTGAAATGACTTGTTTTGTTTTTGTTGTGATTCATTTTGCAAAGACATTAAAGACCAATCCCATGATTGTCCCTGTTTTTGGACATTTGTGGGCATATTGCACTGAATATACTGTTCAAAACGATCAGTCTCACAGTATTACAGTCCCAAATCTGATATGTAAACGAGAGAAGACTGAATATATATAAGTATAAGTATATATAAGTAAACAACTCTGCTGCTGCTTATTCACTTTAGTTTGTGCTACTCATTTTGCACATGAGCTAAAATTAAGTAAGACTTAAAATGAGCATGTTATAGCATGATTGACCTTTTTGAAAAAGTGTATATCTAAAATGTAAACGAGTCTGGTCTTTAGACTTTTAGCATTTATGAGACAAAGCGTCTCGACTGCACGTGTTATTTTGCATGTGTAAAGGTTTAGAAAATCAGCCCCTTTGAGGTGTGTTATCAAGTGGTTGCTCATATTTTCATCTATTTACATGTGAGATTTAGGCCCTGATACAGTAACACAAACATATAACTATAATAATAATGCATCGGTTTTATATAGCTCTTTTATGGACACCCAGACACATTTTACTATGCATTATTCATTCACTCCATACTCGACGGTGGTGGTGGTGGTGGTGGTATGCTACTATTGTAGCCACAGCTGCCCTGGTGTAGACTGATTGAAGCGAGGCAACCAGTCATCACCACCCACTCACTCAGGCTTCCTGGTGCTCCCAAACGGTCCAACCAGGCCCTTTTCTGCTTAGCTTCTGAGATCTGACGGGATTGGGCAAAGCAAAGGCGGTCTGACCACAAATATACAAATGTCTCATCTGACCAAAGCTCCTTCTTCCACATGGAGCTGTGTCCTCCATATGACTTCTAGCAAACTTCAAACAGGATTTCTTATGGCCTCCTTTCAATAATGGCTTTCTTCTTCCACTCGTCCATGAAGGCCAGATTTGTGTAGATACGACTTATAGTTGTCCCATGTACAGTTTCCCCCAGCTCAGCTCCTCCAGAGTTATCTTGGGGCACTTGGTTGTATTTCTGACCAGTGCTCTCCTTGTTTGGTCTGTTAGTTTATGTGAACAGCCGTGTCTTGGTAAGTCTGCAGTGGTGCTTTACTCTTTCCATTTCTGAATGATGGATTGAACAGTGCTCCGGGAGATGTTTAAATCTTGGGAAATCTTTGTATAACTTAATGCTGCTTTAAAGTTCTCCACAGCTTTATCCCTGACCTCTCTGGTGAGCTCCTTGACCTTCATGATGTTGTTTAGTGACCAACACACTCTGACCACAGCTCTGAGGGCCTAAAAGAACAGCTGTAATTATACTGAGAGTAGATTACACACAGGTGGCCTCTATTTAACCGTTAGGCCAAGGTGTGAACATTCTGGAGTCATTAGGAATGTTTTAAAGGCAATTTAATGCACTCAGAAAATGCTGTATGAATCCTTATGCAAGCCCCACTTTTCACTTTTCTATTTTTTGAAAAATAACAGAATCATGTATCATTTTGCTTTCACTTCACAGTTGTCGGTTACTTGTGTGTGAACGTTCAGTAAAAAAAATCAAAATAAAATCTTTATGTTTAGGGTTATAAACATGACAAAGTGTGCAAAAGCTCAAGGTGTATGAATACTTACGAGAGGCACTGTACAATCTCCCAGTTTGCACTTGCTGTTGAGCACCTGCTTCATGATCCCTGACTGTGTAGGTCTAAGTTTTCCAAAGCACAGCCTTCTTAAGTGTTGGTTCTTAAGTATTGGTGACATCGAATCACCATCAAAACGATCAAACGATTGTGCCCTTGGGCGACTGGACCAAACCAGTGTGTGCTATAATCTTATTTTTCCTCAAATCCTCCTCGGTTGCTGAAGGCTGTCTGACCGATGCTGACGTCCATCCGTCTTCCTGAAGGCCGCTCCCACATGTCGCTGTCTGCTGTCCGTGTAAATATCCCCCTCTTCATGTTTACTGACGGGTTAGTGAAGGCCGCGGCATCGACAGGCGCTGACTGATATGTCCCCGTGTGCTCGCCGTACCGCAACATGTATGTTCTAGACCGGGCTGGCCTGACCCGGTCTGATTGGATGGCTCACTTTCTCCTTCACAGGAAGTACTGAACACAAGACGGAAGAAACTTTTAAAATGTACTCTTCCTTTTATTCATTTGCAATGGCAACGGCACTTTTTTGCCCCCTTTTCATCGTTTATAATATTAAATGTGATGATAAATACACTAGAGCAGGATGTTTTTTTTTTTTCCTCAGCCTCCCATTGTGTAGAATTTGACAATATGCTTTGTGTTCTTTGAGTATTTTACAGCGGTTTCCACATCTGTTGTGTGTGTCTGTAATGGATGGTTATTTTGGGGCTATCAGTTGAAGGGCCGGATTTGGTCCCAAGGCTTAAAGGAACAGGCCACCATTTTTACATACTGAGATTTGTTCTTGCCTGAGCTTAGACAAGTTGATATGTACCGTGGAAGAGTGTGGTAGCTTCCAACTTCAACCCTGTTTGGAGCTATAGGAATATGCTAGGAGAGGCTAAATGCTAACAACATCTTTGGTCTTTGTGCATGACTGAGGACACGCACAAAGACCAGACAGCTACGCATCAACTCGTCTAAGCTCAGGTAAGAACATATCTCGGTAACACTTTACATTACGGGCCGGTAAATCCGTGGTACTTACAGTGGTAATTACTAATAATGACAGTGGTACGTATTGTGGTACTTACAGTGGTACTTACAGTGGTAATTCTAGGCACTTATTGTGGTACTTAAACTGGTAAGTACTAGCATTTACAGTGTTAATTCTAGGTTCTTGTTGTGGTACTAAAAGTGGTAATTACTAGTATTAGGGTTAGTGGTTAGGATTAGGGAGACATAGAGTTACCACTGTATCTCTCATTACTAAGAGATACAGTGGTAATTACAGTGGTACTTCTTGGTACTTATTGTGGTACTTAAAGTGGTCATTACTAGTAATTAGTGTTAGGGGTTAGGGAGACAGAGTTACCACTGTCTCTCTCATTACTAAGAGATGCAGTGGTAATGCTCTTAGTAATGAAGGTTGTACTTCTATTTACTTTAAGTGATAGTTTCTAGTAGTTACAGTGATACATCTATGGTACTTATTGGTAATTCAAGGATAGGCCTACTACAGCAGCAATTCATAGGTAGTAAATGTGGTGCTTCTACATACAGAAGTCATTTCTAGGATTGTGTGACTATAAAACAACATAAATCAGCATTAGAGAAAACAAGAAGTACAACCTTCATTACTAAGAGTTACCACTGTATCTAGAAGTACATACCTGGTAATTCTCACTATAGTATCCTTTAAGTACCACAATAAGTACCTAGAAGTACCACTATTATTACTAGTATTTACTACTGTAAGTACCACGATAAGTATCTAGAATTACCTCTGTAAGTACCAAGGACTTACCGGCCCGTAATGTAAAGTGTTGCCCATATCGGAATATAAAAAAACGGTGGCCTGTTCCTTTAACGTTGCCTAAAGCTGTACTAGAGTGTGTTACATTGCATGAGAAGGTCAGTTGTTAATCAGGTGTTTCAGTGTGGTCTTCCCTGACCCTCAGAGCTGCTGAAGCTCGCTGGGAAATCCCATTGATGCTCTATGGAAAATAAATGGTGAATGGTCACATTTATATAGCACCTTTCTACCTGCTTTAGGCGCTCAAAATGCTTCACATCAAGGAACCACTGACGCATTCACACACCAGTGTACACAGACAAAAACACACTAACATTAGCATTAGCATTAGCTGCTGTCACTGAAGCTATTGACACCAACATGACAGGGATGGACTTTATTTCAGTCATGGACGACATGTTTCATGGAAGCTTTCAAAAGAATGTACTTTAGTGGACAAGATACTTCTGCCGAGAGTAAAAAGTGTTTTCTGGCATTAGCTCCTCCTGCTTTAGCTGCTATTAGCCTCAAACAGCTACATCATGACACAAACACAACAGCTCAGAGTTAGCACTAATGTGGACCTGGTTTCTGTGTTTAGTCCTAGTTTAGACCTGGTTTAGACCCAGGTTTGCTTTGTTTAGTCCACGTTTTGTTTTGTTCCAGGTTTAAACCCTGTCGGAGCAGTGTTGGAGCGACTGTCTGGACTTGGTTTAGTCGCTGATGAGTCAACAGTCTAAGTCTAGTTTGTAATAATGTAGGGTACAGTGTTGATAGTTGCTACAGGTTCATGCAGATCCATGAAATTAGAAAATATCTCGAGCTTCTCCTGTTTGAGCCGCCACTGGAGAACCATTCACGCAAACAAGACGTTCTTCACCTAAGTGTGACCCAGATAATGTTTAAGGGGAGACACTACAGGCAAAACTCAAATTTTTTCAGTTTTCAGGTTTTGGGCCAAATTTGTCTCTGAACATACAAGCTTTCACCCGGAAACAGAAAATATGCCTAATCTTCACAATAACATGTTTAAATATTGCGCTGATTCAATGTTCCCCCATAGACTTATATGGGAGAATGCAATTTCAAGGGCCTTTTTCTCCAAACACATTTTTCTGTCATTGTGGCGACACTATGTCCACGTCAGTCGGACCTAAAGACTTCACATTTTCCAGCAAACAATATTTGGAAGATTTTTTCAGAGGGATTTTTAGTTATTTAATCCCTTAAGCCCCATTTATTGAGTTTTGAATGTCAAAAAAAAAAGGCGAAAATTGAATTTTTACAATTTTTTCCACTAAAAAGCAGCTTATTTTAAAACTAAACAAGAAATCCAAAATCCCCTCTGAAAAAGTCTTGGCAACTCATTCATCAATAAAATGAAACCATACATTTGAATGTAGCTCTATCCATTATTCAGATTTCGTCGCCAAAAAGATGGGAAATTTGGGGCATTTTTAGGCATAAAACACCTTGTTCTTATATGAAAAGATAAAATAACAGAAAACTTGCAATGTATTATTTTCTTACATTTATGCCAGTGATCGACAGCAACAGTTTCAAATTGATATCTGTAAATATACATTTTTTCCCTATTCGCCTGCAGTGTCTCGCCTTAACCCACTGTGGTCCAGGTGCAGACATGGACCACGTCTGAGCCACTTCTCGGTCCGACATTCCGCCGTGCAGTGTGTCTCTCTCTGTGCTGACGGAAGTGTTTGTTGTTTTCGCGCAGAGCCGCAGCTGAAGGGCATCGTCACGCGGCTCTACTGCAGACACGGCTTCTACCTGCAGATGCTTCCCGATGGAACCATGGAAGGCACAAAGGACGAAGGCAGCTCCTTCTGTAAGTCAATGCACACAGCTTGAACATCCCACTTCATCCCACCATCAAACAAATATCATGAACTGCACGCAAAGCAGCTTTTGCTTTGACACAACATCCCGCGGAGACTTCGTTCAGGTTCGTGAAGCCCCCAAAAAAACGATATACGACTCCCTCACAAGTGTGGAAAACCAGAATAGTGAGGTCTCAGTGCCAGAAAGTGTCCCAAAACTACACTAAGAGGTTCCCTACAACGGCAGAGAGCTGAACAGAGGGACAGTGCGGCTGGAGGGGACATTGGTGCGTGACCGGTCACCATGCCTTGGCGGAGGTATTGAGTCAGAGACGTTCCCATCGGTTTGTGGTCGATACTGATTTACGGGCTGTCAATGGTACAGTGAAGGCGTCCGCGCTGGTAATCCGACGAGACGAGATAAATGATGTTGTTGGGGCTGGGGGGGGGGGGGGATTCTGAATTTGCAGATTTTACAGAGCCTCACACTGATAAACACTTTCAAAGTAAATTTATGGCTTCTGCTTTGCTCGCTCGTACATATCCATTTATTTTTACGTGACACTAGTGGTCATGTGTCTTGAAAAATGGTGTTAGCTTCAAGTCAATCCGCACAGGCGAGTTTGCCACAGTTTCCAGTCGCGGTGAGTCTTCCTGGGAAGTCGCACAGCTATTCACAGATTATGAAAGTGTAGAGAAATCGGCCTCTAAACTTTTGGGCTGTTCTCACCTCTCTGCTGCTGCTCGGAGTGACAATAGGGCTCATTTACATCTCATTTAGATAAGCCATACCCGCTTCCCCCGTAACACTGTAAAGCACAGGGGGGAGAAAAGGAAAAAAAAGCAAGAAAATGTGCCATCAAAGAAAAAAAAATAGGTTTCCAAACAGATAATATATAAATGTCTCTCGCATAAATCCACTTCCCATAGAGCCTACCTCTACAGCAACTAGCAACACAATGACAACTAGCAACTTTATCCCAACACACACACATTTGACCAGAGGGAAAGAAGAACGCACACACGGTCATTAGTGCCATGAGCAATGACTCCGTTATATTATCTGTGACGAGCACACACAGCTTACGACCAAAAGCAAAACACAAAAAAATCCAACCCACTGAACACACTACGTTAGCTTACAGCACAACAATGGCCTCATCAAAAAGCAAGCAAACATGATGGCACAGCGGCCACCAGCGAAGATAAACAAACTTTCACTCCCACGTCTGAAGCAACCTTTGCGGGCCTTCTGCTCAGTAAACTCATGATCAAATCCATTTTTTCACACTCAGTTATTTTCAATGTAGAGTTATGCAAATCTGCGCTACATCCTTCTGTCTTAAAACACGCTCTGAAGGTGCGTTGGCTTGGGAAACGTAGTGATCAGCAGGGGGCGCTGTGCATGCTTACAGCCAGAGCATCGTCAGTTGCACTGGAAAAGTTAGCCTGGAAAAGTTCACTGGTTTCACGCAGAAAAACAAGCTTCTGCAGTAGTATTCCAGCGTTAGCAGCAGGGCCTCTGTCTGACGGGGAAGTGTTGCATAATAATGAGCCACACACACACAATGACACAATCCCACGGCGTGTGCTCTTTCTCCGATAAAACAAGACTTTTTCAGCCTGAGAATTAACGCTTTTAAATATACCAATACTGATATCTATATTATGGTGGGGGGGTATTATGCAAAATTGACTTTTTCAAGCTTCACATCATGTTATTATGTCATGCCCATTTAAACATGGCTGAAGTGTTGCCTTGGCACATTCACATATTTTTGAGTAATCTGTAAAAACTCTGATGGCGGCCATTTTAGGGATAGGTTTGCCTGAGTCCTCCTAGGAACGCCCCCACCTCCTGGAGACGCCTCCGAGCTTTCGTCACCAGCCGAGTAACCAACCACTGCTCCTCAGCAGAACCCCCTCCCCACTGATGCCACAGACAGCGTGTGGAGGGGCGTGTCGGAAAGGGTCAGAGGTTCTTAAAGAGACAGAGGCCTATTTCAAGACATTCACTACAGCCATTTTGAGAGAGCAATTTTATACAAGGCAGTTTTTTCTAATTTACTGCATTTACAGACCAACAGAAGGTTTGGTCATCATTGTAGTGTGCTATAGACTGGTGCTATGTGATTGAAAAAAGCATAATACCCCCTCTTTAAGAAATAGCCTCGCCATGAAGCTACGTGTCCTCCGCTGATGTTTGTCCAGCTCCGTTTCTTCATGCTAAATAGCCCTTGAAGTTACAGATTCCCACATAAATCTGTGGAGAAATGTTGAGTCAGCGAAAGAACCAAAGACCTTACTGTGAGTATTACTGTGAGAGTTTTTGTTTTGTTTTTGTTTCCAGGGGAGAGTGTGTATGTGAAGAGAGTAAACTGGCTAGAAAGCTTTCATGTTTCTTCTACAGAGTTACTAATGTTGTTTAACTAACGGACTAATACCATGGCGATGGTCTGTCCTCTCTTACACCATATATATCTCTTCACAGTTCCATTTTCTTCTTGTTTAATTTGCAGATTACAAAAGGACAGATCCGTATATACTGTATATTTTTTACAATACTTCACCCCCAAGGTTTGTATCGCAGTAATTGAAATTTACACTCATCTGTAATGTCGAACTATGCTGGAAGCAAGATCTGCTCATTTCTGTATTATCCAACCTGTCACGCACCAATTGTTTCTGGGACACCCGCCATTACTCCCCCACACGCACTACAGAGGGCGAACACGGGTCACTCTATCAGAGCAGAAATACCCGGAGTAACCCCGCCACTGCCGGAAAAACCTGCAAACTCCGCTTTTCTCTCCAAAAGTTGTGCGAAAGGGAGAAAGAGCCGGGGATCACCCATATTACAGTATTGATTTGCGGGGCCAGAGGTGAGGAAGGTGGGGTGATCATCGGCGGTGTCTGCCCCAGGGGAAGGTGAGCTGAGCTTGGGCAGCTCTCCCGACCAGAGCGTGCGTGGGGAAGTGAGCCGAAGGATGCGGAGGGAAGCAAGAATTTGTGCAAACGCAAATCTTAGTCATCTCCGGCAAAGGGCTGCAGCAAACATTACGTAACGGTAAAACAGCGCGTGACGCGGAGATGCACTTTTTAAAAAGTCGGGGTAGGGAAATATGTGAAGCTTTGCATGTGGTGAGGAAACTAGTCATGGTAGGGGTGCCCATAGTGCGGCACAGACTGACACCTGTGCTCCTTTGTCCTTTGATGATTTTTAACCATATCATTTACTCAAACAATAAATATCTTATACTTATGACCTGACCCTCAGGCAAAGCTCTGGGCCCCTGGGACTTGCCTTTGTTTCCATATGACTGCGGTCCACATCCCGGCCTCCTCGGCTCCTCAGATGAATACCGATGGATCTTAAAGGTCACTGATGGACGGACAGACATCAGCAGTGCCAGTCGTTCTGAACAAATATATACAAGTCACTTCAAGTAGATTTGAATTTTAAATTAGAAGGTAATGTTGGCCCTTCTGGAGCCGCCATCTTAACGTGGTGGAGGGGTTTGAGCACCTGAATGATCCTGGGGGCTCTGTTGTCGGGGGCTTCGTGCCCCTCATAGGGTCTCCCATGGCAAACAGGTCATGGGTGACGGGTCAGACAAAGAGCGGTTCAGAAGACCCTTATGAGAGACCAACAGGCCCGGGTTGAATTGTGAGGCCGTCCTTCTGTGGACCCACCACCTGCAGGAGGAGCCATAAGGAGCTGGTGCAATGTGATTTGGGCAACTCCAACAGCTGCCCCCACGACCCGGCAATGGAAAAGTGGAAGAGATGGATGGATGGATGGATGGATGGAAGTAATGTTGGCTAATATAAAGGCTAAAATGGGCATTTTACATTCAAACAAACACATTTATTTAGAAGCCATTCAAGTTTCACATTATGTTTAGACCCGTTAAAAGACAAAAGCACCAGTAGCAGCACATGGCTAATTATTATGCATAAACACAAAAGTGCACACCTCATCTCTGCTGTTTTTAACAGCTGCGGAGTGTCCTCAGTGGCTGTTATCAGTTGTAGCTTGGTGATAGCATTAGCGATAGCATTAGCAATAGCATTAGCGACAGCATTAGCGACAGCATTAGCGATAGCATTAGCGATAGCATTAGCAGCGCTGCAGTAAACCTGCAGGCTGGAGCCGCTGCAGATTCACAGTCGTCTTTTGGGGGATCATTTAAGGAAGTCATTTACCTGAGCTTAGATGAGTTGATACATATCTGTCTGGTCTTTGTGCCCGTGGAAGAGCGTGGTGGCTTCCAACTTCACCCCCCGTTTGGAGCTATAGGAATACATTGGGAGAGGTCAAATTCTAACAACATCTTTGGTCATTTTGCATGACCGAGGGCACGCACAAAGACCAGACAGGTACACATCAACTCGTCTAAGCTCAGGCAAGAACATATCTCAGTATGGAAAAACAGTGGCCTATTCCTTTAAATCCGATGCAGTCCAATCCTCTCAAAATGCCTGGACTGAGTATCATTAACAGCACTGAATATCGAGACATCTCTTTGCACATCACAAACTGCCCAAAGAATGAGATCAGTTGACTCCCTGAACATCCTGAATGACCAGGTTATTCGATCAATGGATTTCTTCTTCCCTGTTGACAAGATGACAATGGCAGGATTCATGGGGCTCACGATGTGAAAGAGTGGCTTTTGCAGCATGAGATGGATTGGCCACCACAGAGTCCAGCTCTTACCATCAGTCTGACCATGTGGTGCACATGGAACAGTCTCTCTCTAAATGGGAAGAAGACTTTCTAAGAGCGCGGAGTCCAGCATGTTCCTCTAAAAATCAACCGTGCTGCAGTGGAGAGGATGACCAGCACTAAGCTCCTGGGTGTGCACATCACAGAGAACCTCTCCATGGACCACTAGAGTGTCAGGATTAACCAATTGCTTCACAGCCAATGATGGTGGCACAAGATGTCCTCGCTTTAACTTCTGGGGGAAACGAAATCAGGAAACATTGACCGTTTGCTGTTTTTAAAAATACACCATTATAGGAGCTTTAACCTTAGTGAATGACTTTAAAACAGCATTTAAAACAGTTTGTGCCACTACATTTCAAATCAAATTCTCCCAGTCCTACAGGTTGAGGTTTAATGCCGCGGTAGTCTCCCGGGACACCGTGCAAGAGATGACAGCTAAATCTGTAAAACACTTTGATTCGTTATTCATCCATGCCGGCTGCGCTGGAGTGATTGACATGAATGGACTCCTGCTCCTGCCTGAACAGAAAGTAAAATGCTTTGTGTGCATGTACTATACTTCAGCGGACAAGCGAGAGGTCTGTCGGCTACAGTCAGTCTCTCCGTGTCAGAAAACGCTACTTTGCTGTACAATAATGGAGCGTTTTTGTAGGCTGAATACAGAATACCACCCCCCTTCTCTGATACATGTCAGCACAATATAATCTAAAACCTAAAAATGTGATATTTGTGCATACAAATTAAAAAAAGAAAGTAAATCACCAATGACAGATATCAAACAGTGAAACAAACAAACAAAAGTAATCCAAGTAGTCCAAATTTCATAATAGGTCCTGTAAGTATAACTTTTTCCTAAATTGTACGGCAAAAAATACCAGTTCTTACGTGATTTAAACTGATGAAATGTTTCCATTAAAGCAACAGGCCACCGTTTTTTACATACTGAGATATGTTCTTACCTGAGCTTAGACAAGTTGATACGTAGCGGTCTGGTCTTTGGTCGTTTTGCGTGACTGAGGACACGCACAAAGATGTTGTTCGCATTTCGCCCCTCCCAGTGTATTCCTATAGCTCCAAACGGGGGTGAAGTTGGAAGCTACCACGCTCTTCCATGGGCACAAAGACCAGACAGGTACGTATCAAAACGTCTAAGCTCAGGTAAGAACATATCTCAGTATGGAAAAAACGGTGGCCTGTTCCTTTAAAGGTGGCTAATGACTGTATATAATATAAAGTCGAAATTCAACCGCATACACAGCATTAGCGCATGCCGCACCGCCGCCAGAGTCACAAGCAGGACAGCCCAGAGTTGAACAGGACCGGATTTAACTTTCCCTACACTTTTCCGTGGAAATGAACACCGCTTGCATGCGGCACTCGCCTCAGCTACAACACACGGCGTCAAAAACGACAAAACTTCACAATCCCCACGTTTTGCAATGTGACATTTAAAAATCTTATCAGACAAAAACAATCATGCAATACCAGGCATAAGGAGTAAGAGACGGGCTGGACAGGATTCCTTAACAGCCTGGAGTTCCCTCTATAGGCAGCCGTGGGTAAAACACATGATGGAGCAATGTCAACGAAGTCAGATAGACGAGTCAGGGGATGGATTACAGGTTTAAACATGTATTTTTGTGTTCCCTTTATTATTATATCGTACTCATTTTTCTCCATGGTTACATTTGAATGAATTTTGGTCCATAATGCGTTTTGCTCTCTTGTCTCTGTCCTGAAGTGCTCCTCTCCTGTTCCTGTGGGACAGCGCTAACATCCCACTGCAGGCAGGTCATGGACAGACATTAGAGGGGACAGCGGACACCCCTGTCTCATCCCCCCCGTCCGTCCCGACACAGATGGCCTTCTCCCCGACAGCAAAGTGTCTGAACATGGCTTTTAAAAGGAACTGAGGTTAGCAGAACAATCCCTAAGAGGAGGACGAGGACAAAGGACAACCTCGGAATAGTTTTAGGATGTCCCCGCAGGGCTTCTGTAAGTAGGGAAGAGGAGGCTGGGAGCAAGACACGAAAATGGGGAAAGTGTGGAATGAATAGAATAAGGGAAAAGATTAAACTTACAAAAGACTATGGCTGTTTCTCAGTTCCAAAGATTCTTGGAGTAGTTTTAATCTCTTAATGATTTTAATCAAATACATCAGTTTAATTTTCTGTTCATTATTTTTCATATTTATGTTTATTCCACACAACAAATGAGTTTTCTGGTAGATAAGCCTCAACACAGGGCGGAACGGTAGCGCAGCGTTGAGCTAGAAGCTAGAAGGTCCTGGGTTCGATTTACACCTGGACAGGGCCCCGCTCTGTGTGGAGGTTTCCCTACCACCATTAACATGTGAAATAGGTGAATCCCCCAGCCTGGCTCCACATCTGGAGATGGGTCCCAGATGTGGGTCCCACATGTGATGTCAGAACCCTCAAAGGTGACACGTTCAAAGCTCTAACAACGAAGAAAAGAAAACAATGCAACATCAATTTGTGCTCAAACTAGTACTGCTGCTGCCCACTGCTCCTTACGGGTCGTCCCAGTGGTGACGAGGGAGGGGTCAAATGTACAGTTGTTGTATAATGACAAATAAAGCGCCTTACCCTTAAAGCAGTACTAAGTAACATGTTTACCTTAATAAATCCTTCCCGTAGTCCCTGTGGGGGTAATGCAAGTGTTTATGGGATGATTGGAGGGTCTTTCATCTCCCCCTGGTGTCTCTGGACAGAAAACCATGTTTGCAACTTGACTGCCACCGGTGCGGAGAAAGCCATACACACTAATGTAATCACGAAGAAGAAGCTAACATGCTAACGGGCAAAGCTAACTGCGGGCTAACATCACTTTAAACAGTATTTACAGCAAAGTTTGAGTGAAAAAAAATATTTCCATTGTATAATTGGATGCACAGTAGCCCTCTCTCCCTTCGCCTTTCCTGTCTACTCTCCAAGACAATTAATAAGTTAAAAAATCGTAACTTGCTACTACACCTGCAGTTGCACTTATGGCCTCCAGGGGGAAGAGTTACTTAGTACTGCTTTAACACAAATGACAACAGAGTCCTACGACATGAAGAAGAAAAATCGGTAACACTTCCTTTGACACTACCCTTGATACCACAAACCACATAAAGTACAATGTAATGTGCTTTGCAACAATGTGTAATAAGTTGTACCAACAAGTTACATACACAACGGAATAATGTGTATTAGTATTCTGCTGGTACATAATGTAATAAGACATAAGACCCAAACTCTAGTCCTAACCTTAAAGGTATGGGAGAGGAGACATTTACACACAATTTTAAAAACCTGGCTGCATGAGAATATTGTATTGTGTTCTTCAATAAATATGTATTATTCAAAAGATTAACAATTTGTTATCAAGGTAGCCTACACGAGCCGGCCACAATAGCATCCTCACAATCGGATTAACATTGAAGTTGTCAAGGAGTGAATCAGAAACAAGTATAGAGGCTACACAGACATATCCTTTACGAGGAGCTCACTGTCTGTTGGACAAACAAAGGTCTCTCGTTCATCCTGGCCTATGTTTTAGTGGAAACCGGAGAACCCGGAGAAAACCTACGCAGACACGGGGAGAACATGCAAAGGCCCTGCCCTTGGAATCGAACCAGGGACCTGCTAGCTGTGAAGCACGAGCACTAACCACTGTGCTACCGAGCCGCACATGGATTTTGTCTGTGCAGCTCCTGATGTGTTCAGTCACCTAAAGCATATACTTATTACACACTATAGCCAAGAAAAAGGCCAGGCAGCTCAGGACCGACCGATGTCTCACTGCAAAGTTAGGTGAAAAGTTGACACCCCTGAAGTAGGATGTCCTCCGGATGAATAAAAAATGCTGAAGCTTGTGCACAATCAAACCCGTCTGAATAAATCGAACCATTGACCTGCATTCCCTTAGTGGTCAACGTACAACTTTATATGTTTTTGACTTTACATGTTTACTGATTAACAAAATACAGTCATCTCCAAAATCAAACAAATTTCAGCGACCAAAGCATCCGTCTTCAGACTCTTTAGCTTCTTAAGCGAACGCCATTGCTGAAAAGTATATCCCAGACAGACAGATCGGCTCAGTTGTTTTTTTCTGCCATTGTTGCTCAACTTCGAACACATGAAGACTATCTACGAAGAGTCACAGCAGCAAACTTACAGTGAATGAGTTACGCTTGGGGCCTAAGTAACGTCCTCCGGGGGACATGTGCAAAATGTTTGACTGAGAAACTAGTAGTGGTAGAAGTCTATTGGCTAATGTTTTCCAGGCCCCACCATGGCCACAGTTTATGGATACATAGCACATTACATTGCACATTTAGTTGGGTACAATGTCTCAAGCTAAACACTCTAAGTCGAAAGTCATTATACTATTTACATTGACAACAATCAGCAACAACTGTTAGAGATTTAACAATGGTGTTCGAGGGGATAGATGAAGGATGGCTGAGACTGGAACCTGAGCACCACAGTCAAGGCTGCGACAGAGATAGTACGACTTTACAGCTTGACCCAGTATGATAAATAGCGATTTAATGTTATCCTCTAACAACAACAACAACAAAAATCTTATTACTATTAGTGTTTGGGACGGTAGTGAGCAGCTGGCACCCTCTGTTGCCTACTTCATCAGTGTCGCCCCCCGCTGGTGGGAGGTCAGGCCGCGTTCCCAGCCTGTGTGCGGTCTTATGTAATGGCACTGACAGGCAGGGGCGTAGCACCAAATTCTGGGCCCTAGGTACAAACTATCTTTTTGGACCCCCCTCATATTTCAGTTCTTTAACCACATACCAGTGGTTTGACAGTGCAGTTGATTTATTTTCTATTCTAACTTTATTATATACAGATCAGTCCTGGATACTTAGTTCATCGTTTTGTTTTTGTTTGTTGTGTAATCGATGTTTGACTTGAAATTTCATCTGGATCGGCTTCAGTTACAGAAATTGAATAACCTTCAATCCCAGTAGTGATATAGATATTTAAATTGGTAGTGGAATATTCTGCATGATGATTATTAGCAGACCACATTAAACAGGACGACTGCACCAGGGACAGAGGATATTTGTGCTGGGAATAACAAATGTGTGACTTTAAAGTAGGCATTAAAATGCTATTTTGCAAAAAAGAAATCTTATACTCTATGTTGTCTCATGAACAAAATAGCTCAAGGGCTTCAGCCTCATTTAGTCTCGCTCCATATTTGAAGCCGGCTGAACCATTTGGCACATTTTTAAATTCATCCATCATTATTGTTTGTGCAAAATTCTGTCTAGCAACCGTTGTATTTCAGCCCGGTTGTGTTCAATTCTTATAGTATCAATTATGAGGAAATTTAGAAAGTACAATACAGCACGCTTTTTGCAGCACTTTTTAGGGCCCCCACCTTGCTCTGGGCCCTGGGTACACAGCACCCTTTACCCCCCCAGTTCGACGCCCCTGCTGACAGGGAATGGAGAAACCTGCCGCTAACACCCGGGGGAGGAGAATCATGAAGTATTTGAGAGAGCCGCATCTGTGTCTTTGCTAATGACAGTGTTTTCTTTCAAATAATTTCTTTTTTACAAGCCATAACTTCAAAAATCAGGATTATTTGTGTCCGCGATCTTGTGCTTTTTATCATGACCCAGATCTTATGACCATAGAAGAGCCAAACGACTCAGCTCCCTCTTCACCACAACGGTCTGATAAAGTGACGGCATCGACTTCGCACCGATCCGTCTGTCGATCTCACACTCCATCCATCCCTCACCTGTGAACACGACCCCGAGATGCCTGAACCTCTCCACCTGAGGCAAGGACTGTCCACCGATCTGAAGAGGGGAAGCCACCTTTTTTCCGGAAACAAATACATTAAAAGGGGCCTCATGGCAATCAAGTAAATCTATTCCAAGGGTAAGTCTTCTGCTGCAAGAGAGACGACTGAAAGTTTTATGCAAATCCACATTCTGCTATAGTTTGCAGAAGTCTCCAAAATCTGACACAAATTTATGGACAACAATTCTACTGAGATCAAAATATCAAAAATACATTAGTGACTTACATTGTCTAAAAGTGCAGAGGAGTTGCTGTCAGTGCAATTTACAAAAACGGATTCTTGGACATCTTTACGGCAACTTGGACGAGTGTGAAATGTTGGAAAGGACAAAATATGCATCATACAACAAAAGACTGAGACAAAGATGAAGTGTTGGGATTTTAACAGTATTGAAGGAAAGGAGCAAATGTGGTTGACAAATGAGGACGGCGCGTCGGAGCGGATCCGATAAAACGGTGTCAGTTTTCAAACGGAGGAGATGAACGAGAACGATGGACCGACCCAGGAAGCAGAAGTTGAGTAACATGTGGGAGAGGAGGCACATCACAGGGGAAATCAGCCCTGGGAAGGCTTACAGCTCATCCAGCAAACTATCGAACGCTCAAAGACGCTGACTGATGCCGAAAGGAGTTCTTTTGGAAACCATGGCAGGGTCCGGGTTTTGAATGAAAAGTAATGTATGTGTGTGGAGAATGAGTTCTGCTGTAATGAAAAGGAAGCTGAGACAAGGATGTGATGTGGATTATCTCACAGCCTCGGTGAGGACACAAATAAAGCCCCGTCAGAATGTGCAGAGGCAACGGTAGAGACAAATCTAGAGCTTCAGTGGTGTTCATTCTGCAGGTGGTGCTGTTCAGTGCAAGTACAGAGATTTTCAAATATCATCGACGGGACTATGTTGGTGGACTTGGAGGATTCACTTTTATCTTCAGAAGCTTCTCCCTCTTATCTTCTACTAAGGTGTTTTATTTGTCAGTATACAGCTGCAGTACAATGCAATTTGTCCTCTTCATTTGACCCACGCTTTGATGCTGCTGGGGCGACCCGTAAGGAACAGGGCGGACTCATGTCCACATCTGGCTGTAGTCAAAGTGTTTGTCTAATTTCAGTGTCTAGACTCTTGATGGACAACCAATTGGATCGTCCAGCTCAGCGCTGGTGACATTTTTTGGGTCGTCCACTTGACTTTTTTGCTCCATAAGCCTCTAGATTTGACTGAGTTACTGCGTCCCACCTCAGCAGTGATGGCAGCTGCGAGAGGCCCCGCTTACGCAACTCAGAAACCAGAACACGCTCAAAACAAGAACGCTTTTTACCTTTACCTCAGGACGTCATGACAGTGTGAATACCTAACAGAAAATGACACTAAATCCTTTTAAAGACATGTCCTAAACTTTTGATCAGCTTTAAAAACACACAATTTTAGTTTTTTTTATTGTTTTCAATAAAATATTTAGTCAAAATATTTTTGGTCTCACTACCATTTCTTCTTGTATTGAAGTTCTGCTTGGAACCTTGATAAGATGTGAATTTTTCCAATTTTCCAACAGTTCTTAAACATTTGATTGGGACTGGGTCAATGTGGGTGACTGTTTTCCTCTGTAGTCCCTGGATACAAAATAAATGAATAATTCACGTTCCATAATAAACTATAACAACAATATTACAATGCTCCCCAATACTCCCCCTGCATTAAACCCCATTCACAATCCGTCTGAGTCAGACAGTTGCTCCAAAAGTGCGTCCTCTCCCCAAACTATTTGAGCCTAAGCGATCCCAGATTGGCTCTTGCCAGATGAATGGCTTTTGCCTTGGTACTCTGGCCATTCTCCTTGTTCTGACCATCTGATCATTGGACAAATGTTTTCAGTGGTGGAGGTGCTACAATATAAATGTTATAAACTATCTTTATTCTGGGCAAGGACAAAACGTGCAGTCATTATGTCCCATAAAATTAGCCTGGCACCCAGAATGACCCCCTCAGTCTGGGCAGGGCGCTCGCTTTTGCTGCTAGTGTTTTATGATGCGAACATGGACAGGGGACATGGGGGCTTCCGTGACTATAAAGGGGGTCGCAGTAACAGTTTGGTGTGAAAACACCAAACTCATGTTAACCGAGTTTGTGCTGCTCCTGAAGCGCAATACCACTGCACACCACAGGGTGGCTTTCGGAGATCTGACTTTAGATTATAATCAGCATAAAAATGGCATCTGAGGCCAGAATATTTAAGGTGAAGTTTTGTGAATCTGTGGAGTCGGAAAAGAACTTATTGGTCTTAAGAGAATTTATGGAACTTTTTAATTTGTATAATGTCAAACACATTTTATCACTATCTTACACTTGAAACTGCAATACAATCCAAAGCAGCTGAAACAAAATATCCAGTAGTTTCACATCCTGATTCTCACACAATCTCACCATAAGCCCCTCCCCCCTCCCCTTTGCTGCACATTGTGGCTGTAGTAAAGCTATGGCGAGTGTCAGGAGAGCATTTCCTGGTCTTGGTGCCCGTGGAAGAGCTTGGTCGCTTCTAACGTCACCCCCTGTTTGGAGCTATACGAATATGCTGGAAGAGGCCGAATGCTAACAACATCTTTGGTCTTTTTGTGTGACTGAGGGCACGCAGTTCTTCCATACTGTGATATGTTCTTACCTGAACTTAGAGGAGTTGATGTGTACCTGTCTGGTCTTTGTGCCCTTGGAAGAGTGTGGCCGCTTCCAACTTCACCCCCGTTTGGAGCTATAGGAATACATTGGGAGAGGCCAAATGCTAACAACATCTTTGGTCATTTTGCATGACTGAGCACACACACCCGAACATATCAACTCGTCTAAGCTCAGGCAAGAACATATCTCAGTATGTAAAAATGGTGGCCTGTTCCTTTAAGGTTAGGGATATTATATTGTGTACCTAAAAAAACTACAAATACATATTATTCCATGGTGTATCGAACCCATAGGTATAAATTATTACACATTGTTACAGAGCTCATTACATTGTCCTACATTTAGTTAGGAACTATGTATCAATGGCACTGTAAAGTAAAGTGATACTTATATTATCACATTTTATGTAAGTAAGAGTATAATATATTCCTTAGTTACTGAAAAAAGTAACAAATCATATTTTAGTAACTCATTACTTTGTAATATGTTACGCCTAACACTGGAGCAAGCCCTTATTATAGGCTATATCAGTGGTTCTCAACCTGGGGGTCGGACAAATTTGGGGGGGTCGCAAAATCATTTAGATAAAATGTACATATTTTCATTAGCAAATAATCTAATGTTTTATTGTAGCACGTGTTTGCTATTGTACCAGAGGGCCATTATTTGTTAGGAGTTTCATGAATTTTATTTCAGCCATTTGTTTTTTTTCTTTGTTTTTTAAGAATTATGTAGGCTAATTTTTTTCACGGTGTGACCAGGGCGGAGGGTCACGAACCGCTTTACCTGTTGTAATGGGGGTCACGGCTCGAAAAGGTTGAGAACCACTGGGCTATATGCAGGCAAGCATTATGGGACTTTCGTGTGGCTCCTCAGGCACTGCTCTTCCTGTTCCCGTTATTTCCCTGTGAGTTTGGAGCAGTGTCTTGTCCAAAATAATAAATAGCTCAAGATTACAGCAGGCAGTGAATTATTGACAGACAGTGACAGCATCATGTTAAAAACAACGCATCAGAATTCACCGGAGGAAACTACCTGCTTTTGTGTTGAAGCTAACGGCTAACTCGAAAGAGATAGATAGGTTCATTATTGTGGTGTTGTTTTTTGATACTCGCCGTTAGCTTTGAGAGAAAAACTCCTGCTCAGTTAAATACGGACGTTTCCTGCAGTCAAGTATTTACATCCAACATCATGTTTTTTCCCAGTGACTTCCCATCAATATCTCACCGTCAGTGATGTTTTCTTCAACTATTTGTTGATTTGTGCAAGACATTGCTGAGCCTTATTGGGAAAATAGCGAGAGGGGAAGGACCGCGGCGTACGGAGATGGCACTTGGAGGTCACGTGTCGCCCGTGCTCGGCTAACAGGCTCTGTTCCACCACATGTGAAAGATAAATAAAACCTGTCGCGGCCCCGCGCACATGTGGAAACGAATGGTGGATAATTAGCGGACATGAGGCTCACGGCCGGATCAGTGGTAGGGGAAGAGCAAGAAGAATGCGCTCCCGGATCCACCATCTGTCTCCTCCACCGCTGTCCTCGGTCACACCTGCTCGTTTGTGATACACCAACTGTTTGAGACGCACGGATCAATAGCACCCAGCGCACTCACACACATCCAGACACGAGGGAGACGAAAGGTAAAGAGCATTTATCAAGGCGGACATTTACATCTTTAAATTTCACGCAGGCAGGAGACGGGCACCGCTGGAGGGATTGCAATGTGAAGAGGTGGAATTAGCACATGCGAAAGCTGCAGTTAGACATTTCTTTGTAGAGCGGAATTCAAAAGAACAAACAGACAGACCACGCAAAATAAAGCTTAACCAACCTGAACAACAACACTACGGACTAAGGGGTCAGATATACAAATGGCTTGAAAGCTACTTAAGTAACAGAAACCAATATGTTCAATTTAAACACTATAACTCGGACTGTAGAACTGTTGTATGTGGAATCCCCCAGGGTTCAGTCATTGGCCCTAAACTTTTTATATTATTTATTAATGATATCTTTGAGGCTTCCAAGGACATTAATTTTTTGTTGTTTGCTGATGACACAACTGTGTTCAAGTCTGGAACAGATTTAAATGAATTAATGGCCAATATCGAAAGGGAAATGACAGTATTAAAGACATGGTTTGATTATAATAAATTGTTCTTAAACTGGGATAAGACAAATTATATGGTGTTTGGAAATAAGAAAAATGCATGTACAAAACTAGTTATTGAAGATGTAAATATTGAATGTGTCTCAGAAATCAAATTTTTGGGGGTTATCCTAGACAGCAAACTTAGCTGGAAGCCTCATATTGACCACATCAAGGGTAAAGTTAGTAAAAATATTGGTATCCTATATAAGGTTAAACACACGTTGGATGAGGCTTCATTACAGCTTTTATACTCAGCCTTAATAGTTCCTTATATAACATACTGTATTGAAGTGTGGGGAAATGCATGCACCAGTTATACAGAAAGGTTGTTCTTACTCCAGAAGAAAGCTATAAGAATTGTGACTCTCAAAGGTCCACGAGATCACACAAACAAACTGTTTATAAAACTGCAGACCTTGAAATTTAATGAATTGGTCAAATTTAAAATACTACAAATTATGTGGAGAGTGAAAAATAAGTTGGTGCCAATACATATTCAAAACAAATTTGTGTTAATTACAGATAGTAACAACAGAAGAAAGGGCAATTTCTGGGTTCCATTTTCACACACTTCACAAAAACAAAAGGGGTTTCTTGTAAAAGGGATCAGTTTATGGAATTCTTTGGACATTGTTCAAAAATCATGTAACACAATCACTCAATTCAATCAAATGTATAAAAAAAAAGTACTTGGAAAATACGAAAGCAACGAAACATAAGAACCAATGTTGAATTTGAAACAGTTATTGATTTAGATGTAAAGTATTATTTGTACCTTGATATAGGCTAACACACATCAAAAACCGGTGAGCCATCTGTTCAGAGTCAGCTCAGATTTTGGAGAAAAAAAAAAAAAAAGGGGCATGAAATTTATAAGACAATGTCTTCCTCATGCTCCTATTCAGCATTGAATATTTTGCTTTTGCTGTTGTTGTTATTATTGTGTCTGTAATAACACCATGGCTGAATAAAAAACTTGAACTGAACTGAACTGAACATTCAATGCAATATTAATGATGCAGATGTGACATTGGTAAGGTGATATTGTCCATGATTGTCCATGATTGTTTTTTCTTCATACCAGTGGTGTCTTTGTCAAAATGCTGAGCTGAAGGTCTTTGTTTGGAATGAACGATGGGAACGGGCCCGCACTGGCACTTCTTCTGCAAATGAAGCTCCTAACGGATAAATAAAGTGAATTTGAACAAGCATGAGCAGGAAAAGGAGAGCTTGTTTTAGTGTTAGCTGCGTCCTAGTCGGGTTGGCAATGGCAAACTTCAGGCTTTACAGAACTCTTGTTTAGTCTGATCTCATGGTTGAACTTGACATCCAGAATATGCCGTTTGCATCATATCCAGCTTGTCTCTGATTGGTTACTAAGCTTGTCAATCACGACCGTTAGGAATTTGAATCACCCCTGATCCCAGATACACGTCTTTGTAAAGAATGTATGTGGTCTCTAACGATGAGATAAGCTTTGGATATTGGGTCAGAGAAAGTTGATTGATTTGCTTCAGCAGTGGGTGTTCACTGTCCATGGATGACAATCCATTACGAAGGCATGTCTTTCATTTGGAATTGATTGAGTTAATAGCATGTAATAACACTGTACATATCAAGTACTGGCTTTATTAATCTTGAATCAGTCCATCTGAAAACGGGCTGTCAACATGATGTATAGACAAATGTTATTGATCATTATGCTTTATGTAGAGTTAAGATGAGACATTGCAGTTTAATTGTAAAAGATGGTTCTGGATATCGCCAGAACCAGAGCAGCTCAGAGTCCTTCCAGCGTGCCCTGGGTCTTCCCGGGGAGTCCTCCCAATGAAGCAACGGCTCTACTCCGAGCTCCTCGCGATTGACTAAGCTCCTTTCCCTATCTCTAAGGGTGTGCCCAGCCACCCTACAGAGAAAACTAATTTCAACCGCTTTTATCTGCGATCTTGTCTTTTCGGCCACTGACCCAGATCTCATGACCATAGGTGAGGGTGGGAACGTAGGTCGATCGGTAAATCGAGAGCTTTGTCTTCGGACTCAGCTCCGTTTTTACCACGACAGTCCGATACCGACCTGTCAGTCACTTCAGCTTGGGTCTCCTCAGTCTTTGCTTCCTCGTTGGACGTTGTAACAGTGGGCATTGAGGAGATCCTTCCACTGTCTGAAATGTACATGGCAAGGTTCTTTAAATCAAACAAAATATGCAACCAAGCTGACTTAGCTTTAACTTCACTAAAATGTAGTGGAGTAGGAAGTATTAGTCGTTCAGTGGAGTAAAAGTAAAAAGTTCTCATTAAAAATGCCCCTCAAGTGAAGAACAGAATCTCAAAAACGATTTAAATGCTGTACATTCACCTCTGCCCCCAAGGACGGTCTCCTCTGTCCGATGGAATAAGGCTCTGATTCTCCCACTTTCCACATCCCAAGATCACGTGTGGAGCTCTGGGCAGTGGGGACAACTCCAGGTCCTTGAATTTACACACAAACCTGCCCCTGTATTGCATGTATGCATCGTGCTAGTTGAAATGTAGACCTATGCACATACCAAATCCAAGGTTCCACTTGGGGGGGGGTTTCACCTTTAGAGCCGAATGCAAACGATCTTGTCGCTTTGTAATGTGTTGTATTTGTTAAGATTCCGTTGGTGAGGGATATCTGTGGGGCCTCGCATTTATAGCCTCGCTCTTCCGCTGTCCAAACACCAGCCCTTCACTGGCAAATGTCAGAGCGTTCAATGTCCCGACACGGGAGTCGCTCAAATGAATTGTGCTACAACTTTGAAACTAATACTTGCGATTGTGTTTGTCTTTTGAATCCCGCCTTATGGAGTTTTGCAAATATTTAATGAAAACAAAGTCACTACATGCTTTCCTATTAAACACAGAGGCATTTACAGTAGTCTGGGACCTGGCGTTGTCTTCTCGAGTTCCGATGAGCGTCAACACATGGTCCGTCTGTGCCAAAGCAAACCAAGTGGAAGAAATGTAAAAGGAAATAACATGGGAAAGGTTGAAAAAGTGTCCATGGTTGGCTGGCCTGGATAATCCCTTTATTGGATAATTGATTAATCGCCATCATGGGCTTAATGAGAATATTTGACTAACCATTAATCGGTCTGCTGTTCAAAGAGGACAGTCCACAACCATCTGAGAGTCGGCAAAAAAACGGCAAGTGGTCTGACCTAGCCTGGCCTTAGCCATCTGTAAACTCCGGTCAATTATAATTTCCCTGCACGTCTGGGTCTGATCTCAGTGGCCGCGTTACATCGGTCGATCGGTCAACCTGCCATTCAGCGAGCGAGGGAGGCGGGGCTTGTAGGTGACGTCAAGCATTTGCGCCGCATTTGCTGGTTTGGCAATGACGGTGGATACGAAAGTAACGGAAGATCTTCAACCCTTTCTGGCTCGGCTCCCAAATATCCAGAAATTAAAACTGAAGCCTTGGAATGCTCCCAAGAGTTATGATAGCTGCTTCACTCGGGTGCATTACACACATCATGACCAAACGCTAGCGAAAATCAGATCCAATCGTTTCAAAGGAGTTCCCCCCTCCCACCTGATAACGGAGCTCAATTGTGAAGGTCCATATCCTTGTACGAAACCGAATTGAGTACGAGGGTCTGGTAAAACCAGGCTAGATCTGACCATCCTTTGGCTTGTGTTTGTCTGTTGCAGTGCAGTTCAACTTGATTCCTGTGGGCTTGAGGATAGTGGCCATCCAGAGCACCAAGACTGGGCTGTACGTGGCCATGAACAGCGAGGGCTACCTCTACACATCGGTAAGTTTCGCCAGGAGTCGTCTCGCCGGAAATGCTGACAAGAAATGTTGGCAAAAGTCAGAAGGTTGCAGATAAAGTCCAGGAGTGTCAGCCAAACCCTTTTTTCTTACTTGTTTGTCGAATCTTAGGAAGTTGGAGAATGAAAACTCTTGGTTCTTACGACAAAGGGTATGCACATTTTATATCTAAACCGAAAAAGAGTCTTCAAAATGTACATTTGAGTGACATCGCAGACTCTCCACTGCTGCTGTTGCCATGAAGTAATGCTAACTGCCATGATGTTGCCATGTCAGGACATCACACTCAGCCAATCAGTTATTTTTTTTGGACGTCCTTTAGCATTGTGCAAAATCACATACTGCATCTCTTCCCGTTGACAAAGCAGAACCAGCATAGACCTGAAACTACATTCTAACGATATGTGAAAGGGTTTCAAAAAGCTTTGGGGGAAAAAAAGTTTGAATTGAATTTGGTTGGAATGTTTATCTGGATGAGTTGAAGACGTACGGTGAGCTTGGAAAATTGTCAACAAAAGTTTGGAAAGTGAGAGAGTGAAAACAGTCGGCCTTGGAAAGGACTGTGCACAGGCAAATTAGTTTGGATATTTGACGAAACCTTTGTATGTGACTCTTCAACGTCACCAGGGCAACCATAGAGTAAAGTTCAGGGGCCCACCTCCAAGTCTTAAAGCCATATCACGCATAATCAACTTTTCAACCACGATTTAACCTTGTTCCCACTTGGAGTACTATTTCATGCAGTTTTGATTGGCTCCATTCACTCTGGTCATTGCTTCTTCTACTATGGAAGGATTAGGGTTGTGTAACCTGGATTTTATTTCATCAGAGGGAGGACATGAAACGGCTCTCTATGTCTTCGAAGCCCGTAAACCATCACTGGACCCAATCTGGACCCAATCATCTGAAAAGTACATGGACACAACTATTTATACCCCATGTATGTCAAAGTACTTAGCCTCTCTTTTAATGGGGTTGTATATCAAAGCAAAATCGACTTTATTTTCATTTCTTACGGATAAAATCACAATGCTTAAGTAGCAAAAGAACGTTCAGAAGTCACGATTACCCGTGATCGGTCCACTCTAATGGCTCTCTGAAATAAACAGACCCCAATGATACGACGGGAGAACCGTAAATCCTGTTCGTACGGCCAGATCCTTTGTTTCAAGGGCTTTTTCTGGTTACGTAACCCAGTGCGGAAACAACAGCGCGAACATTTCCGAGGGACTTCGTGAGAGATTTTGCTGCGCACTCCCTCCGGTCCCCTCTGGCAGCAGAACTGGGTCACCTTGGTGCAGGCGTCAGGAGAAAGCCGAGGTAAGGATCACCTCTACGGTGTGTGAAAATGCAGGAGAGTCCATGGGAGTTCCGCGGCCCAGGGAAAGTCACGAGCAAGGACTAGTTTCACCGGGCTGCTTAGGACATAAAGTTTTTTGTTTGTTTTTTTTTCTTTTAAATTAGTACTCTCTCCCAAATGGGTTTGATTCAGGTGGCTTTCCTGCGGGTGCTCCGGTTTCCCTCATCAATATTCCAATGTTCCGTGGTTCTATGGGAGGATATCCGGGGAATGTCTGGATTGGACAATGACCGTTTTGGGGTGGGATTTTTTAAGTAAAAACACTTCTTTTTTGACTTGTCCTTGTTTACAACCTTTCCTCCTCTGTAGTGTTCGTTGTTGGAGAGAAAGCTCTTTGTTTTTTTTCCCCCCGGTGCAGCGGTGGTAATCATTTGTCTTCATTGAGCCCCGGTGCACATTATCTGCACTATTTGCTGTTTGTTCGCTTTTCATTTACTCCGCACTCACTCGCCGCCACTACTCATTTTCCCCACCGGAATCACCATATTTCATCGAATCCCCCCTGATCGCGCTTTAATCTCCCCGCGAGTAAGAGCGGCCGACCTTCTTCAGGAGAACCAAATTGACTGTGATATTGTTTACCGTATCGTTTTTTTTTTAACCGTATAAATCACAGCCAAAGCGCCGTGAAGAGGATTCATTATGCTAAATGGACCTATTTTTTCCCGAGCTCCTCTCTCGCAGTGTTTAAAGCCGTAAAGCGTAACATTTTCACCAAGTTAATCGTCGGTGTTCATACAGTGACAGAGAGCGGAACGTTCAATTAGACTTTGTTCAAGATTGACATGGAAGGAAAGAACAAGTGTTTGACCTGAAACGCGTCAATCACAATATGAAACAAGAAAAACAACATGTGAAAAAAACAGTCAAGATCTGTAAAACAATCTAAAGCTTGAGGGATAAGGGACAGTCGATGCTTTTCTTGTGTCGCTTTTCTTGGCAGCGAATTGTCTTTGCCACAGAGCCATAGACTTAATATTTATAGAGAAAAGAGAGAAAGGACATTATTACCTCCTGAGCTGCAGAGGCAGATCCACATCATGACACGGTTTTATTTCAGCTAAAGTCTTCTACGAGCTGACACACGTCAAAGATCTGTTACATACTGACAGTCTGCGGGTGTGTGCGGTAAATATAATGTCTGTCTTCTTGTCAATACTGTACTGCGCTCTCATCTTTGCTCAAACACCCAGGTTTCACGTTCAGTCCTGATTTGTTCTTGGCTCTGACCTGCAGTTACTGAAGTTTTTGTAAGTGAGCCTTCCTTCGCCTCAACGCTGAAGCGGCAAATTATCTATGGGCTCATTTCTCCTCCAGAAACAGAGAGAAGCCTGTGCTTCATGTTGCTTTTTACACCCACTGCGGGTCATTAATTGGCGTCTGGAGAGAACAAAGTACCGAGACTAGATACCGATACTGCCCCCTACCGGAGCTTTTGGGCCGGTGCCAAGTAGGTACCGTTAAACGATACCCTCGCAGACTTCACACAAAAAATATGGTTCTTACCAAGCAACATTTGTTCTTCAGACAACAAGAACTGCTAATTGTTGTATTGTTCGTTTTAAGCAGGGGGGTGATATGACAAAGTGGGTTTGTCCCATTATTTATTTTGGACATTTTGCTTTGTTTATTTAATTTGCAATATACACCAGCTAACAATAATCATTGGATTCACCTACAGTTATGTAAATAATTACACTTTACCATGTCTGCGCTCTTGCTTCACAGCTAGAAGGTCCAGGGTTCGATTCCCACCTGGACGGCCAGGTCAGGCTGAACCATGTGGTAGGGATGGGCGGATCGATACCACAGTATTGATATATCGATACCAAACGGCTACTTTTAAAGTATCGACATTGGGCGAAAAGTATCGATACTAATTTGCATATGTAAAATGAAGGCGTGGCAGCAATTTTAAACATAAAAGGACGATTTACATCTTTGTTTTGAGCCAAAACAGTCCACAGCAGCAGGGGATTGAACTAAGCCAGCCATATCATTCTGGTTTAGAGTCTGTTTCTCATTAAAGTAATCATTTAAAAATGTGTTTATGTATTTAATTTCACATTAACATTGTTTAATTAACCAGTTAAAGTAATATCATTTTAATTTCCCTATTAATTATATAAAATTACCAGTTTTAGAAATGTATATTATGTACACCTAGTATACCTAGCCGTAGTCGAGTTAATATATCCCCGTCTGGTCTTTGTCCGTGCGCTCTGTCACGCAAACGGAGCACATACGCAGCCTCTCCCACATTTCATATCGCTCCAAAAAAGCTCACGATAGAAGCTACCAAGCTCTTCCACGTGTTCCCTATTTAAATAAAGTTACGTGAAGTGTTTTCATGCGAAGTATATTTACACAGAAATGTAACATGTCGATTTTATAAGCAGATAAAAAGGGGGACTATATTGTGAGGCGTAATGATACGAGGAGTAAAACGTCCGCGCAGTAACTCCTAAAGACTTCCCCGCTCACTTCCGTCAATAGAAGCTGCGTGACTAATAGAGAGCCTTTTACAACAAGCAGAACATATATTTTGGGAACGTGCTGGCGCATTCCTACCTCATGGTCGAGGTCCTGAGTCCGGTGTCGTCGTCCGGGGTGAGTTGGAAATCTGTGAAACATTACTACACTATATACTTTCTGCTTCTTATCACAGCCCGGCACGATGCACGTAAAAGGCATCGTTCACAAGTTATCCACGCTTCTTCAACTGTTCTCTGCTGCTCTTTACAAGTCACGCAGCTTCTATTGACGGAAGTGAGCGGGGGAAGTCTTTAGGAGTTACTGCGCGGACGCTGTGCTCCTGTATCATTACGCCTCACAATATAGTCCCCCTGTTTATCTGCTTATAAAATCGACATGCTACATTTCTGTGTAAATATACTTTGCATGAAAACACTTCACGTAACTTTATTTAAATAGGGAACACGTGGAAGAGCTTGGTAGCTTCTATCGTGAGCTTTTTCGGAGCTATGTGACATGTGGGAGAGGCTGCGTATGTGCTCCGTTTGCCTGGCAGAGCGCACGGACAAAGACCAGACGGGGATATATTAACTCGGCTATGGTTAGGTAAGAACATATCTCGGTATGTAAAAACGGTGGCCTATTCCTTTAAACTTTGCTTTGAATTTCCTTGTATATTTTGGTCTGTATTGCATCTTTATGAGTTTTACTTTAACAGTTATTTTGGACTCAAATGTATTGTTTGAACTTACCCGTACTCCTCCCAGTTAACATTAAAGGGATATTTCAGGATTTTTGACATAGGGCCTCATTTCCTAGTTATCCAGAGTGTTGTTGATTTCTGGAGATTTTTATTTTTATTTTCATTCATGCAGTTCTTATATTTGAATAGTTTAGTAGTACTAGGCTAGTGCTTGGCTAGCGCATGTCTATGGTAACTAGTAGCCCGCATTAAAAACCTCTTCTAAATCATGGGCTCGTCCTCCAAACGTTGCCATATCTGATTTGTAGAAAGCTCCTTTGTGAATCCGGTACCTGGGCAGATCACTCCGCCGCTGCGTAGCTACAACCAGGAAGCTAATGCTGCTCAAATATAAGTTCTTTTAAATGCAAAATGGCTATATTTCAAAATGATCCAATCAGCACAGACATTTATATGGTTAATCTGGTGTTATGAGTGATTTGCTTCAGGTGCACTGTGCTTGGGTCAGACTGTTTTTAATGCAGGCTACTAGTTACCATAGACATGCGCTAGCCTAGCACTAGCCTAGCACCACTAAACTCTTCAAATATAAGGACTGGATGAATTTAAAAATATCTCTCTCTCCAGAATTCAACACCACTCTGGATAACTAGGAGGCACTATGTCAAAAATCCTGAAATATCCCTTTAATTACTCCATGATGGCAGCGTAGTTTCCTCCTACATGTTCCAAAGGTGGACAAAACAGCGTCAGCTTCAGTAATCCATGCAATTTAGGTCTTTTTCCTCTATATTTACAATTTGCGTCCATTGTAGGTCTATTTTAGATCCTTTTGGATCTCAGTCCAGGTGTACGGTCTACATCCTAGTGCAATACGATCTGATGAGAAGGTCAGCCAACACCATCTCAAAGGTTCTTCGTTCTTGGTCGTCATTGATTGCAGTCCTTTATGATGAGATGTGGATTATTCACAACTTTTTTTTGTTTATTTATTTTTTATCAAACTCACAATATACTCCAAGATATTCATTAAATATAGCAATAATCTGAAATGGTTCTGTTTCTCTTTCGTACCACCCGCCATAGAGCCTTTAAAAAGCAATCTGTACATTTGACCTTGGTTTGAACCCCATTCCTAATTGGATCCTGTTGGTTTGTTTGACGGACAGGCCGGGCTTGTTGTAATAGTAAAACCTCAATGTTCTCTGGTCTCGCCCTGTCAAAGAAACGAGGCAGGTGTGAGGATAGAGCGGAGAGATGCCTGACGGAACAAACTCGGGGGCCAAGAGAAGCTTGTCCTCAGGGAGAAGGCGCTACACGGGCTGCTCTCATCACTCGCTCGCTCCCGTCTCCTCTGACGTTTGTGTCCGTCTGACCAGCTGCAGGATTGATCCACAGCCTGCTCCTTACCTTTCGCCGGAGGGAAAAGCAAAATTAAAAGTCGGCAAGTTTATTTGTAAAGCGCAATTTGCACACAAAGTCATTTAAAGTGCTCCACAGAATAAATAAAAAATGTGCTTAAGGTGAGGACAGGCCAGAGGAGAACGATATTGAGCCTGGATTGCTTCTCCCTGACTTCGGAGAGGCTTGGCTTGAACAGACTTTCTCCCAACAACGATATAAGTTCCTAAGTGCTTTCTTTGCAGAAGTGTCTGCCACGCTGACTGACAGCCGTCCCCAGTGAGCGATGTATCAATATTCATTCCTCCACAACAAACTCAGGACAAGACTGCTCCAGAAGCTACTGAACTATCAAGTTAAAACTTCATGAAACGCCTGGGGAGAAAAAATTGATCGCAGTCACCAACACACTGTGACAGTAAGGTAGTTTTCACACTGGCTCTGGTTATGTCAACCTAAAGGAGCTCAGTGTGAATCAAACTGCAGCACTTTGGGCCGAACTAGCCAGAAACTGGGGTTTGTGTTAGCCCTTTTTCCACCAAGCTGGTGCCGGTGCTGGTTCTGGGCCAGTTCCAGTTTCAGAAACGGTTCTTTCGTTTTCCACTGAAAAAACGCTGGCTCTTGGTTCCAAAATCTGGTGCCGGTTGGGAACCAATTAAAAGCTGGACCAAGAAACGAGCACCAGTGATGTCAGAAGCTGGGGGCGTGGCTCTCTCCTCCAACAAACAATCAATATTAGTTCGTTTGTGCTTGTAACTTCCTGGAGAAGCCAAAACAGTCTCTGTGGAGGAAACTGTTGTTTTGCTTTATGCTCTTTACCTAAAACAAGAGTTAGAAAGAAGAAATCAAAATGTTAACGGCTGCTGTGACTGAAACATAAACTTATTTTGCTGTATTTTATAACCAGAAGTGGCTGTAGTAAGATGTTACTATCCATTTTTGATGTTGACTTCCCAAAGCGTTGCTATGACATTAGGCACAGCTCTCATTTTGGTGGAAAACCAAGTCAGTCTGGAACAAACCCGTCACCAGAACCAGATCTGAACCAGCCCAGAACCAACACCTTGGTGGAAAAGCCCTAAGTGTGTGGTGTGAAAGGCACCCGACTTCGAGCCAAACTTGCTTCGCCATCATTCCCCCTTTTTGAGCGAAGAAGGGACTTATTTTTAATAATACATACAAGCGATACGCGACTTCCAAGTGAATCCTCTCGAAGTGCTGCTCTTCATGTCCTGTTATTGCTATGCTTATGGACAGTCAGAGAGAGGAAGGACTGCGCCCTCTGGAGATCGCACTCGGAGTCACGTGTCACGAGCACAAAGACTATTAAAGTGCCCGTTGTCATGGAAATAAGTTTGGCGAACAGTTGATCGTTGTTACGTGGCTGATGGTGCGGCTTTCGGAGCAAGAGCTTGTGAACACCGACTAAACTAAACTAAACTTTTAAAGGAACAGGCCACCATTTTTCCATACTGAGATATGTTCTTGCCTGAGCTTAGACGAGTTGATGCGTACCTGTCTGGTCTTCGTGTGTGCCCTCAGTCACCAAAACAATCAAAGATGTTGTTAGCATTTGGCCTCTCCGAAGATATTCCTATAGCTCCAAACGGGGTTAAGTTAGAAGCGACCAAGCTTTTCCACAGGTGCTCACAAAGACCAGACAGGTACGTATCCACTCGTCTAAGCTCAGGTAAGAACATATCTCAGTATGGAAAAATGGTGGCCTGTTCCTTTAAGTGTATACAGTTCAACTAGGATCTCGGATTGGCCCCTCAAAGCGCTCCAACATGTGTGAAACATCCATCCATCCATCCATCCATCCATCCATCCATTTTCTTCCACTTTTCCGGTGCCGGGCCGTGGATCACAGTGCACCAGCCCCATGGCTCCCCCTGCAGGTTGTGGGTCCATGGAAGGACGGCCTCACAATTCTCAGGCCTCTCATAAGGGGCTTCTGAACCGCTCTTTGTCTGACCCGTCACCCATGACCTGTTTGCCCTGGGAGACCCTACCAGGGGCACGAAGTTCCCGACAATGGAGCTCCCTGGATCATACGGGCGCTCAAACCCCTCCACCACGTTAAGGTGGCGGTTGTGTGAAACACTCTAAGAATATTGTGCAGCCAATAAAGACAATAAAGATTGTCAGTTCTGCAGTAGTCTAATAAATACTATATACAATAAATACTCTTCTGTTCACGGTCAAACCCAAAACACATTTGAAATACGGAAACGAAGGCATAATTCAAGTAAATGTCATGACCTTTTGACCTTTGCAAATCCCATCCCTTGCATAATACAGGAGCTATCTCGGCTCTAGTGCCATTCTCATGCTAATGTCGGCCATATTGGTTCCGGTATTGCCTATTCATACCCGTCTATCTTTGTCTATGGTAACAAAGCCTGTAGGCAGTTGCATGTGATTCTATCAAGGTGACCCTCCTCTCTATTCTCCACCAATCTGATCTCACACGGAGCTGTACGGCCCTCAGCTGAGGTTATTCACATCGCTGTTGTCTTTCCTTATCACCTAAACAGTAACTCGACCCAAGATGCCCTCTTCCAAACCCGCTCTGGTTTACGGAAGTACATGTTCCATTCATTTTCATACTTGGGTTGCCTTAAAGCTGTGGTAATCAATTAGGGCTGAAAGATATATCAATATCGTATCGCTATCGAGACATGAAGATTCAAGATATCAATATCGCAAAAGAAAAATATATCGTTGTCGTATTTATATCAAGATATGAACATTCAAAATATTAAAATCGAAAAACCAAGATATAAATGATCAATTAAACCACACTCTTTCGTATAATTATTAAAATTTTCTGAAAAATGCTTAGTTTTCACCAAACCCATAGTTATATCGCATCGTATCGATATCGAGATATCTGGCATGAATATCGAGATTCATTTTGTCCATATCGTTCTGCCCTATAATCAATGTATTTCCTTGTAAGCTCCGTTTGGCACCATAGATCTACACTGTAGCATTCAGCAACAGCTGAGAGATACCTCTACTGTGAGGTAGCTTCAATAGTCATGCTGTGGTTCCATACAGCCTGTTTCAGTACGGCTCCGTCGAAGTACTCGGCTTCTCCTGTATCTACTCTACTCAGTACACGTGAGGGTTTCCACTACGTAACGGACTGCAGTTGTTGAGGGTTCTTTGGATGTGCACGCTGGAATACACATTACTGAAGGAAAAACAGAAAACTTTAAAAAGCTATGTGGACAAATGCTGCCTTTTGGTTGGGTTTATGTAATGATTCCAATATTATGAAGGTAAGCTACATGCTAATGTTATGCTAACACCAGCTACAGTTATGCTAACAACATCAGCAAAAAGAACTGTTCCAACAGCGGTATGATGTAATGAAATATTAAATCTGTTTGACCTGCATGTTAATAGTCCTCCCTCCTCTGGCCAATCAGAGGCCAGCAGTCTGTTCATGTCACATTAGTATCAGTTCAGCGCTTTGGCCACAGCCAGAGGTCACTCCCAAACCTTTAGACAGGGACAATGCAACATAGTACCAAATAAGCTTGGAGCTCGTGCAAAAAGAGTTTATAGCTCGTGCTAATTTTGAACTCCAGTCCCTGGTTGGGCCTTTCTAAAAAAAAACTTAAATATATACACTGTAAATCATTCATATACATAAATGAGAGTTGAACTCTCCTTTAGAGGCGCAGTGGTAATGTGGTTAGCGCTCGAGCTTCATAGCTAGAAGGTCCCGGGTTTGATTCCCACCTGGACGGGGAATTTCTGTGGAGTTTGCATGTTCTCCCCTTGTCTGTTTAGATTTCCTGTAGGTGCTCTGGTTTTCCTGACCACTAAAAACATGTACAATAGGTTAATCCTCCAGCCAGTTTCTGACCATCAGCCTGGCTTCACATCTGGAGATGGGTCCCCGAGTGCCGTCCTCCGCTGGCTGCTCACGGCTCCTACAGGTCGCCCCAGCGGCTTTGAGGATGAGTCAAATGCAGAGAACAAATTGCCCTTCGGGGATTAATAAATTATAACTTAACTTAACTTAACTTTTGGCTCCTGAAGTGGCTGTAGTTCTAACAGATGGTCTGCAGACGCATCGGTCTTCACCTGCTCTCCCTGACACGCTGTACCTACCCAGCCACACGTACCTCTAATCCACCTCTAAAAGGCCTCCTGCATTACTCAATACAGGTGCTAGTCATCATGATTAGGCCTCGTAATGTAGCTTCACATTGCAATAGGACCGTGTAACTTTTCTACATTTGCTCCTGTCAAGAGCGTCATTATCCAAGGACAGATTATCCGTGTGTGCAGTGATTTTGGGGCTGGTTTTAAAGCAGGGTTTTGTAAGATCGCAGCCTCCGAAACCTCAAGTTGTAAGTAACAGTTTGGTCCTCTACGCTCACATGTTTGTTTGTGTTCTGAGCTTCGATCATGTGACTCTTTTGAAGGGTCTCATGTGTGACTTAAACCTTTAAAACCAAATGCAAAGTGTGTAGTCTCTGTCGGTATGTTCAGTCTGTTTCTCTGTACGAGAATGAGATTGCTGAATCATGTTTTTAAAACAAAATCCTGTGCAGGGATAAGGCAACGTCAGGACAGTTCAGGATCGTCATGTCATATCGCTATATATATTATAAACTAATAGAGATTTTAGAAGCTCAAATACTGAATTGTTATATTAAAACATTTGGGCACTTTGTGTTAGATGTATTTACCAGTAGTGCCTTTTTTAGGTCTACACGATATACGAAACTACTAACAGTGGAAAGTGGTCCTTCAGTTTTCTCCCAACCGTCTATTGACGAGGAAAAAAATTGTCCCCCAGGCAAACGTGCTTACACCTGCTCTAGTGTGTCCCAGGTTTGTTTTGATAAGGATATAAGTAAAAAGTTAAAAAGCAAACAAAAACAAGACAAACGTAATTGGCAAGGTATAAACATTTTCTTTGTAGTATCATGCAGCTTCTAAGCAATGAGCAATTCATTCTACTTTGAACGCAGAAATGTGCAGTCATTCAAGTCCTCATTTCCAAAATGCATGATAGTTCTCTTTGCGCAGGAATTGCCATCTAAAAGCATCTCATTGTATCATATTTGGTTCTGCTCTGTAGTACAGTCATGACCTTGATTTCACGATACATAACCTAGCACTGCAAACAGAGGCATAGCTTGCCATAAGGCAAGGCAGGCAGCTGCCTGGGGCCCCCATGCACCAACCCGTTTTTCAGAATCCTGCAGTAAACGCTTGATATACACAGTCTTCCTAATGATTTTGGTGGTGCAGTTGCATCATCTCTCCACCAATGCTCCATAGCGCTGTTTATCCCCATCCTGCTGCTGCTTTAGTGAGTCATGGTTCCCTCATGTTAACTTATAATGAGCAGTGGACAGACTTTTTTACTCATGGCTCCACCAGATTATATTTGTAATAGTGAAACCAGTTCATCGTAACACTCTTCATGACTTAAGAACCTCAGCCTTCTATTCTGAGGAAAACTTATGCAGAGAACTGCATTATGGGCGTTGTCAGGTGACCCGCTCCTGCCCAAATTACGTCCTCTCTCCCTGTGCGCAGGACACCGAGCGCCCACCAGAGGGCCCCTTACCAACATTCTTGCTTGGGGCCCCTTGGTGCCCTTGCTACGCCACTGACTGCAAAGATACAGTCAGTCTTTCCTAACCATAATGATGTTTAAATAGGTGCAGACCCTCCTCCGTGAGAGCATGAGCTGCTGTGGACGTTAGCACTAGCCACATTAGCGATTGTGTTGCAATTAGCCTATTGAATCAAGGTTATGACAGTACTACAGAGATGGTTGGCCTCACAGCATAATATGATGACTGATAACTTAATAATACATTTTTAGACTGTAATTCCCCTGCCACGCAAATATTTCTACAGTTCTGGCTCATTTACGTCTGTCCCAACCTGTGCATGTGCAGAGTGACCTAACGTGTATTTCGGAAATGAGGAATTGTGAAAATAAAGATACATTTGCCTGGAAACACTCTTTGTTTCCTCTCTAAGCTCTTAGCAATAGGCATTTCCCCACAGCTCAGTTACTCCCAAATTGCTCTTGTAGCTCAAATGGAGAAACGTGTTTGGCCTTTACACCTCCACCTCCCCCGTCTGTGTCCACGATTGGAACATCTCCTCAGAGGTTAATGTTACTGAGAGGGGGGGGGGGGGGGGACTCCCGTCATGGCTGCCCCGTCCCGTTACCTGTGGTCACCTCCTGAAAATTGCTTTCTGATAACACAGCCTCCACGCTGGCCTACTTTATTAGCTGCGCGGCGGAAAAGCCTATGGGTGGGGAGTGTACGGAGAAGGGGAGATGTCGTCAAACCGCCGAAAGGAACTGAGATACCGACTCCAGAGAGCGGGTTTAGCAGCATTTTAGCAAACAATGGGTTAAACAAAAAGAAAAAGGGGGAAACTACATAACTTCACGACAGAACTGGGCTGAAACCAAATTTGGAGCAACTGTTTAGAAGTTAGTCAAAGTGAAACTCGCTCGGGTGACATTGAGGGTCTCTATTCCCAGAACTGGTGTCATTGCTGGCGGACTAAAATATATAAAGCCTTTTTTTTTCTGGCTTTGTTAGGGCTTTATTTTAGAAATGTGCAACCAGTGTTGATCTGGGCAACTAATGAACCCACTGCAGGCACCACAGCGTGACCTATTTGATCCCCTGTTTAGAGGAGCACCTTGACAGTAATGGAACTGTTTTAGAGGATTTGTAAAAGCCGTTTTCCCCCAAACCAACAGTCCAAAAGTGCTCCTGTAACTGCGGACTTACAAACGAAAACACTGCCGGACAAACTCTGAGCTCTCTGTAGTAATGGTTTTCGATTCTAACTCTCAAAACCTTGGTGCGTTGTTGGGCTTCTTTTGGCAAAAAGGGTCAGCGACAACGTTAGACTTCAGCTTTAGGTCTTCAGGTTTGGTCTGGGATTGGTATTAGTCTAGCCCCGTTGGTATTGGGGAAGGAAAACATTAGAATCAGAGTTTACATTAACCAAAAATGTAACTGACTGTAATGAAAGTCGCAGTTCTCTGTCTCTGAGCGGCCTCTGGGCCCTTCCTCAAGCACGTTTGTAATATGTAATACAAACTTGTTTACAAAATTCTATCTCTCATTCTTCTGGAATTTGACAAATAGAAATATTTTTGAAAATTATAATTGACCTAAGAACAATCAAAGTTAATTCTGGTTTCATGTCAGACAGTGAGAAAAAAATGCAAATGTATATTTTTCTGAAGTGTATGTATACATATGGTTAGAGCAGTACTAAGTAACTCATGCCCCGAGAGGCCATAAGCACCGCTGCAAGTGTCGTAGCATGTTGTGTTTTTTTACTCATTAATTGTCCGTGAGAGTAAATACTACGCTGACAGAAAAGACAAAGGGACATTAGGGATATTGTTCATCCAATTACACAATGGAGATCATTTTTTTTCACTCAAACTTGCTGTAAATACTGTTTAAGTGGTGCTAGCCCGCAGTTAGCTTTGCCTGTTAGCCCGTTAGCTTCTTCTTCGTGATTCTATTAGTGTGTTTTGGTGGCTCCGACCCGTGGGCAGGAAAGCTGCAATTGTGGTTTTCTGGCCAGAGATAAAAGACCCCCCCAATCATTCCATTAACACTTGTATTACCCCCAGAGGGACTACGGAAAAATGTATTAATGTATGCAAGTTACTTAGTACTGCTTTAAGTTAGAATTGTGGAAATGCAAATTATAAGCGCCAATTTGCATTTGTTTGCGTGAAATATGACTCATATTTCAGACTTTTACACAGGAGTTTGAACACATTTCTGTTGCAAAATTCCTGTACCGTGATTCTGTTCAGAAATCAGGTTTAGTTTATCTCTGTTTCTTCCTATTTGAAATCATGAGATGTGAAGAACAATCTGTAAATTAAGAATATTTACTGGGCGAAAAGTATGGAACAAGTTTCACAAAGAACAAACACAGGCATGAGGTTTTTATCCTATTATGCAAATGAGATATGTTTAGGGCGTATCCTAAAACATGATTGGCCGGCCCAAATTCCAAGTAAAAGCAGTTATTTTTGGTAGGGGGTTATGACTGTCTGTCTGGGAAGCTACGTATTCGTCAATGTCATGATGGCTGGACAGCTATGTATAGATGGAAAAACACATTCCTTGTCCTATAGGTTATCTTACTTTCCGTTAGCGTAGGCAAAGTACGTTTTGCACACTCATAACTGAACACACTGGCATACTTATTTATTTATAATATAATTTGAACATAGCAATGTTAAAATTATGACTTCACTATTATTTCACATTATTTCCATCCATCCATTTTCTTTCACGTGTCCGTTGTCGGGTTGTGGGGGCACCAGCCCCTTATGGCTCCTCCTGCAGGTGGTGGGTCCACAGAAGGACGGCCTCATGATTAACCGGGCCTGTTGGTCTCTCATAAGGGGCTTCTGAACCGCTCTTTGTCTGACCCGTCACCTAGGACCAGTTTGCCATGGGAGACCCTACCAGGGGCACGAAGCCCCCGGATCTTTCGGGCGGTCAGACCCCTCCACCACGTTAAGGTGGCGGTTCCAGGAGGGGACATTGTTTCCTAAAATAAATATTAGGTAGGCTATATTCCTCATTGAACACCTTTGACAAATGCAGATAATGAGAGATGAATTAATGCCGGATAAAATAATCAGCTTTACCAGTGTTTGGAATATTAAAACTGTCCACACCACAGAGCCATGACTCGTGTAGCTTGCAAATATTTTTTTTACTGCGTTGGAACAAATATTTCTGTATCTTTCAGGGAGTAGCCCCTCCAAATCCACTAATCACATACTGCGTGGCCATTATTTGTCAGTATGGTAAATGCCCCTCGGCTGTGATCCATGGTAGGCCTTGCAGTAATGTAATTGGATTATCCTGGCTCAGCCCCCACACAGTCAGCCTGTACAAACTGGGCATGTCCCACTGATCCTATCGCCTCTGCTTTATCTGTCCTCCGTCCTGCCGTGCTGATTACCTCCGCGAAGCATTCATCCTCTCTGTAGTCCTCTAAAAGAAAGCCTGCTTCCTATAGTTTACTTCTTTAAAGCCATTCAACGCACTGTTTTTTTTTTTTTTTTTAGAGCCAGTGCACCTACAACCTTAAACTCTTTAACGAAGCACTGCCCAGTAGAGAAAGCAACAGCCAAATTGAACAAGATTACTCCAAAGTGTGCGAATGAAGCCGAGCTACTCCTCCAGGTTTGTTTTTTGTTGAAGGAAGGCGCTTTCGGACAGTGATGGGTGAGCTCCAGATGCTTCTTTCCCGATCCATCTTCTTCCACTGTGCACCTCTCTGAAGCTGTCAGCTCCAGTCCCGCATGTACTGGGGGCTCCCACTCAGCCTGTGCCAGCACCTGCTCCACCAAAAAGTTACAGGAATATGATTAAGTTTGATGTCTTTGATTCAAAAAGCCTAAACAAAATTGTTCAAAATGCATCAACCTTGCATTAAACACATTGGAAGAAAAGGTTTACCTTTGATCTAGGAGGCATCCGGAACAGATGTCACTTCGCCTCTTGATTTGGAGGAGTAACATCTGTACTCTTAGCTCATGGTGATATAGCCCCTAATAGACTATGGCGACACTGAAGAGGCGCCAAGAGCCCCCCACAGCTGCAGCACAGAGGAGGCGTCACAAGAGGCGCTACATGCCTTCTATTGTTCTGGCTAATTGACATTCACTGGAGAATAAGACAGATTAGCTGCTAAGATCCTCCCAGAAGATGGAGAAGATAGAGGGAGGAGGAGCTGACCAGTGCAGGACACCACGCTTTGAAACAGGGACTAACCCAGGAGGTGGTGCACCGTTTCAGAGGATCAGAGACTGAAGGCAGTCAGCCAGGTTTCCTCCTGGTGCTACGGTTTTACCCGACGTCCACTAGCATGCTGGTCAGGCCGGCCCACGATGGCAGTGCGGCTCAGTTGCAATGGCTCAGGACTAACACCTGAACACTCTTTTGTTGTACACTTGTACAATGACAAATAAAAGCACTTACTTACTTAATCCCATCTCAGAAGAAACACAGTCAGCCAGGGATCTCCAACTAGTAGCTTGGGAGCTGCCAGTTCCTCTCCAGCCCTTTCTAGGTAGTTTGCCACTTTAGTCCAACACTTTCTGCATTAGGGATGGGAATCGAGAGCAATCCAAGTGAACCATATGTCTCCTTCACTAATGACTGCAGATCCACGACTGCAGATCCACCATACAGGACTGCAGATCCTACAGGACTGTAGATCCACCATACAGGACTGCAGATCCACCATACAGGACTGCAGATCCTACAGGACTGTAGATCCACCATACAGGACTGCAGATCCACCATACAGGACTGCAGATCCTACAGGACTGTAGATCCACCATACAGGACTGTAGATCCACTGTACAGGACTGTAGATCCACCATACAGGACTGCAGATCCACCATACAGGACTGTAGATCCACCATACAGGACTACAGATCCTACAGGACTGCAGATCCACTGTACAGGACTGTAGATCCACCATACAGGACTGCAGATCCACCATACAGGACTGTAGATCCACCATACAGGACTGCAGATCCACCATACAGGACTGTAGATCCACCATACAGGACTGCAGATCCACCATACAGGACTGCAGATCCACCATACAAAACTGCAGATCCATGGATCCACGATTATTGTTCCTTTTGAAAACAGATGATCTGCCTCTGAGTGGATCAAAGGCCCATTTTCAGTCAGGTTTCATTTATTTAAGGGGAAAAGCGCACGTGGGAAACAATACATAGAGCATGTCATTAATAAAGTAAAAAAAAAATCCTTCTCTCATCTCCTCTCCACGTCTCTCCTTTCTCGTCTTTTTTTCTTTCTCTCCCCCCTTCTCTCCCCCCCCCCCCCCCCTCCTCTGGCCAGCAGCCTGCAGACACTCAGGAGGGCAGTCCGGCACACAGAGAGGAGAGAGAGAAAAGATTTCAAAGTCACTTCTGCCCGGGCCAAGGACTAAATAAATGTGTCTTTGAGAACTAAATCACGGCCGTGGCATTTGGGCTTTTCTCTCAGAGTCGATAGCAGGCTCACGGCAGAGCAGTTAGCCGTTAGCCATCCGATGATATTATGTGCTTCTTTAAAATGGTATATTTGTCCTGTTTTTTTAGCCACAAAGTAAATGGCCATATTTGGATTCTGGCGTCATCTCGGTCGCCTTGTGCAGCACATGCAGATACATGTAAACACTTGAATAATGCTGTAGTTACTTCCTGGATGTCTCCGAACCGCGAGCATCAAATCGATGGCACTGATGGACAGTGTTTAAAGAGGGGGTGTTCTGCTTTTTTCAGTCACATAGCACCAGTCTATACCACACTACAATGATGACCAAACCTTCTGTTGGTCTGTAAATGCAGTACATTTAAATAACTGCCTTGTATAAAATTGCTCTCTCAAAATGGCTGTAGTGAATGTCTTGAAATAGGCCTCTGTCTCTTTAAGAACCTCTGAGCCTTTCCGACACGCCCCCTCCACACGCTGTCTGTGGCATCAGTGGGGAGGGGGTTCTGCTGAGGAGCAGTGGTCGGTTACTCGGCTGGTGACGAAAGCTCGGAGGCGTCTCCAGGAGGTGGGGGCGTTCCTAGGAGGACTCGGGCAAACCTATCCCTAAAATGGCCGCCATCAGAGTTTTTACAGATTACTCAAAAAATACATGTACATGTCTTCAGGCATGTTTTTAATGAGGGAGTGACATAAAAACATGATGTAAAGCTTGGAAAATTTTGCATAATACCCCCCTTTAAAGGAACAGTTTATGAGACGAGCGGTTAATGTTGCTAACTCGATTTTTAAGCCACTTTATTCTGAAGGACTTAATGCATCTGTAAAACTAATCCAGCCACTACAGAGTACTCGGAAAACGCAAACACTAAGGGCCCGATCTTGTGCATCAAAACGGAGACGATAGCGTGACATTTTGCGCTCAGTAGGAGCACTTTGTGATCTTGCCACTCCAGACTTAGCGCATTTACGTGGGTGGAGACACACATTTTCCTCCAACCAGATCGACTCCGCGTCCAGGAGAGTGGTTGTGTGGGAGTGGGGGGTGAACATGTGCTTTTGTTTTGCTTTGCGTTCACGCCGAGCGCGGCCGATCCGCGCCACAGCGGACGCTGTAGCTCTTTTTCTCTCGAGACGTGAACATCGTTTAGCTCACGATGGGGTAAATAAAGTTTTTAGTTTGACCTGTGAGAGCCTAAGGCTTAAGAAAGAACGCAAGACAGCGCAATGTAAACAAGGAAGTGAATGTGTTTCCATCAGTGCAGTCGCCTCCTCTTGTGACGCCCCCTCACAGGTGGCGGAGGCCAATGGCACATATAGCGCCGCCACTCGGAAAATAATTCGCCAAGAGCCTGCGCTGCCCCGTGCGCCAAGATCTGGCCCAGAAAGTTTTAGAAGAAGTGTGAAGCTCAGCGGGTTTGGAAACGTCCACCTTGGTAAAATCATGGATGACCTAAGCGTCCCGTCAACACCAGGTTTGGACCCAATGCCACTGTCTCTGCTCCTCCTGTCTCTGCCTCTCATTCTCCTCTTAGCCCCGTAATAAAACCACACTCGTAAAAACTCTGCCTTTGGGGGGCATCTCCAAAATGGCGGCAGCAAGCGTCGTAAACCAAAACAATGGCAAATGGAGAGCGGTCTGCGGAGGATTTAAGCTTCGACAATCAAATGGAAAGCAGTTGTTATAGTTTGTGGAGCGGCACGGCAAATCATCTTTTATGGGCGTTGGAGGACCTGGATGTACACTTCTGTTCTATGTGTTTTCTGGATATATACTGGGGGGGGGGGGGGGGGGGGGTCTGGGCTCCATGGTGGGATCCAGTCGGTCCTTCATTTCCATTGGATGTAATATTTGATGCTTAATCCACTGGAGTAGCGCGTTTCTTTCCTTTTGCGTCGTGTTTTTGTGCAGTGGGCCGGTGGAGGCGAGTCGAGCGATCAGATTGACCCGGGCCCGAGTTGTTTACCTCCGAAAGCAGATTGTTATCACGGCCAACAACTTTTAATTGAGCGCAAACTGCTGACGAAGCGTCACAGATATGGCTAATTAGCATGTCCTTCATTTGGAGCCGGGCAGACGGGGCCGGCACTCTTTAAAGGCGGCTTTAAGAAACTGCAGGGGAAAGTTTTATGGGAATATTTTGGATCGGATCATAATGTTGCGTTTTAATCGCAAAATAAAATAAAACAATGACCTGTCGTGCACTGCAAAAATGTAACCTTCCGCTGCTCTCCCTCCAACCTCATCCGATTGCCCCTAATCTGGATGTTTTCTCTGCACTAATTCCTATTGACCTCCGCACACATCTAATCAATGGGACAGTGGAGCGCGGGCTGATGAAACAAGAGCTCACTATCTGTGTCCAATAACACAGAGACAGAAACTATTGGCAGCGTGAAGCGCCTCACACACTCTGCACACAGGGGTTCACGCACAAACCGCTCCACATTTCACTCTCGATAACCGGGAACATGTATTCAGAATACTTATTTTAAAGGGACGAGATGGAAGGTGTCACTTTTTTACTCGTCACTGCCACCTCAGGTCTTGTGTGTAACTGCAGTCTCCATGTTAAGATAAGATAAGATAAGATAAGATAAGATAAGATAAGATAAGATAAGATAAGATGGTAAGATGGTACTTAATGGGAGTGTTGCCGATTTCTGGAGATATTTTTTTGTAATTCATGCAGTTCTTATGTTTGAAAAGTTTTTTGGCGCTAAGCTAATGCAAGGCTAGCGTCTGACCCGTTCCACAGAGCACCTGAGGCAAATCACTTATAACACCAGACTAATGATATACATTTTAACCATTTTGCATTTAAAAGAACTTTCTTTGAGCAGCATCAGCTTCGTGGTTGTATAAGCTATGCAGCAGCGGAATGATCTGCTAGAAAATGTATATGGTTAGTCTGTTGTTATAAGTGATTTGTCTCAGGTGCTCTGTGGAGCGGGTCAGACTGTTTTTAATGCAGGCTAGCTGATACCATAGAAATGCACTAGCTTTGCACAAGCCTAGCGCCACGAAACTCTTCAAATATACGAACTGCATAAATTACAAAAAAAATATCTCCAGAAATGAGCTACACTCTGGATGCAACTAGGAAATGAGGCCCTATGTCAAAAATCCTGAAATATCCCTTTAAGCTCGTCCATGACAATGGAGATACTTTTTAAGTGACAGTGCAGGGTTTTAGCTTGCCTGGCTAACGCCGTGCTGCTGTGTGCGCTCGAATCATTTGGAACTGCACAGCAGCCTGGGGACCATGGCCGAAATGGATTTGGGAACCAATCACAGAACGAGGAGGGACGGCAAGATGATGACGAGCTATTCGATATACGGAAGCTTGTAGTTTATTTACGGATAAAAACAAAAAGTTTATTTACAGATCAAACATGACAGCAGCAGATGCGATGGTATTTTTTGATCAAGCTTTAGACCTTGTTCTAAATAGTTTAGCTCAAAAGTTTACAGCGGGTACGTCATACGTCATCTCATACGATGATACGATTGGCTGTGGCTACGTGCAGTAGCGCCCAATAAACGACTATGGACGATCTTAAACCACACCTCTCCTACGAGAAAATAAATTGGTGGTCCCCAGACTAAATATCAGTTGTGAATTTAGTCTGGTGTTAGCCAGGCTAGGTTTTAGCAGCAGTTGTGGTGAATAGGTCTGGACTCTTTCTGCACATTAGGACATTACTGCAGTAAGTAGGGGGTAGAAGATACATCACTTTAACATTATTAAATTCCATCTAGTCCCTTTAAATACTCATTCAGCGTCTGCGTACATTGGTGTGTGAATGAGTGTGAATGGGTGAGTGGGTCCTGGATGTAAAGCGCTTTGGGTAAAAGCCAATGTTGAAACTATTTGAAGTAACTGTATTCAGATATTGGAGAGTATTTAGAATGCAGTTACTTTCTAAAATCAAGGGGATACATCATTATTATACAAATCCCAAACATGCTCAATGGGGGACATATCATTCAAAAGGACATCAATGTTCGCAATCTGATCCCCTCTGATAAAGCCAAACTTAACATGTCAGAGTGTCCTTTTATTGTAGACAGCCTAAGGCACCCGTGCAATATTCAAGTGTCTTAGAGGTTAGATTTTAGGCCCGGGTCGGGCTTCAAGACTTTTTAAAATAATTAATGTCATTATTATCTCTATGTCTGTGTAGGCTCTCAGTCGTGCAGGTGTTGTCCATCTTCAATGAAGGTTCCTGAGTCATCTTCTGTACTCGGTTGTTGAAGTGTCGAAGAGAGGCCCATATGTTCGACACTTCAACAACCCAACACAGAAGATGACTCAAGAACCTTCATCGAAGATTATTATCTCTAATGAATGTGTGAAAAAAGTACAGTTACCGCCATGACATGAGTCAATAATATGATAATAAAAGGGATTGTGTCTAAGGTGCAAAGTGAGGAGAGCAAGAACAGAATTTTAAGTAAATGAACAAGCACCTCCTGACTGACCGGTTCACGGGAAAGGCTGGTTGGTCTATCATTGGTCAACGGGGGAGGATACGAGACTCTGATTAGTTGCTGAGAAAATGGTAAATATGTATTATTACTTACTTGAATCAATCAAAACGCGAGACCAGGAGTTCGATTTTATAACATTTGTAATAGATTTAGACTTCCAGACTATCCCTTTAAGAAACACAAGTGACACATGTGATACACCCACCCACGTGGTCATACCGCCTTTGCTCTGCCCAATCCTGTCAGACCTCGGAAGCTAAGCAGGGAAGGGCCTGGTCGGTACTTGGATGGGAGACCGTTTAGTAACACCAGGAAGCCTAGCGAATGGAGTGAGTGAGTGGTGGTGGTGGTCGGAGGGGCCGATGGCGCAGACTGGTTGCCTCGCTTCTGTCAGTCTACCCCAGGGCAGCTGTGGCCACCGGGTATGGAGTGAATGAATAATGCAATGTAAAGCGTCTTTGAGTGTCCAAAAAAGCGCTATATAAAACCAATGCATTATTATTATTTTAAGTGTTTTAAACAAATAGAAACGAGTAATGCAATTTGACGTGTTAGGTGTGCACGCAGCTTAACCTCTTAACCCCCACCTGAACCAAGCACATTTTCTCTGGTTTGGCTTTAACCAAATCTAAAAGCTTCTTGGAAAAAAAGCGACGAAAACGAGGATGAAAAAGCAACAAAAATGTGACCAAAAAAACGACGGGTAAGAGAGTAGAGTCCACTGCACTTTTCTCTCGTTACTTTACGTGCGCCACAGGACATAAAGTGGTCACATGAGCGTTTATGCGATATGAAAGGTCACGTGACCACAATGCATCTGGTCATTTCTGTGCTAGCTTTGTGTTTTGCCGCGTCCCAGTGGTCTGAGGGGACGCCAGCTGCAGCCTGATGCCCTGTGTGTAACGGCGGCTGATGGGGAGTGAAGGGCTCCATCCGTCACTGCTACAGGACAGACAGAGTGTGTGTGTGTGTGTGTGTGTGTGTGTGTGTGTGTACGTGTGTGCATGTGTGTGTGTGACCTCGCCCAGACGGAGCAGAGATCACTCATGTCTGTCACTACGCCGCACATGCTCAAGTCTAACACAGTTGCTAAATGCTCGACGGTTGAGGGATCACAATCAGATCAGATCCCACTAAACTTGATTCAGTTTTCGTCACGATTTAGTCAGAGAACTCTCTCCAGTTTCAGTTCTACATTTAGTTTGGCAGCTTGGGAGTCTTTGTGGTAGCTGTGGATGAGGTTCTTTATTTTTCAGATGGCAAAGCGGACCATTCTTTTTGGCAAAAAGCCTCCAGTTCCTGTAAGTTCCTGGGCTGTTTTGCATGAACTGCACGTTTGAGCTCTCCCCACAGTGGCTCAATGATACTGAGGTCAGGAGACTGATATGGAACTAACGGGACCTTCACTTTATTCTGCTGGAGCCTTTGGCATCAGCGAACCAGTTTCATATTCCACAGTAGGTGTGGTGCACTCCCTTTTTGACAACATGGCCTATGATGAAATTCTGCCAGGGTATGTAAACCTTTGAGCTGTTATTACATTATGTTCATTTAAACATATCATGTCACGCTGCTTTATGGAGGGCCTCGTTCATGTACAAGGGACCAGTCTTAATATAGATTGGTTCTTTCAAACTGGCATTGGAACTTTTGATGTTTTTGTCCCTCTTTTTTTCATTTTTATTTAGTTTCTTCTACATTGACCAAACCTTTTAGTCTCATTAATTACTTTAAATTCCGTTGACTTATGTTACGAGGAAATATGTCTGTCGATAAAACGAATACCGTATTTTCCGGACTATACGTCGTTCTGGAGTAGCACTAGCCAAAAAATGCCTTCTGAAGAAAAAAAACAACAGGCTGAAGAGGCGTACGGAACTAAATCAATGTCTGGTATGTTAACGTCACATTAACAGTTCAGAAAACTATAGCATAAAGAACATCCCAAACTCTCCATCTCACTCCAAATCACTAAATCACCTTGGCAATGACCTGGGGGGGGGCGGAGGTGTAACTGCACCTCCCCAAGCCTCGCCTGGCAGCACGTTTTTCAAGCTCTCATTTGTGCACTCGCTCCTCTAGCTGTGGCTATTGAGCTTTTAGCCCGTGATTGGCTTTCTTTGTTTCTTCATCGCGGTAAGAGTAACCTCCGTTTCTCGCACACTCCAACCTTTCTTTCTGCCGGTCGATTAGTCTGCAGTGCCCTCTAGCGGCACTAGAGGGCACTGCTCTAGTGCCCAAACTGTTGGGTCTGGTCATTGACAGTAGTCTTTCTTGGACAGAACATATTAATGCTGTTAATAAGATGGGACGTGCCATTGCAGTTTCCAAAAAATGTAGTCGTTACGTGAAACATGACACTTTGGAAATGGTTACCCAGTCTTTAACTTTGTGCCACTTGTCATATTGTTCTGAAGTGTCTGTGTGTCCTCTGCTGCTAAGAAAGTGGTTCACAACAAGGCAGCGAGACTTGTTCTTGGATGCTCAATTAAAACTAACGGAGAGCCCATGTATTCTACTCTGTCATGGCTCAATCTAAGTCAAAGAACACAAGTCACATTGGGCACCTTAAAGGCATTAGAGAGGATTCTGCGGTTTAAGATTTGTCCAACGGCTGTTTGTGTATGTTTGAATAGTGCGCATGCGTCAGAGCCCCCTCCTTCACATTAGCTCCCTACGTAAGATACGCCTCCGCCGTTGCATTCACTTTGTTGTAAACATACAACTTTATGAGTTTTCCACTTCACATGTTTCTTAAAGAGCTAAGTGCAGTACTTACTCAACAATTAAACAGAATTTACCTGTCCAGCAGAAGTTTAGCGACCAATGCATCCGTTTTAAGATTCTTTTGCACCTTCAGGGCACGCCAGCGCTCGAAACAATCTCCCAGACAGACGCTTACTCGGCTCCGCTCTCTCGCAGTTTCTCTCTTCCTTTCAACCACCTCAAACAGTGGCTTTCTTTTTCGGTTAGGTTTTTCAGGGTTCTTTTCTGCCATTTCTGAAATAATTCTAAATACCAGGAGTACAGAACTAGGTGGTAGTGTATCCGTCGTCCTCGGCGTAATGGCGGACTGCTGCCCAAACTGCGTGAGGGTTACGCTTGGAGCCTACGTAAATAACGTACTTGGGGCATGTACGCTAAATGTTTGATTGACAAACCAGTAGCCAATCGACTTTGGAAAGGTGACAAAGTCGATTGGCTAATGTTTTCCAGGCCCCACTACGGCCACAGTTTATGGATATTCATTTTTTTTTTTTTGGGAACCATAATTACAAGAGTGCCATTGATTAATTAAGTCATTTTAGTTGTATCTGGGAACTTAATTCCTGGGAAAAATCCTCTCTAATGCCTTTAATATATAACAGCCTATCAGTCAAAATGCCTGTTTTTATATTCAATCAAATTGTCCTATTAAACTCTGTGCATGAGCATAATACTAGAATGGCATCCAATGGTCATATAAAAACGCAACATCCTAAAACTAATTTCATGAAGAAAACGGTTCTCTTTAGAGCTATATCACCTGGAACCGTATTCCAGTTGGAATTCGTGAACTTAGAAATAAGGTACTATTCAAAAACAATCTGAAGCGTCATGTTTGTGAGTTTGTTTGCTCCTAAAAGTATTATGAATGTTTAAATCTATGTACCTTTTAAGTCAAATATATATACATGTTATTATATTTGTTTTTTAAATACTGCATATACATATTTTTCAATGAACATGTAAAAGTTGTTTGGAATGGGCCCAGGAAGACGAGCTGACTACTTTTTGCTCTCAGCTAATGGGATCCATATAAATAAACAAATAAATAAATATAGAGGAAGAAAATGTGATTTTGTGAGCCTGGGATCTCATTTTCTTCCTCTGTTTATCCTCTGCTTACTCGGGATCCTGCAGAGCGCCATGTCGCTCACACTTCTGTTGGATCTGGCGAGCGCTCCCACAGGTCTGTTTGCGTTCTATGAATATCAGATACATCGTCACATATCAGTCGCTCCGGAGTGCAAGACTATGAAAACTATGACGAAAAGTGCGACTTTTAGTCCGGATAATACGGTACTGCTTTTGACAATAATGTTCTGATGCGGGATGTGTTGAGAGAATTTGGGAAACTTGGTAAAACAGACTTGTAAAGCGCAATATGTATTATTATAATCAGGTTGATGCCTCAAAAGAGCTCAAAACTAATAAGGTTGTTTTTTTCTAAACCAATAAATACAGACATAGTAACATCTAAAGCAGGGGTGCCCAAAGTGGGGCCCGCGGGCCAATTTTGGCCCCCTGAAACAATTCTGTTGGCCCACCAGAGAGTGACCTACTTTAGCACTGCATGTGGTTAACTCTTCCATTCATTCTCAATGGTAAATAGTTGCTGTACACTTTTTGACCACCAGCGTCAAATTGGGGGCGCTGTTTCACTCCTTTCGCAAAGTTAAGGAAACACTGTTGTGGTGTCTTGTTATTTATCAGTCACAGAGCGTTATAGCATCAACTTTCACAGTTTTCCAACTTTTGTTGCAAAGGCTGTTGACATCAACAACAGTACATGTTAAAAAAATGACTCATAAAAGAATTGATGCTGAACTGACACTTTCAAAATAATCTAATGTGGCATTTTCTTTGAGTGAACGAATGAGGTAAAGTTACTGTAGGTGCTGTAGATACAAGTGGGTTTTTTTTCACTAAATTGCTACAATTGTTGGTTTTGTTCTACTAAAACTAGGCTTTTGTCATAGCTACCATTTGTTTTAATAGAGCATGTTATTTGCATAGATAGAATCAAATGCAAATGTAGGCTATCGAAAAACTTTGTAATGTGCAGTTATATGTGTTTTTCGTGCTTGACGTCGCCGTGTTTGGCCCGCGACTCACAGGCACTTTTTCATTTTGGCCCTCGGAGACAAAAAGTTTGGGCACCCCTGATCTAAAGCATGGATCTTATAGCTCTCCATTTCTTTCTCCATTTAGCTCACCAAAGACCTCTTGCAAATATTTAGGTGAATAAAGAATGTAGAGGGGGTTATTTTCTTTGATTAGAAAGAAGAAGAAGTAGCTCACGGGGTAACAAAGGTTGTACAATCTCCACGGTGCAGAAACGCAATCGCCGCTGCCCCCCGACACCTCCGTTCTCCGTTAGAATTTAGTCTATGTGGTCTGTAGGAGGAAACAGCTTGTCCTACATCTGAAAAAGTCAAACTTAGTGAACATTAGATTGTGTGCTTCCCTTCCCTCTACTGTCCAAAGTGCGAACTGCCTCAACAACGCTAACTCCTCCCCTTTCTGTCCAGATGTTCATATGTTACCCGCAAACCAGGGCCGTTGGTGTAAAATCCCTCCTTCCTGCCTGACATTACGGAGAGTGGACAGATGTTCCTGTCCCTGGTGCTCTGTTGGCGCTAGCAGTGCGTCTCTCCAGATGACGGTGTAACGACCCATTCCCCCCGTCCCACAGGAGGATGCCTATAGCAAGGCTGCTATAAAGAAGCCCTTTTACGCGACATAAACTTTTGAGGCTTCGGAGGCCATCTTGTTCTCTCGTCAAAAACATACATGGAGTCGTTTTTGTGTCATTCATGCATATTTATCCTTCTGAACTGGCCTTTTCTATCCATGTTTCAATGGCGATGGCAAAAAAAAAAAGCAGAACAGAACCATCAGATTTCTCAGCCTTTCCACCTCTTGGAAACACAGGCTTGTAAAGCACAATACAAGTGTAAGCCATCAGTTCAAAAGTTATTTCAACACAATTATAAGTATTTACTTGATTTTACAGTTTATTCTTTATTGTTTTTACATGTTTGTTTTCAGTCTGTATTCAATATGTGGAGAACAAAAACAAAACTTGTTTAAATGGGACACATGAAGCAGATGTAGAAATGTGGAAGCTTTTGGCGAGTCACTGGTGTGAGATCCCTGAGACCTAATTATGGTCACGTGACTTTTGAGCGCTTCATTTTCCTTATTTTTCCTAATGCTGCACTGTGTTAGCCTGGCCTTAGCCATCCGTAATCTCCGGTCAATTATAATTTCCCTACATGTACGTCTGGGTCTGATCTCAGTGGCTGCGTTAGATTGGTTGAATTTCAACCTACCATTCAGCGAGCGGGGGAGGCGGGGCTTGTAGGTGACGTCAAACATTTGCTGGTTGTAGTTTGGCAATGGCGGCGGATACGAAAGTAATGCAAGCTCTTCAATCCGTCCTGGCTCGGCTCCAAATACCCAGAAATTAAAATTGAAGCCTTGGAATACGCAAGGAATGACCCCAAGAGTTATGATGCTGCTTCACTCACTCGGGCGCATCACGACCAAACTCTAGCGAAAATCACCCCTCCCACGCTTTTATTATTATGAAGGTCCAGACCCTTGTACGAAACGAAGTAAATACGAAGTCTGGTCAAACCAGGCTAGCACTGTACGCTGAGAACTTTATGTGTTTGTTTTATCTACAGCTTGTGCTGTGGAGCAATTTGTGTGTGGATTTTAATTTAAAGGGGCTAGATGCAAGTTCGCCATATTATACTCACTACTGCCACCTCAAGTCATACGTGTAACTGCACCTTCTATGTTAATTCAGACCCGAAGCAACACGTTTTTGACTGACAGTGCAGGATTTTAGAGGCAGTTGGTGAACAGGTCTGAGCTCATTCTACACATAGGGGGAGGAAAATGCATAATTTTCACATTTTTAAACTCTGTATAGTCCCTTTAGAGAACTTTTGAAGAACTAATTAAGGACATCATCAGCTTCAGAAAGCGAAAGGAGCTAGAGGAGGAGCAGCTGGAACTGGAGAGAGCACCCAGCTCAACGTCCTCCAGAGGTCCGGCGGAGGGGGACCCGGGACACCATTGCCGGATTGTCAGAATGCGACGCGAGGAAGGAGGAGCAGCCACCGGAGCAGGAGTACGAGGACTGTCTGGAGGGCAGCAGACGACCTAACGTACACCCTGTGTTACACAGGCTACTCACTGGAAAGAAGAGGGGCAGGGCCTGCTGTTTTTTCATTTTCTAAGCCGGTTGCAACATACTGTACATGCTGGATTTCCAAGAGCATATTTTCAGGCTGTATATGATTATACATGATTACAATACATGATTAAAACAGCCACAATAAACTTAAAACGTTGTAATGTCCCATTTACAGAAGACTTAATTGAATAAGTAAACACTTGGAAACACTTACCAACCAGCCAATTACATCGACAGTATCTCCCTTTCTTTAATTGTACTTTCACTCTCAGAGGCAGTCATTACGTTAGCGCTAATAGCATCTAGCACAGCCCAAAGGTATGGATTCCCGGGGTCATTAGCGCCCTTTGCTAACGAGATGAACAAGTTTTAAAGGGGTCTGTATTCTGATACACAGACTTTTTTTTTCTCTTTCTGTTTGGATTAAAAAAAAACTTGCCCTCCACCTGCTGATGACATGAACTGAGACTCATGTATCACGCTAAAATTTGAGAATACCTTGAACTGAAGCTGAGGGGAAAGGGTCATGGAGCACCAGACTCTAGCTGCTCGTTCGGTAACTCACCCGCTCACAAGAGGCGCTAGAGGAAGCAAAAACGGGGCAAACGAGGAGGCATCCGGGAAAGACTCACAGCTAAGCCACACATGCTTCTATCCCTACTTGTGTTCTGGCTAATGGACGTTCACCGGAGAATTGAACAGATTAACTGTTAAGCTTTTCCCAGAAGATGGTGAAAGACTGTTGAGGGAGCTGCGCAGGAGGAAGAGGAAGGAGGAGGTGGTGGAGGAGCTGACCAGTGCAGGACACCACGCTCTGAAACAGGGACGAACCCAGGAGGCGGTGCATCATTTCAGACGATCAGAGGAGACTGAAGGCCAGCCGGACCAACACCAAAGCACAATTTCGTGGCACGGTTGTACAATGACAAATAAAGCACTTACTTACTTAGTTTTAACCACGTTTTAGTCGACAAAAACACCTGGTAAATTGAGCTGACTAAGGCTGTATCCACACAAAGACAAAACGCTTATGTTTTTAGAAACTTTCTTTGTAAGCACGAATCCAGCTCAGTAAATGTGTGCGTCCACATGGGTCGACTCAGGTCTGTGAAAACGGCGCAGTTCATCTTCCAGGCCTGCGTGAGGCGCTGTGACGCTAACACAGATAATAGAACAAGATGTAGAGGCGCATGTGCTGTGAAAATGAAACTGATTCAAGGATTTAGGATCTACAGAAGAGACGAGGAGGAGAGTTTTTTCTTCAGACGTAAAAACCTGTCAGTGACTTTTACTGTCAGTCCAAAAACACAGACTGACTCGTGTTTTTCTACTTGTCACCTGTGGCTTGTGGACTGTAGTGGAGCAGGGATGGGCAATACCATCGTTTTTTGGAATCGATACGATACCGATACTTTTGGGGTCATTATTCTTGATACCGATACTGGTCATTTTATATGGGTGAATGTATTTCAATCAATATATATTTCTAAAACTGGTAATTTTATATAATTAATAGAGAAATTAAAATTATATTACTTTAACTGGTTAATTAATGTTAATGTGAAATTAAATACATAAACAAATCAAATTCAAAATGATTACTTTAATGACAAACAGACTCTAAACCAGAATGATATGCCTGGCTTAGTTCAATCCCCTGCTGCTGTGGACTGTTTTGGCTCAGAACAAAGATGTAAATCGTCCGTTTATGTTTAAAATCGCTGCCACGCCTTCATTTTACATATGCAAATTAGTATCGATACTTTTCGCCCAATGTCAATACTTTAAAAGTAGCCGTTTGGTATCGATATATCAATACTGTGGTATCGATCCGCCCATCCCTACAGTGGAGCAAAGAGGAGCGGAGTAAAACCATCATAGATCCAGGAGGAAAACTCAGTATACGGTCAGTAGATTATGGATAACAGACTCCACTCTGGAGCTGCGATGTCATCGTTTTTAGTAAAAGTTGCGGAGATGTTATAACAACGGTGTCACGTAAACGGCGTTTTGAGATCTTTCCACTCTGGGACCAAGTTTTGGAAAATCTTAGTTTACAGACACACAAAACACCGGGCTCGTCTGGACGATACACTGGACTGTGTTTGGTCCTCAGCTTGACTTCGTATGGACAGGGCCTAAATCGGAAACACATTTCAACCCTTCAGAATGAATGCCTCATAGCCCCCAAATATGGCAAGTATCACAGCTTTAGGTTTATCCACCGATCTTCAATAATGTTTAGGTCAGGAGACTGTGAAAGCCACTGCAAAACCTTCAACCTGCACCTATATGTCGTCCATCGATAGAGCTGTGTTTATCTTTTGAAACCATTTGCTTTATAACTTCTGCTTTTTCACAGATGGAGTTACGTTTTCCTGCAGAATGTGTTGGCAATTAATTTAATCCATACTTCGTTCTACCTAAGAAGTATTCTCTGTGCCACTGGCTGCAATACAACCCCAGAGGATGATGGATCCACCTCGCTTCATGAAATTCTGTGCCCCTTCTTCTCCGAACAGACCTTTGCTCCTTTAGACTAAAATGTTGACAAAATAATGAGTTGATGCCGTGAAATGTCTTCTTACTCTCTAGGGTTCACAAAAAAAAAGAAAAAAGAAAAAAGATGCATGTTTGTTGCGGAGGAAGCTGGAGGGAGGAGAGGGAGCAAAGTCCTTATTCAGGCTTTTCGCACACACTCGTCACATCAAGGCTCCGAATCAATCCTGCAAATTGGTTTGTTCCTCGGCAAGGTTACTAAATGACGGAGGGACGGGGGGGGGAGAATATGAGCCTTGAGGGGGGTGGGTGGGTGGGTGGGTGTCGAGCGCCGGGGTCGGTAAACTATGGAAGGGTGGGTGAAGGATAAGCCGCGGCGGTCGCTGGTTAGTGAAGCCGTAGCAGAGGCGTAGTGAAGACGGATGGCGACGCAGCCGTGGCCAACTGTTGACGCCGGTGATGGAGCTCGCTGCTGCCGGGGTAGCTTGGTTTGCTCACACAGGGGTGGCCCTCTGGTAACCCTGTCACGGTGAAATGTGGCACCCGCTTTTTTTCTATCACTCCTTGCAGAGGCGGTGGATAACGGGAGTGAGAGTGTAAGGGGAAGGGGCCAGCTGCGCCGAGGGACGGGTTTGTCAAAAAACGTCTTGTCGATGCTGCAAGGTCAGCGGGGTTCTCACAACTGGATCAAAATTGCAATTTGGGCGGTCGCCTTAGCCAATTTCCATTATTTAGGAAACTATAAAGCAGATGTAACACGGCACAGCTAACCTTAGACACTGTTCAATGTGCTTTCATGTGAAACTGCAATTGCAAATGGAGTTGCACAATCCCACCTATCTGATAGTGCCGGAAGTCAAAATCCCATTCAATATCATAAATATATATATATACACTTAGTAGACCGGGAGCCAGACCCCCTCCTCAGGCACATTTTTGCTACCTTTTCCAAACTAGTATCTTTCAATAGAGTATATCCTGGGTCATTACCAGTGGGGACCCCCCATTGCAACTCGGCCCCGTTCGGCTGTGGGACCCCAAAAACCACTTTAACGGGACAGGCTTCAAACGGAACTTTGTGATTCTATCCGAAGTGGTGCTGTGGTCACATACAGAGTCACAGATGACTTTAGCTTTTTCTTTTTCCATATATTCAACAATATATCTGCAAAAATGAAAAATAAATGTCATATAGATAAGAAAAGCGCTTCACAAATGAGTGCATTATTGTCTTTTTTGTTTATTTTTACCTTTTCAAATGTAAATAGAAAACTGCCCCAACTCATTAGCTTCACATTAAGCCCAAGACGAGCTCAGTACCTCAAACGGATCAGCAGCTATAACAGAAAATGTGTTCCATGTTCCCTCTCAGAGCTGTGGATCCTCATGCATTTGTCCATATAGGCCTGTGAGAACATTCCATGGTGAAGTTACAGCTTTTTGGACAACAGTTCAACTTCACCTTTTTGGATTTGCTTCAAACTTGGCACAGGTATAGGAAAAATTGTTGAGTCATCAATGCAACAATTTTGCTCTTTTTGCAAAAACGATATTGCACTCTAATTTGTAATTTCCACTTTATATTTATAGTAGTACAAAGTAACTCGTGCCCCTAGAGGCCATAAGCGCAACTGCAGGTGTCGTAGCATGTTGTTATTTTTTTACTCATTAATTGTTTGTGAGAGTAAATACTACGCTGACAGAAAAGACAAAGGGACAGAGGGATATTGTACATCCAATTACACAATGTAAATATTTTTTTTTACTCAAACTTGGCTGCAAATACAGCTGAAGTGGCGCTAGCTCACAGTTAGCTTTGCCAGTTAGCCTGTTAGCTCCAGTTAGCCTGTTAGCTTCTTCTTCATGATTCTATTAGTGTGTATTGGTGGCTCCGGTACTGGTGGCAGTCAAGTTGCAATTGTGGTTTTCTGGCCAGAGACACCAGGGGGAGATGAAAGACCCCCCAATTATCCCATTAACACTTGCACAACCCCCAGAGGGACTACGGAGAGGATTTATTATGGTTAACAAGTTACTTAGTACTGCTTTAAAAGTGCCATGTTTACAGATGGAAATTAGCATGGTGCTAAATCTGTTGCAGCCATCTTTTTAATGCAAATGCACGTTGTCCGTCAAATAAATAAACTTAACTAATCTACTTGTAAATGCAAGTGTTGTTGTTGTTCTTGCTGATTTTTTGTGGGGTGAACTCAAAGACATGGAACCCATTTGTCCCAAATATTGTTCACAAATCTGTCTAAATCTATGTCAGTCATATGTCAGAGAACCCCCTCGCAGGTGTTGCATATGCAGACGCTGACTCGACACATGAGTACAGGTGTGCCTTAAGCTGCACACACATCTAACCCGGATACTTATTTTCCTTCCTTTGCCCTGATGTCTGGCTTTGTGTCTTGCAGGAACACTTCACGCCTGAGTGTAAGTTTAAGGAGTGCGTGTTTGAAAACTACTACGTGACGTACTCGTCCATCCTGTACAGACAGACGCAGTCGGGCAGAGCCTGGTACATCGGCATCAACCGCGACGGGCAGGTCATGAAGGGCAACCGCGTGAAGAAGACCAAGGGAGCGGCACACTTTCTGCCCAAGCTCATCGAAGGTAACAATCACAATGTCAGCTAATCTATCAAATCTGCCATGGACTGTCGTGTCCATAAGGCCGTGGGAACCCAGGGTGCTGAGGGTGCTGCAGCACCCATTAGTGGATAGTTTGTGCATTACACTATAAGCACTAAAACTGTGTTTTTGGGGGCAATCATATTCTTCAACACCCCCAACCAAAATATGTTCCCATGGCGCTGTGTGTCCATTGTAATGAAAGAATGAAAGAATGAGCTGTGTGAGTGATGGTGGGTGGGCAGTGAAAGACCAGAGGTGGTTAGTAACTGTTTTGAGGGATCTACACTTGACTTGAGTAGAATTTTCCATTGGGAACTTTTTTTTCTCCGCTATATTTAAAAGAAAAACATGAAAATAATCTCAGTCTGTTACACTGACACAGCTGTACAGCAAGTTAGAATATTGTTCTCTCGTCAAAAAACGATCTGCAGTTGTGCATCGAGCAAGTTTATTTATTTTATTTATTGGTTTATTTGGTCGGGTCAGTGCATGTTAATGAACACACATGGGTCTCATGCATGTAAACACGGCACGCCGGATTGTAGCCATGGGCTAATTTCCATCCGTCGACCCGCACGGCGCGCACTCTCAAATACACTCTCATTCATCCTGGCCGATTGTACATGTTTTTTAGTGGTAGGGGAAACCGGAGTACCTGGAGGAAACCTACGCACACACGGGGAGAATATGCAAACTCCACACAGAAAGGCCCCGTCCTTGGAGGGAATCAATCCCGGGACCTTTTAGCTGTGAAGCACGAGCGCTAACCTGTGCTACCGTGCTATCTTTCAATCCTCCCCTGCCCTGTCGCTAATCTTAGTCCCGCAGAGGCAGCTTCGCCCGAGCTCCTGTTTACAATGCTCCTCCTGAGGCCCCATTTTGCCATAGCTTCACTTTAACAGCGAGGGGCGCCCACTCTAGTTTATTTTTCTGCCTTTATGACAGTAGAGCGCAACAGTAAAAATAAAAAAACACAAATAATTAAGAGTGTATTTACCCAATTCCACTTTTTTTGTCTCCACAGTGGCGATGTACCGAGAACCCTCGCTGCACGACGTGGCCGAGCAGAGCCCCCCTCGGAAAACGCCCAAGACCTCCAGTGACTCTCCGGTCCTCCAGAACGGCAAAAAGGACAAAGACCTCAAAGAACACAAAGAACACAAATCCAAAAGCAAAACCCCGTCCTAGCGCTGACCGATTCGGGACAGACGGATGTGCACCAGCGGATATTTTACTACTTCCACTCTAAATACAGGGTTGTCAGGGCTAAAACTCCCAACCTGCTGCCAAGCGGAGGACGATATATACGCCGACAGGATTCGCCACGCGCTGTCAGGCGGGAGGATTTCGAATAAAGCTGTTTTTTTTTTTATTCTTTGGATTCTTAACCCGTGTGGAAGACATGCCCGGAGTTCAGTTTGTATTTACCAAATTCGGGGTTGGGATTTTTAAAGCAATAACAACATCGAAAAATGGAAAATTGCATGTTTTTTGAAGAGGTTCGGCTGATGGAGGAAGAATGCGGTTGGAAGATATCGTCAAAAGCCTTCCGGGGCTTTTAGCATCACAGTCTCAACTTCTTCCGAGTTTTTTTCTGGTTGTACGTAGCGTAGCCATGCTAGTTAGGTGCAGAAAGTTGTCCAGTCAATGCAAATGTGATATATGACTACCTCGGAGTGGACAGACACACTTTCAACGGGTCACGACGAGCAGCAACGGAGGGATTGCTTACTTTCTAGCAAATGTACATGCAACTACTTGTGACTTATGGCAGAGCTGTGGTGGAGGCGTGTTGCTGCGCTCCTTGAGGTGGAAGCACAATCGACGGCGGGACACACAACTGCGCTCCACTTGGCCTCAGAGGTCGGAGTTTCTGAGCTCCAACAGGGATGCGCACCAACGTCGTAATCCAGGTTGGAGCTCAGGATCTAGGAGTTATCAAAAACACACGACTCCAATATTTATGTTTTACATCTCTTGTGTTTCTAACCCTTTTAAGGCGAGACACTGCAGGCGAATAGGGAAAAAAATACATGGCAAGTTTTCTGTCATTTTATCTTTTCATATAAGAACAAGGTGTTTTATGCATAAAAATGCCCCAAATTTCCCATCTTTTCGGTGATGAAATCTGAATAATGGATAGAGCTACATTCAAATTTATTGCTTCATTTTATTGATAAATGAGTTGCCAAGACCGAGGGGATTTAGGATTTCTTGTTTAGTTTTAAAATAAGCTGTTTTTAGTGGAAATATTTGTAAAAATGTAATTTTCGCCTTATTTTTTGACATTCAAAACTCAATAAATGGGGCTTAGGGATTAGATAATAAAAAATCCCTCTGAAAAAATCTTCCAAATATTGTTCAGTCCAAGACTGGAAAATGTGAAGTCTTTAGGTCCGACATAGTGTCGCCACAATGACAGAAAAATGTGTTTTATATATAAGTCTATGGGGGAACATTGAATCAGCGCAATATTTAAACATGTTATTGTGAAGATTAGTCATATTTTCTGTTTCCGGGTGAAAGCTTGTATGTTCAGAGACCAATTTGGCCCAAAACCTGAAAACTGAAAAAAATGAGTTTTGCCTGTAGTGTCTCCCCTTAATAGGGTGACCAGATGTCCCAGTTAACCCAGGACAGTCCCCGTTTTGAAACTTCTGTCCTAGTGGATTTCTCCAAAACCATTGATTTGTCCCAGTTTTTCACTAGTGCCCTTAGAGAAGCCTTAACTTGAAACGTGATGACTTTTGGCCATGTGTGCATCAAACATAAACTTCTATAGAGAATGAATCTATAAAAGAGTTCTAAAAGTCTATCGTTAAATGACAATACACGTTTACGGACAATATTACCGTTCACCCTGGAGGAAAAGTACAATTTTAGTTCCCGTAAAAAAAAAAATTGCATTGTGTCTCAGTTTTTAAAGCAGTACTAAGTAACGTGTTTACCTTAATAAATCATTTTCGTAACGGACTGGAGTCACCGATACACACTAATGAAATCATGAAGAAGAAGCTAACAGGCTAACGGGCAAAGCTAACTGCGGGCTAGCGTCACTTTAAACAGTATTTACAGCAAAGTTTTAGTGAAAAAAGTTATTTCCATTGTATAATTGGATGTCAGCGTAGTATTTACCCTCCAAGACAATTAATAAGTTAAAAAAATCGCAACTTGCTAAGACACCTGCTTTGCGCTTATGGCCTCTAGGGGCAAGAGTTACTTAGTACTGCTTTAATATGGAGAATCTGGTCACCCTACTTTTTCAGTCCTCTGCTCCCCCAGTGAGCCAGGGTGACCAGACATCTTGGTTTACCCAGGACAGTCCCCGTCCCCATGTCCAGGCAAATGATAGTAATATACAAAATAAACTTCAGCCAAGTAGTCCTTCATGCGCCGCCGATCGTGCTTCCTCCTCGAAACGTGCAGACACAACGAGCGCAGCAGTTTAATCTGTCCCCTTTCCTCTTTCCAAAGGATTTCATTTCAAACTAAGGTTCCGCATTTTACCCAACAAACCCACGTCTTACGGTAAAGCAAGCGGATGTTTTTTTAGGGCTAGGTCATCCACAATTGGTGCAGCAATCCCTTAAACTTCCCAAACAGGGTTTAACCCCAGACTAAGCTTCCAGTTGTTTCTTCCACACTCTGGTACGCGGAGCCTCACTCACTTGTTTTCCGAGGCCATCTGCTCTATCTTAATGGACCCTGTCAGCGGCTCTGCACCAGTGCCCCGATATAGGCTCCTCGTCAGGCTTCCTCCGCCGTATGTATGTGCGCGCGAGTGCATCGCTACCCCGACCTTCTCTCTCTCTCATTCACCTTTGGCACCATCTGATTACTTTGTAACACGGGACTCAATTTTCTCCTCTGCGGCACAAAGGAAAGCCCTCTCTGATTGCTAACGGGGGGTTGCCTGGACCTTTTTTTTTTTTTTTTAAACTAAGGGCCCATTTAAAGACATATACTTGAGATGTTATCCACGAGAGGCGGTGCCCTCTAATGCTGGCACGCTTCAGAAATTATATTTAGGTTTGAGTCGATAGCAAGCAGGATGCCGGGGCTAGTATTGCCACTGTGTGTTTGACTTAAAAAGGCGCTGAAGTATTGGAAAGGAAAACGATTGAGGGTTCTGTTTAGTTTTTATTCCAAACCGAACCCTCAAATAATAATAATAATTAAAAAAAAGCATTTGCCTTCTGTTGCCGTGCTGTTGCTATGCTGTGATATTTTTGTGTTCCCTCTATGCAATAAACACTAATATTCAAAATAAGCAGATAAACCACAAAAGCGTCGGCAAACATCGGTAGCATCTTTATCCCTGTTCTTCGAGCTGTATGTGAAGAAGGACAATATTCATAAATTAGGCTGATCCTCGCCCCTTCCCCCTCTCTCCCCCCCCCCCCCACCCACTTTGGTTGGCCTTTCTGGACTGTGGATGTGGGTGGAGTTACACTTTTTCCATTAGTCTTTTGCTTCTAGAGTTCAACCGTTGAGGCTCCGCCCGGTGCTGGAGGTGACGATCCCATTCTAAATCTCTTTCGGACAAGTTCAAATGCCCAACAGAGACTTATGAGCTAAAACATGTACAATATGTGAATCCGTCAGTCGCTGGGAGCTGCACCGCGGTCGCCCACTGTTCCCTCCCAGCGACATCGAGGGATGGGTCAAATGCAGAGGGAAGATTTTCCTACAGGGATTATAAAGTACACCATACCTTACTTTACGTCCAAAGGTTTGTTTCCTCGTCGAAAGCGGGAAATGTACCAGTTGCCTGGAACACAAAATTAATATCAAGTCTCCTTTTATGCTTTTCTCGAAAACAACAGTTTGATCTATTCCAGTCCATTACGAATTGAATGCAATATTGACACATATAAATAATAATTGCAAGTGAACATTTTGGAGGAAAACATTTCATTTCCAAATAAAAACATATTATTTTACTGGTTAAAGCTGCCAATATGAACGTAAGGCCCTGTCACACTTTTCATCATTACATTAGCGCATATACGTCACCAGTACAGTGATGAGAGGCTTGTTGTCACGGCGATAGGTCGTCCCGTGTAATATGATAGAACGATAGGAGGGAAATTGGATTTATCCGACTGCGAGACTAGATTTGTAATTATTTATCTTTATGTGTGGAGAGGAAGAAGAAGTTTGTAGTTGAGATGAAAAAAAACATATTTTTTGTGGCTTTATGGGGCCGTTTTCTCGTTGTTCGTCCCGCAGCAATAGCGGGGAAGTGAGAGGGGAGCAACAGCTGAGCTATTTCCTGTGTTTTTTTCGGGTCTATTATTGTCCATGTGTCTCATTTGGGTCGGTAAAATAGCTCACGCTTCTCCTCAGGGTTTCCGTGGGGCCTTCAAAAGCATTAAAACGGATTCAAACTGGCATTCAATCTTCATTTCTTTGAAAATATCTTTTTTTGTTCCCTAGAGACAGACCCCACAACAGTGGCATCGCTCGACTATTTTTACTGCATGTGTACATCGGTCTAAGAACACAAAAACTATGATCCAAGTTCTGCTGCAGTTTTGGAGGAAATTTGACACAGTGTTTTGCTCAAACGTTTCCCCATCGTGTCCAAATTAGTTTTGAATAGCAACATTTCCCCTCGTTCCTCTGTTGGATTGAATGTTTTCAAATCGTACAAAATATGCCAAGATGTTTTGTATCATTACAAAGAAAGTGTTTCGGCATTAAAAAGTATTAAAGCAGTACTAAGTAACTCTTCCCCCTAAAGGCCATAAGCGCAACTGCAGGTGTAGTAGCAAGTTACGATTTTTTATTTATTAATTGTCTTGGAGAGTAGATACGACATTAACAGGAAAGGCGAAGGGAGAGAGGGTTACTGTGCATCCAATTATACAATAGAATTATTTTTTTCACTCAAACTTGGCTGTAAATACTGTTTAAAGTGACGTTAGCCCGCAGTTAGCTTTGCCCGTTAGCATGTTAGCTTCTTCTTCGTGATTCCATTAGTGTGTATTGCTTTCTCCGCACCGGGGGCAGTCAAGTTGCAAACATGGTTTTCTGTCCAGAGACACCAGGGGGAGATGAAAGACCCTCCAATCATCCCATAAACACTTGTATCACCCCCACAGGGACTACGGAGAGGATTTATTAAGGTAAACACGTTACTTAGTACTGCTTTAAGTTGGACTTAATCGATGCGAGGATTCGTGATTTGAAAATTTGCGATTCAAACATGAGACCAGAGGTTGACCCTCCGCGCTGTAGGGATGGGCACCGAAACCCGGTATCGTAACGGCCCCGGGGCCACGTGTGCCGGTTCACCTGGACCGATAAGCTCCAGCCTTAGCGTTCCTCGTAACGGGGCCGCTCCTCATCACCCGCGCTCAAGTAAGGCCACTGTAAAGACTCTCTCGGCTCATGGATGCTTTCCCTGCATCGGACTTTAACAATACTTGGTTTACGATACCGATGCCTCCTTTTTCGAAACCTACCAGAACTAGAAAACAGAGCAATAATGTTCTGAAAACTATCTCCAATGTCAAGAAATTTGTGAATAATTAGGAATAGTTTGGAAATAATTTGTGGAAAAACATTGAGAGCAAAAAAAAAATTGGAAAAAATGTATGGGAAAAATTGAGAGAAATTGAAGAAAAGACTGGGGGGAAAATAAGGATTAAATAAATATAAACAAGGAATATATACAGGGGCGGACTTCCCATATGTCCATTCTGGAAGAGCACAGAAGGGCCACTGGCTCTAGGGCCACCAGTCCCGCCTCAACTGAGCTTTACCCAAATCTAAAAGCTAAAAAAAAAAAGCATCAAAATAGCGAGAAAAAGAGGATGAAAACCCCCACAAAATGTGCTGGAAAAGCAACAAAAAAGCGACAAAAATGTGATGAAAAGGCAACAAAAACATGAGAAAACACGGAGAAAAAAGCCTACAAAAACGTGATAAAAACACAACAAAAAATGACAGAAAAAAATAATGAAAAAAAACAACAAAAATGTGACAAAAATGACGTGACAAAAAGTTTCCGTCACTTTTGTGGGTCTTAGCTTTCAAATGAGGCGTTGCATTGTTGATCTCCAGTCGAGAAGCTTTTAGATTTGGGTAAAGCCCAGTATAAAAAAAACAGGAATCTAAAAGGAATTCCGTGGAGTATGGTGTGCCACAAGGTTACATTTTGGGACCACTATTATTTATTACTTATATTAATGATTTTGCTTCTGTTTCTACGACCGCCTTTCCCGTTCTTTTTGCTTATGATACCAATCAAGAAAATAAATTTAAAAAAAGTCGACCTGGGGAAAATGCACTCGGTTAAGGCGGGTGGTTAGAGGTTAAAATTTGTATTTGTGGAAGTGCACAAATAAGCTAACTTGGGCCAGGCTGGCCAGAGTCCAGGGCTGTTTTTCAGTCCCAGTCCGCCCCTGAATATATATACATAATATCAAGTCACTATATATATAAATCAAGTCACTTCCTTTAGTCCCTGCACTAACAGCATCAAAACTGTCATTTTTTCAGTACCTGCTTTCGATACATTTATTTTTTCGATACCAACAGCACCTAAACTTCTTTTCCCTGATACCGTCCCAGTATCATTTACCGTTACCCAGCCATATTCCAAAGCTCTTTTCATCTTTTATGTCAATACATCATGTGCTCGCTCTGCCTCTCTCTCTCTGCGGAGTTACCCGCTCACACAAGCTGCAACAGATGGAGAATGTATTATCGTTTATCACGCCGCAAGGAACGTTCATTTGCCCTTCGCTAATCGATCACCAGGCGTCAATTATTCAGAAAGATTGTGACTTTTTTTTTTTCCTGTTCGTAAACGCCAAAGTCACTAACAAGCTGGCAATAGAAAAGACCGATATAGGACGCAGTCGCTCACATCCGACGCCAATTCCGGAAAAGACGGTCGTTCTGTGGTCTCCGGTCTGAAGTCCTACAGTTCTCGAAGCTGCACGTTCCAGAGACCAGCCGTGTGAATGCGCTCACTTTGAGGGCTGAAAGTCCAGGCAAGCCCCAGTTTCGGGTCACGTGATGAGTCAGGCTCAGGCCGTTCCAAACAAGAGTCCAGTTTGAAATAAACAACAGCAATATAGGGACATATCCCTAATAAAACTCACAGCCAGATTACCCCAAAGTTCAGCTGTTCAAGGATCAACAAAAGATACAAGCGATAACCGGTTATCCATTCAGCCCCATCACAGTGCTGATCCCTAGTGTGAAATAAACATGGCTGCTCGATCTCCTCCTGCAAAGCCTGTTCCTTAAAAGGGCAAAAAAGGCGGGCGAACCGGCTACGAGCCTCCACAGAGCCCTGTCAATCATAGATATTATTGTTATAATCATACATTATTGTAGATAGTATTACAGCAATGTCAGCTCCCTGCCATGAGGACCAAAGAGAAGAGCCTTCCTCACCCACTGATCTAAACACAGCCCACTGGCAGGCCCACCTTAATGTACCTATAGATTTAGACGGCATCTCTGGAATCGCCCATATATGGTCATTTTTGAAAACAGTTAAGGGGGAAAACAATTTTGAAAAAATGTAAATTTTCTCTAATTATTCAAAAACTACTTTAACAAACGCTGAATTATGAATATAGTTTCTACTAAATAAAGATACAAAGACATGTGGAGGAGCAAAGTGGTTCAGCAGCCCATAAATACATGAATAACGGAGAATGCTAACTTGATGCTACATGTTAGCATTGGGCTAATGCTAACGGTTAGCTAGCGCTAGCTACAACTGCGTTTTTTTCACTTCTACTGAACAATCTGCTTAGAGAAAATATCCATATGGGCCCGATTTACACCTGACTTTATTTATGTGATAAATAAGTTGATATTCTACCAGAAAATGGCAAAAAAGAGTGGGAAATTGTGATTCTCTAAAGATTCTATTTTCCCCCTCGGCGAAGCCACGCCCCCTTCTATGACGAGATGCCATCTGTATCTATAGGCCCCGGGGCTTAAACAGAATTGTAGGCCCCCACCCCCCTTCAGCGTAAACCCTCACCCTACCGCTAACCTACAACCCTAACCCTAAATCCCACAAAAAAACGTAACCTTGCTACTCCTACATGTATCCCTCTGGGCCAGGTAGGGCGGGGCTTCTCCAGGGACACGCCTTAATTCTGATAAGCCCTTGACTGTGGTAGGCCCCTGGGCTCCAGCCCCTAGTGGCCCGTTGGATATGGTGGCTCAGCCCTCTGGCTCTCGCCGTGTGATTGATTGACAGCGGCTTCGTCCAATCAGATGCAGTAACGTCACCTTGGGCCCTGGGGACATGTTCTGCTGGATTCGCCTGTTTCATATGGAGAGCCTGCAGAAGTGAGTGTGAAGGGCAAAACATCTGATTGGATGAGACGACCACATGGACGAAGTAATGTTTTGGCCCATATTTATTAATAATAGGATCAATAATAAAAGAGAAGGCTTGTAGGCCTTGACAGAATGCCTCCAAGATTATGGAGCACTTTAAAGTCAAACTAAAAAATGCTGCAGCAACTCACCATCAGAACAATGGGCCTCCTTTATGAACTTTCTTACAGAGGAACGTTTTCAGCTAAGAACAAGATTTGTGAATGCCAAAAAGAAGAACAAATGTGTGTGTAAGAACGTGATGTGAGGCAATGTTAGAGGTCATTCCCTCATTAAAAACATGGCTGAAGTGTTGCCTTGGCACAATCACGTATTTTTGAGTAATCTGTAAAAACTCTGATGGCGGCCATTTTAGGGATAGGTTTGCCTGAGTCCTCCTAGGAACGCCCCCACCTCCTGGAGACGCCTCCGAGCTTTCGTCACCAGCCGAGTAACCAACCACTGCTCCTCAGCAGAACCCCCCTCCCCACTGATGCCACAGACAGCGTGTGGAGGGGGCGTGTCTAAAGGCTCAGAGGTTCTTAAAGAGACAGAGGCCTATTTCAAGACATTCACTACAGCCATTTTGAGAGAGCAAAAAAGGCAGTTATTCTAATTTACTGCATTTACAGACCAACAGAAGGTTTGGTCATCATTGTCGTGTGCTATAGACTGGTGCTATGTGATTGAAAAAAGCATAATACCCCCTCTTTAAGCAATGATCAATACTTTTTTCTTTTTCACTTGTGGAGAAAAATGGGCGTTGTCATTTCTCATTCAACACCTGAGAAGGTTTACCTGTAGAAACACAGGAGAATCCATCTTGAACCGCTCCCACCTTCACCGAACCAAACAGAAATCGAAAGCTGCAACACAAAAACACACAACACTTTTTTCAAAACTAAACGTGAAATGGATTCGCCGTGTTCTCGATCCAAATGCTGCTCCAAAAAACGTGCGACCTCTACGCCAACGATTGATGTCAGTACAAATGTTCCTGGCCCTGCAATATCAATCTGGCTCTAGCAGGTTATTAGAAGGTAACTCATAATTATAAAATAGCGCGCTGTAACTCAATCAGTCAAACACGATTTGCGATAAGGGCTCAGAGAGAGAGAGAGAGAGCACCAAAGACACAAACGTGCCCGTCGTTGAGCCGAACAAAGCGCGACTCTAAATGGGAATTATGCAAATGCGCCCCCTCCTCAGTTCCCCGCCAACGTCGATGGGATGGGCCGATAACCTGGATACGAGCTAACCGCTGAGCAAACCGATCGGGAAAGTGATGACAAAAGGATCTCGGGGCGTAGCAGCGCTCGCCTCCTGGGCTCGTGTTAAATCAGCGGTCTCGGGGTCTCCTCGCGCGGGCTAAAGAGCGTAATTACATTGTTAAGTAGGAGCCGGTCCGTCGGAATAGCGCTCCCCCATGGGTCGCTAAGTCCGTAACGTCGTATCCGCCAAGTAATTACAAGGCGAAGATTAAACGAGGCTGGAGCAGTGAGGAGTTTGATTAAGGAAAGACTCGTCGTATTTAAGGGCTGGGAATGTTTAGTTCAACGCTCTGGGAACTTACGGGCTTCTTTATTGTATTATAGGTCAAATATATGTACAGTATATAGAAAGAGTTTATATTCCAGTTCACTTTGTCGATAATCTATAACTAAATCTCCAGTCAGCTTGTAAAATACAAACAAAAAGAAAAGGTCTCAATGGTTAATGCTGTGGTGGGGCTTAACCTGAACTAAGGGCTAAAATACCTCGATATAACTTCATATAACAGTATACAAATATGCAGATATGGCTCATTTAATGTCATGTACACTCACATAGATGCAATATACGTATATACGTTGTACGGCTGAAGTCAAGAAAGTATTCTCTTGTTAATCTTCAGATGTCAATCAATGCTTAGGAGCAGATTGGAAAATCTGTGTGCATTACGCTGACTCGGCCGTTATGCATTATAGAGAACGATCCATCAGCAGCGAAAATGCTTCCGACATCATCATTTTATATTTGTTATTTTGCGATTCGATATGCAACATTCTCCGATCCACACCTCAAAACAAGACTTGTTATTTCAGTCGCTGTGTTTAGCCATAGATATAAGGTAGAACCGGTGTTCCATTCAGTCCCATTCATAGTTATGATCCTGAGTGGTCTGTGGAATCAACATGGCTGCTCAATCTCCCACGAAGCCTGTTCCTTTAAAAGGGCAAAAAGGTCCTCGTGGGGCCGGGGGGGCCTCCAGACGGAGATCACAGACAGGCCCTCTGAAACGACACACTAACTGTCCGCATAGGTGAGGATCGAACGCCGCTTCTCCTTTTTAGTTCGTGAGCTGAGTTTAGCGTTAGCATGGACTGTTAGCATGAACTGAGTCTAGCTAATTGTGTATCGCTTGTTGTTGCAATGCAATTAATATAACAATATTATTTACTTGAACCTGTGTGACATCTGGAAAGGTAACGCTACATTATATTGGCTGGAGAAACTGTAGTGTAATTGTTTGAAGGATGAAAAAGGATTTTAAGTAGTTTACGCTAACACTTTGGCTTTACACAATATTCCCTCAAAACCCATCAACCATCAATCAGCGCCGGGGGAAATCAAATCAAAATAAATTTCTGTAATAAATAATACAAATGAAAAACTGACTGTTAGCATTAGCATAACTCTTTAGCAGCAGTGGCTATAAATAAAGGTCCTTCAGTAAAGCCACATTCATGTTACAAGTTTATTTGTTCTTTTCTCAGGCGTTGTTTGTTACGTGTGACGTCACGACTTCCACTTCCGGGTACTAGCAGAGCAACAAACATGTGGGAAAAAAACATGAAAAACTCTTAAAAACAACCATCAATATTTCTGAAACTCAACGGAGAGTTACTGAACCTACTTGTTTCTCAGACTCATTAGCCAAAAATACCGCACCTACAGCTAAAAAAGTAATATTTACTAAAGTCGCTACTTCCGGGGTTACCGTAGCTGCCGTTAGCATTTATCTCTGCTAACCCGAATGTAGCGATTTTGGTAAATATTACTTTTATAGCAGAAAGTAAAGTAACTCTCTGTTGAGTTTCAGAAATATTGATGTGGTATTAAAGAGTTTTTTTGTAGTTTCTCGGGACCTGGAAGCGGAAGTCGTGACGTCACCACTGAACAAACGTATAGGCTATGTCCGAATGTCCACACTATCCCCTATATAGTGACTATATAGTGGTCACGCCATTTTGTAGGGGTGTCCGAATGTCCAGAGAGAAAAAAGTAGGGCACTCGAAATTTCCCACAATGCATCTGGAAAAGTAGTGAGCATCGATGGTCACTAAACGGGTCAATATAGACCACAATGCATTGCGAGAGTCGGAGAAGAGCCTGACAGCGACAGGTCTTTGAACTTAACAACACGACTGAAGTAAATCAGCTGTTTCAGTCGTGTGTTTGTATTTGTCATGAATAAATGACCTAAATATAAACGGTTACGGTGGAAAAAATGCTAACGTTTGGCCGCTAACCTTTAGCTTGAGCTGTTAAATGACCGATAGCTTCCTCTCGAATAATCAAAAACATTCATGTAAAATCCATGTTAAATATAAAGTATCTGACTTGTATTTATCCATAAATATTCCACTGTGTCTGAGTTTGGTTGGTCTTTATCACAGAAATACTTTATTCCTGGAGTTTAGCGAACTTTTAGCAGATGTGGTCACTCAATCTGCTGGCGCTTCGGACACCTGCCTGTGACCTACTTTCGGCACGTCTCTGATAGGGATGGGCGGATCGATACCATCGATATATCGATACCAAACGGCTACTTTTTAAGTATTGATATTGTGCAAAAAGTGTCGATACTAATTTGCATATGTAAAGGGAAGGCGGGGCAGCAATAAACAACACAAAAGGATGATTTATTTCTTTGTTCTGAGCCAAAACAGTTCACAACGGCAAAGGATTGAACTGAGCCAGTCCTATCACTCTGGTTTAGGTTCTATTTGTCATTTAAGTATTAATTTTAAATGTTGTTAATGTATTTAATTTCACATTAGCATTGTTTAATTAACCAGTTAAAGTAACATAATTTTAATTGACCAATTAATTATATAAAACAATCCGTTTTAGAAATGTATATGATTGAAATACATTCACCCATATGAAATGACCAGTATCGGTATCAGTATCGACAAAAAAGACCCCAAAAGTATCGGTATCGTATCGATTCCAAAAAATGTGGTATCGCCCATCCCTAGTCTCTGAGCTTTTTTTTTTTTTTTTTTGTGATGATAGTTTTAATTTGAATTTAAATGTCAAATAAAACGCCTGTAAAAGTGCCAAAACAGTCGTTCTGTTTCATAAAATAAACGTTTGAAACAAGAAATAAATTCAGATTAAGGGGGGACACTACAGGAAAAACTCAATTTTTTCAGTTTTCAGGTTTTGGGCCAAATTGGTCTCTGAACATACAAGCTTTCACCCGGAAACAGAAAATATACCTAATCTTCACAACAACATGTTTAAATATTGCGCTGATTCAATGTTCCCCCATAGACTTATATGGGAGAATGCAATTTCAAGGGCCTTTTTCCTCAAAACACATTTTTCTGTCATTGTGGCGACACTATGTCCACGTCAGTCGGACCTAAAGACTTTACATTTTCCAGCCTTGGACTGAACAATACTTGGAAGATTTTTCTTTTTCAGAGGGATTTTTTATTATTTAATCCCTAAGTCCCATTTATTGAGTTTTGAATGTCAAAAAATAAGGCGAAAATTAAATTTTTACACATTTTTCCACTAAAAAACAGCTTATTTTAAAACTAAACAAGAAATCCAAAATCCCCTCTGAAAAAGTCTTGGCAACTCATTCATCAATAACATGAAACCATAAATTTGAATGTAGCTCTATCCATTTTTCAGATTTCGTCGCCTAAAAGATGGGAAATTTGGGGCATTTTTATGCATAAAACACCTTGCTCTTATATGAAAAGATAAAATGACAGAAAACTTGCAATGTATTTTTTTCTTACATTTATGCCAGTGATCGACAGCAACAGTTTCAAATTGATATCTGTAAACATACATTTTTTTCCCTATTCACCTGCAGTGTCTCGCCTTAAAAAACATATCTGCAGCCGCAGCGCGCGTGGCGTCACGCAGCTCGGAGAAAGTAGTGTCTTGTGTCCGAATCGCCAACAGTATAGTGCGGGCCTATGTAGTGAATGAGGGGTTAGGGACTAGGGTGGACATTCGGACACAGCCATAGAGTTTACCATGGAGATCTGCCATTTTTGTGGGTACTAGCAAACATTTTTTACATAGACTAACAGTAGCTAAAAAACATTATAAAAGGCTCCGTCACTGCTGGTGAATACATGTAGCTCACTGTAGTCCAAGTGTTTTAATGTGAACAATAACTCTGGTATTTTACCTTTCAAAACTTGTTTATTATTAGTTTATTATTGCTGCAAATCCCATGATGCTTAGTGAATATGACATCACACTCCTCTATTCCTCTATTGTTGATTTGTTTGCCACACTTGGCCACTGATATCGCCTCGCGCTAACTTTCCTCGTTTAAATTATTTCCGATCTTTGTCAGCGTAAATGTTTTCGGAGCCGTTATTGACGTGTGCGTTGTTGCCGCGCTTGTTTATGTCTCGCGGATGCGTCGTCCCCGCTCGTGGCTTCACTTCCCAAACGATTTTTCCCTTGAGTTGTGAGCGTCGTTTTTCCTCCTCGTCTGTCCTCGCCCGCGCACGTTTGATTGGTGATGGCGCGAGCCGTCCTTGTAGTCGGTGAAAAATGTCTCCCAAACCGCCGCTAAATGTTACATATTAGGCCTGTTAGCGCACCCCGGCGTTGTCACGTCGTGGAGTTGTCGGGAGAGAGGGGGGGGGGGGGGAAGGATGGCGTTGGAGTGGACGGCAGAGTTCAATGATGGATGTCCGGATGACCCCCAAGAGCCAACTTCCTTTCGCATTATGTCCCGAGTGGAGAGGTTTCTTCCTGGGCTGCTTGAACAGGGGTCATCTGGGGCTGTTGAGGACGGGGCACAGTGTCAACGGGTGTTTCAAGACGGCATGTAAATTCCTACTGTCCATTGAGATTCTTTGTAACCAGAGAAACAAACTCAAAGCGGTGCCTCATCAGAACATGCCTGGTACTTGTGTTCATACGCCATCGCAACATTCTAAAGAGCCTCTAGCTTAAAGGAACAGGCCAACGTTTTTCCATACTGAGCTATGTTCTTACCTGAGCTTAGACGAGTTGATGCGTACCTGTCTGGTCTTTGTGCCCGTGGAAGAGCTTCTAACTTCCCCCCCGTTTGGAGCTATAGGAATACATTGGGAGAGGCCAAAAGCCTAACATCATCTTTGGTCTTTTTGCGTGACGGAGGGCACACAGTTCTTCCATACTGAGATATGGGCGGCACTGTAGTACAGCGGTTAAGATAATATAAGATGATAGATTTATTGATCTCACAGATGGAGAAATTGCATTCGATGAGAGAGCATCCGGCAGCAGCACCCATTCAGTGCGCACCACTCTTTTTCACTCTTTTTCCACTCTTTTTTTTCTTTGGTGAAAGATGGTTGTGTCGCGGCCGCCATCTTCACTGTTTTGGTCACAGGAGGAGCACTGGTTGATGGGAAATCCGTAGACGATGACCACGGCGGTGGAGCTCTTGCGCTTGGCCACGATGTTCTTGGCCACACAGGTGTAGTTGGCCGTGTGGGACAGACGCGCCTGCTTGATGATCAGGTTGTGTCCACGGTGATGTAGAAGTTCCTGTCCTCGACCGGGTCGATGATCTCGTTAGCGCTCGTGCTTCACAACTAGAAGGTCCGGGTTCAATTCTCACCAGGGATAAGGCCTTTCTGTGTGGAGTTTGCATGTTCTCCCCGTGTCTGCGTAGATTTCCTCCGGGTACTCCGGTTTCCCCTACCACTAAAATCATGTACAATAGGCCAGGATGTTTGTGAGTGCGCATGGGGGACGACGGATGGAAATTAGCCCAAGGCTACAATCCGGTGTGGCTTTTTTACATGCATGAGGGACAGTGCATTAACAAACATGACCAAACATGCATCCCGACCAAATAAATATATAAATAAAATAAATGTTCTTACCTGAGCTTAGACGAGTTGATACGTACCTGTCTGGTCGTTGTGCGTGTCCATGGTAAAGCGTGGTCACTTCCAACATCACCCCTGTTTGGAGCTAAAGGAATACATCGGGAGAGGCCAAATGCTAACAACATCTTAAGTTGTTTTGCGGAACTAAGACCAGACAGGTATCAACTCGTCTCAGCTCAGGTAAGAACATATCTAAAACGGTGGCCTGTTCCTTTAAAACTGAGGCGGTGGGCAGTTGAAAATCCGATGGCAGTAAATACGGTGTCGAACTACACTTGCCAAAAAGTGGCTTATGTCGCTGTCACTACAGGGAGAATCCACACGAAACAAAAATGGTCTCAAAGTTCATTGTCTTCCCAGTCAGCACGTAAAAACGAATAGTCCGGTTCTCTTGGTTTAGATTTCTGATGTTCTGGGATTTTCGGGAGAGTTTGAAAACTGTATATTTTTGGAAACCTTATGGCATAAGCAATGATAAAAAAAAACATTGCTTTGATAGGTAAACAAAAAAGGGGGGATAAAAGCGATAATAAACTGAATGAACATTTATATGGGGAGTAAAAAACGTAGTTTGGCGTAAATGTACGAAATTCTCATGTATTAGTTCATCAGGTACTTGCAACATTACAAGAATATAATTAAATACACACATTTTAAGTGTTTTGTCTGTTAATAGTTAGGCAGAAAGAAAGTTGAACTAATGTACTGCTGAACCAATGAATAAGATGGTGCCTTTATTTTGGCGTGCTGGATCGAAACAGGAAGTCACTTCTTGTTGTTATGATTTGAGGTTATGCACATAATCAATTATACCATGTTCCGGTAAATGGGGAGTTCTGGTCATCGCTACGGTAACTCCATGAAACATATGACAAGGGTTTCATTTTTTTGAACTATGTCTTTTACTCCCCATATAATATTTTATTTATCAGAGCACATGGAAACATTGTTTTTTCTCCTGGCTTATTTAATAAAGTTTTCAAAAATGTATAGCTTTTACACTCTCCTAAAAAATCCGGCGAAATGACATAGTGGACAGGACTATAAGGTCCAACTATTTCCTCAGAAAGGTGTCTAAAAGTGGAGACAAAATACTAAAATATGAGCGCCAAGGGTTTGTGAATCCAATCACAACCAAATAATAATGAGGTACAATAGTTGTTTTCAATATTTTTATGTTTTTGCTTTGTTTTTGGAGATTTCTTTCAAAAACTCTCCCTCTCCCATAGAGTTGCATTGTTCCCTGCTCTCCACCTGAGATTATATCATCATCAGATTCTCGAACGTGAACGATAATATATTTAATTTTATATTTAAGGTCCATAAACTATCATCAGACCGATTCTGAGCCTTCATCATGGTGCCCTTGATTTGTTTATCAGACTTTCGACCACACTTTATTATGCAACGCAACACTGTCCCTGGTGATAAAGGGTTCTTCCTGTATACAATAAATAGTTTAAAGTCTTATAAGAAGTGCCCAAAAGCAGTTGTAAAGCTAGAATATTACACGTTATGTCCACTTTACCAATACAAATCCACAGTTCTTTACTTTTTTCATTTGACACTACAGCTAATAGAAGCAGCCTATGCAACTAGAACTCTCTGTGCTACGTCCTAATTTGTGCTAACGCTGTCCTGTAGTTAGTATTTAAGACTCAGTGACTGAATTTTGGAGGTTCTTCAAACATTTAGCTTACGGCAACCCCGCATTGAGCTGTGATTTTGCAACTTTTCGGGCCCCGACTCAACCCGACCATGTCTAACTTTTGTCCGACCTTTTGTTCTTTTTTACTCACCCGTCTTCCTTTAAGCTTCTCGCGTTGACCTGTATCATCACCAATGTTTATGTATCTAACGATTGCGTAGCCCTTGATATTGAACTCCTGTGTCTATCGTGCAAACCCGGAGAGGTCGGATTAGCGCGTCCTTGAGTGAAGTCCGTAAACGAGACGGCGTTTTCTCGCACAGGACCGAGAAAACCTATTGATATTTTTCGAAAGAACAGACGTTTTTTTTTTTTTTTTTTGTGTGGGAGCGCTTGATTCCCGTACCTCTTTGCCCTCTGGTGAGTGTGTGTGCGCTGGGATGTCGAGGTGGAGTTCCCCCCCCCCCCCCCCCCCCCCCCTCGCGGCACATCTGCAATGCAGCAAAGGAAAACTGAGGGGGAAAAAAAAAAAAGAGGAGAGGCACAGGAGTCCCCGGACAAAACAGGGTACAGGTCTCGGATGGTTTCACTTGGTTTGGCGATAGTGAAAGGGGCGGATCGATTTCCTCGACGGGGGGTTTGTAAACAAATTAAAGGCAAGGTGCTCTTAAAGGGGTGGTGACTCCAGACACATCTGCAGTGCTCCTTTGTGGCTCGATAGATGACCTTTGCAAAAAAAAGAAAAGAAAATCCTAAAAAGAGTGTATAGGGGCTTCTTAAAAAAGTTTATGCAATGTGATGTTGTAAGGACTTGGTTCTCAAACTTTTTGGCAGAGTCGTGTGGACACGTTTTTTCATGTGAAAGAAACTTCTGAATGGGTAAAGTTGAAGCCATGCAGTAATTGAAATATGTATGGGCAAATACATGGCACGATACACAAAACATGACGCTCATCGACCAGGGCTTGAGATGCACCAATAAAGCTTTTGATACAGGAGGTTTGAGTATTTATCCGATACCAACCGATACCACAAGAGTTTCTTAAAATTGGCTCTTTCCCCTTTGTGAGATCAATAAAGTATTCTCTTACAAACAAGATGTTATAGATCAATTATCAATGACATCTATTAAAAACTATATATGTTTGTTTGTTTGTTTGTTTGTTTGTTTGTTTGTTTGTATACTTCATTGTCCCTTTATTGTCCCCGTGAAGCCAGGCTGATGGTCAGAATCACCTGGCTGGAGGATTCACCTATTGCACATGTTTTTAGTGGTAGGGGAAACCGGAGTGCCTGGAGGAAACCTACGCAGACACGGGGAGAACATGCAAACTCCACACAGAAAGGCCCCGTCCTGGTGGGAGTCAAACCCGGGACCTTCTAGCTGTGAAGCGGAGGCGCTAACCGCTGCGCTAACCGTGCCGCCCAATGGCTGAGTGGTTAGCGCCTCGGGTTAGATTCCCTGGCTTTTCTGTGTGGCGTTTCCACGTTTCTCTCCCCGTGTCTGCGTGGGTTTCCTCCGGTTTCCACCATTAACCAAAAAACATGTGCAATGGGTTAACTCTGATCATTAGCCTGGTTCCACATCTGGAGAGGGGTCCCCGGGCGCCCACTGCTCCTGATGAGTTCCCTGAACGGCATCGCAGGATGGGTCAAATACAGGGGACATTTCATTACATCATTGGCGACATGACATGGCTCTTATATAACATTAATATATAAGGCTGGGACGATCCACTTTTGTCACGATCCACTTCGTGTCATGATACTCAGGGGCCGACCCGACACGTATTGCGATACAATAAGTAATTGTGATTTGTAATATGTTTACCTTAAAATGTATAAAAAGTCTGAAATGTTTAAACCCAATGCTATTTGACATTTATTGAAGTGTTAAGATCGAAAAGTGCATTAACAGAAAATGTAACACAGTGCCGTTACTGCAAAACAACGGAGTAACCAAGTATTGAAAGTATTGCGAAATTCCTAATCCGATCCGATATTTTGTCCCAGCCCTGTTAATATACACAACTCACATAAAGTGATCTGATCCGTACACATATGCCAGATCAGTTATTCTTAACCTGTTACCTGCCACTTTAGGGTTAGGATTAGCAGTGATTTATTTCCAAATCTCAATGTGTATTGACTGGAGAGCTTACAGCATAAATGCCAGTGTGGTACCTAATTTGAAAGCCAAGACCTTCTAGTTTTTTAAAAGTATGTGTGAGATCTGTGAGTGAAACACAACTTGCATCACATTTGCCATTCCTAAACCTAATCTTCACCCTGGTTAGGGCTACCTACCCCTAACTCTGCTCCCTGATCAGGTAAACAAGGTTAACAAGCATTTCATAAATACAATTTCACAATATTATTACATTAAAAGAGCCATGTCATAGTTTCAGTCCCAGCTTTAACTCAGCGATCGAAAGTTGTCTTTTAGAGCCAAAACAGGTATCGGTTCATTATCGGATATTTAGAATTAATGCCAGATACAGTATTTTTAACCCAAGATCTGCTCCGGAGCATCCCTGGTGAAAATCAGACAGTCCAGTATCCAAACGTTATAACAGTGCTGTAGAACTGTAGAAGACAAAAGAATAAAACACATAAACAGAGGCCTTTTGCTAATAGTTTAACCATTTCAACCAAACAAAACCTCTCATCCTATAAAATACTCTGCCCATAGCTCAAAGTACAATGTCTATCCTGTGTGCAGTTTGAAAACTGTTGATCCGGTATTGTAGTAGATTTCCTTTGCAGTACTGTCTGTCTGTAACTACTCGGTCCCAGAGTTTGAGAACCAAACCAGGTGAAAATGTTGAAAAGATGGACACTGTGAACTCGACGTGTCAGGAAAAGATAAACGCCCGAAGTGTCGGTTGTAATTGTTGACTGTTCATATTCTATTTTATATACAGAAAAAAAATACAGTTTTCTATGCATTTTGGGCCTGTTTTAATTTCTTTTTAAGACCAGGTTCTAACGTGATGATTATGAGGTGTTTGTAACGCCTGGAGCACTATGTTAAAATGATATAAAGCTATATTGAAGAGGTATAAACATATTCTAGTGAAGAGATATTGATATATGCTGAATAGATTGGATATTGTGATGTGAAAACAGGAGAATGGCCTGGTCGTCGGTAATCCCTTTATATTGTGTGTGTGTGTCCTTTGCTGTTCAAGGTCCTGGCTACATGAAATAGACCTCTCTGTTATGTGACTGGAACCCTCGAAGGTCCTACTTTCTGCTAAACAATGTTTTTAATCACATTTTAAAGGAGACATATCATGCTTTCCCCTCCCCCTGGCACTTTGTGATCATCTATCACACACATACAACATCATTTTGTCATCATTTGGTTGCTAGCAAGTCCGAGATGTCCAGGAAGTAACCAACGTCAGCTTGATTTATTGAGCTTTGAACCCCCAAAGAAAAACAATGTGAAATTTGATGTTATTGAAAAACTAAACTAGATAATCTTTGTAACTAATACACCACGAAATAAAACCACGGCACAGGAAAACGAAGAGGGTTATCACCAAAACAGGCTCAAGTGTCATCGTGAACATGACTTTTCCCTAAAGCGGCCGCTCTCCTCGTCCTCTGATCGTGGCTTCCAGAGTTTTCATCGACCGCGCTGTCTGCACATGAGTTCATCAACATGCTTTAGGTGTTCAAACGCTACTGTCCTGAGAAAAGATAAAGCCAAAGTTACATCGCAGTCCAGTCAGTCACGCTCAGACCATGGATCTATGGGTCTGACGATACTCATGAACTCATCCTCGTATCACCATTTTAAAAAAAAAGGTGCATCAGTGAAATGGTTTCGTTAAAGTCTTTGTAGGGCTTTACCCTAATCTAAAAGCTGCTTGGCTTCAGAGTTTACAGCCTATAGGCCTATGTATCGGCTCATTTGAAAGCTAAGGCCAACAAAAAACACCTATTCCGTCTTGTTTTTGTTGTTAAGTTTTAGTCGTTTTTGACACATTGATGTCATGTTATCGTTGTCTTTTTAAAAACAAAAACGTGAAAAAAATTTGGCGAGAACGTGATCAAAACGTGACGAGAACATGACAAAAATGTGACGAGAACGTGACAAAAACGTGACGAGAACGTGACAAAAACGTGACGAGAACGTGACAAAAACGTGACGAGAACGTGACGAAAACCTGACGAGAACGTGACCAAAACGTGACCAAAACGTGACCAAAACGTGACCAAAACGTGACCAAAACGTGACCAAAACCTGACCAAAACCTGACGAGAACATGACAAAAACGTGACGAGAACGTGACGAAAACGTGACGAGAACGTGACAATAACGTGACGAGAACGTGACGAAAATCTGACCAGAACGTGACCAAAACGTGACCAAAACGTGACGAGAATGTGACGAAAAGGTGACGAGAACATGATGAAAACGTGATGAAAACGTGACGAAAACGTGACGAGAATGTGATGAGAACATGACGAAAACGTGACGAAACCCTGACTAAAACGTGACGAGAACGTGATGAGAACATGATGAAAACGTGACGAACACGTGACGAGAACGTGACGAGAACATGACGAAAACGTGACGAAACCCTGACTAAATTGTGACGAGAACGTGACGAGAACATGACGAAAACGTGACGAACACGTGACGAGAACGTGACGAGAACATGACGAAAACGTGACGAAACCCTGACTAAAACATGACGAGAACGTGACGAGAACATGACGAAAACGTGACGAGAACGTGACGAGAACATGACGAAAACGTGACCAAAACGTGACGAGAATGTGACGAAAAGGTGACGAGAACGTGACGAAACCCTGACTAAAACGTGACGAGAACGTGACAATAACGTGACGAGAACGTGACGAAAATCTGACCAGAACGTGACCAAAACGTGACCAAAACGTGACGAGAATGTGACGAAAAGGTGATGAGAACATGATGAAAACGTGACGAAAACGTGACGAGAATGTGATGAGAACATGACGAAAACGTGACGAAACCCTGACTAAAACGTGACGAGAACGTGATGAGAACATGATGAAAACGTGACGAGAACGTGACGAGAACATGACGAAAACGTGACGAAACCCTGACTAAATTGTGACGAGAACGTGACGAGAACATGACGAAAACGTGACGAACACGTGACGAGAACGTGACGAGAACATGACGAAAACGTGACGAAACCCTGACTAAAACATGACGAGAACGTGACGAGAACATGACGAAAACGTGACGAACACGTGACGAGAACGTGATGAGAACATGACGAAACCCTGACTAAAACGTGACTAAAACGTGACGAGAACGTGACGAAACCCTGACTAAAACGTGATGAGAACATGACGAAAACGTGACGAACACGTGACGAGAACATGACGAAAACGTGACGAAACCCTGACTAAAACGTGACGAGAACGTGACGAAAAACGTGACGAAAACGTGACGAAAACGTGACGAGAACGTGGCGAGAATGTGACGAAAACGTGACGAAAAAACGTGACGAGAACGCGACAAGGACATGACGAGGACGTGACGAAAACGTGACGAGAACGGTGTGAGAACAAAGAAGCTTTTAGATTTGGCTAAAGCTGAACCGGAGATAAGGTGCCCGGTTAAGGTGGGGTCCATTCTGCGTGATGTGTCTCCTTTAAGACTGCTCATGTTTCTTTCAACATACTCAGCCTTTCTCATTCTCAGGAGCCGTGTGAACTTTGATTTGAGTGTCGTTGTTTTTTTTAAACGCTCCAACAAATGTAGCAAACGTCTTTTCGTGAAACCCCTGGGTGCGACCTTGGGCATCGACACCCCCATAAAAGAAAGACTGTTGGACTGTTTTGTAAACTTCCATAACCCTCCCCCGCCCGTCTTTCAAACGCGACGGCTGACCTCTGACCTGTTGTAAAGGAAGGAAGACGCCCCAGCAGCGACACCTGTGGGGCCAATTTTTGTTTTTCATTTTCCTTTCTTTCTTTTTGTACTGCATGGACCGTCTTCCAACGTCTTCCAAGGATCTTCCGTTTCCGATGCAAAAAGAGCGCTTCAGTCTTCCAGCTGTCAAAGCCACAACAAAACTATTTTTGTACCGACGGGGCAAAAAAAAAATGAAATATCTATACCTATATAAATGTATCGAAAATATACTCACGCGACTCGTGGTGATCGGGGGAGGGCGCGCTCGGAAAGGGGCGGGGCTAAGGATGCATGCGCCAATCATATACTGGACTTCTTCAGAGACTTGTGAAAAAGTATTTATCCTCCAAAAAAACCCTTTAAGCCCCTCCCCCCCCCGAGAAATTCACTCCTCCCTGAAATTCGTACGTCTGCGTTTTGCGACATGAGCTGTGTCTCTCTCTTTCCGAACCGGAGGGAGACGTGTTATTGGGTAACAATTGAATAAAATAAACTAATATATTTGTATGATTGTAACGCTGGCTGTCCTGAGTGTTTATTTGATTGTTTTTTATCAATGTCGGCAACACTTTGTAAAAACTACGCCTTATTTTAGCCTTAATAAATGAGTTAACCACTTCATAACTACTTAACAATAGGGATGGGCGATACCACATGTTTTGGAATCGATACGATACCGATACTTTTGGGGTCTTTTTTGTCGATACCGATACCGATACTGGTCATTTCATGTGGGTGAATGTATTTCAATCATATACATTTCTAAAACTGATTGTTTTATAATTGGTCAATTAAAATGATGTTACTTTAACTGGTTAATTAAACAATGCTAATGTGAAATTAAATACATAAACAACATTTAAAATGAATACTTAAAGCAGTACTAAGTAACTCTTCCCCCTAGAGGCCATAAGTGCAACTGCAGGTGTCGTAGCAAGTTACGATTTTTTAACTTATTAATTGTCTTGGAGAGTAAATACGACGCTGACAGGAAAGGCGAAGGGAGAGAGGGTTACTGTGCATCCAATTATACAATGGAAATATTTTTTTTCACTCAAACTTGGCTGTAAATACTGTTTAAAGTGACGTTAGCCCGCAGTTAGCTTTGCCCGTTAGAATGTTAGCTTCTGCTTCGTGATTCCATTAGTGTGTATTGCTTTCTCCGGACCGGTGGCAGTCAAGTTGCAAACATGGTTTTCTGGCCGGAGACACCAGGGGGAGATGAAAGACCCTCCAATCATCCCATAAACACTTGCATTACCCCCACAGGGACTATGCAAAGGATTTATTAAGGTAAACACGTTACTTAGTACTGCTTTAAATGACAAATAGAACCTAAACCAGAGTGATAAGACTGGCTTAGTTCAATCCTTTGCTGTTGTGACTGTTTTGGCTCAGAACAAAGAAATAAATCATCCTTTTGTGTTGATAATTGCTGCCCCGCCTTCCTTTTACATATGCAAATTAGTATCGATACTTTTAGCACAATATCGATACTTAGAAAGTAGCCGTTTGGTATCGATATATCGACACTTTGGTATCGATCCGCCCATCCCTACTTAACAACGAATCAGTGAAGTATGTGAAGAACTCTCCATTATGAGTTAGGCATTAACTGTAGTAAAGTAGGTGTTCTAGCTGGAACACGGGTGTGCAGAGGTTCTAATGGTACATAGTGTTAGAGGCTCATTGATGATTAGAAAACCCTTGTGCAATTTTGCTAGCACTGCTGATAACTACAGAACTGGCCTGGGTGGGCTAAGGTAATGTTAAGGTTAGTTTGTAAACTCCACTCAGGGGCGGGTCTAGAGGGGAGGCACAAAGGTCTTGCCACCCCAGCTGCCACCCCACTGATGTCTACTCGGGTGCTTACAGAGGCTCACTCTCAGTTAATAGTTTTTTGACAGGACAACGCATTATAACAACTTAAAGGGACTATAAGTTTAAAAATGTTAAAATTAAGTATTTTCCTCCCCCTACATGTTCCAGCCATGTCCTAATGTGTAGAATGAGCTCAGACCTGTTCACCACAACTGCCTCTAAAATCCTGTACGGTCTCTCAAAAATGTGTCACTTCGGCCCGAATTGCCGTCATGCACGAGCTTAATATAGAAGGTGCAGTTACACATATGGCCTGAGGTGGCAGTAGTGAGTATAAAATTGAGAACTTGCTTCCAGGCCCTTTAAAGCAGTACTAAGTAACTCTTGCCCCTAGAGGCCATAAGCGCAAAGCAGGTGTTGCGATTTTTTAACGTATTAATTCTTGGAGACTAAATACTACGCTGACAGAAAAGGCAAAGGGAGAGAGGAAATCATTTTTTTCACTCAAACTTGGCTGTAAATACTGTTTAAAGTGACGCTAGCCCGCAGTTAACTTTGTCCGTTAGCATGTTAGCTTCTTCTTCGTGATTCTGTTAGTGTGTATTGGTGGCTCCGGTCCGGTGGCAGTCAAGTTGCAAGCATGGTTTTCTGGCCAGAGACACCAGGGGGAGATGAAAGACCCTCCAATCATCCCATAAACACTTCTATTACCCCCACAGGGACTACGGAAAGGATTTATTAAGGTAAACATATTACTTAGTAGCCTACTGCTTTAAAGGCCCCATACCTGATTTTTTTTATTGCAAACAATGAAAGAGGAAGCCACTAAATTAAAATGTTAGATGTGGCCCAAACTCATTCGTAACTTTCCTAATATATTTGTAGCATCCACATTCTTTACAGGGACAACATTTCACAACTTGCAGGGTCACTTTTTAGGGTCACTTTCACAAAAACGCTGGAAAAATAGCCTGAAAGTTCACAAAATGTATTCAAAAGCTGCAAGTAAGTAACAACGTGGACACCCGCACAGTAAAGTGAAGATATTGCTCCGCGGATGTCGAACTACTCCTGGTGTTATTACGCCTTACAATATAGTTCCCCCTTTTATCCGCTTAGTAAATCCACATTATTTAATTTTGTGTAGTTATATATAACACGTGGAAGAGCTTGGTAGCTTCTATCTTCACCACGTTTGGAGCTATAGAGGAGAGGAGGCTAAATGCTAATGTGGTCTGTGCTGTGTTTACATGACTGAGGGCACGCGTGAAGACCAGACAGGTACAAATGAACTCGTCTAAGCTCAGGTAAGAACATATCTCAGTATGTAAAAACGGTGGCCTGTTCCTTTAAGCAGGTCCCGACAGTGGCCGCTAGCCGTTAATCGTTAGCTTCTGTAGTGAGTGATTAAATTGGCGTCTGACCAACATGGCCGGAGACAGCCCATCATAAATTCTCATTGTTATTAAGTCAGTGTGAGCGTAGCATTAGCATAAATACATAGCTGGGAGTAGTAGGAGGCTATTTAGATCCAAGAGTGTTCGCCCAGGAACACAGGAAGAGAAGTCATGAGCTTCCAGGTGTCTAGAAATGACGTTGCCTCTAGGAACAAAAGGAACAACATGATTTTCTGAGGGGATTGAAGTTATTTTGGATGTTGATGTCACTGGGGGGGAGGGGGGGAAATGAGTCTGAGCATTGGGATTGTTCGGGGAGTTCCTTTATATCTGGGTAAACTGTGAACTTATGAAACATTGAGACTTGCACGGCAGATGGTGGCATGCTCTCAGGTCGTGTGTCGCCTCCAGCCAAAGAAGAAGAAGAAGAAGACTCCACTATGACCCCCTCCTCACACCCCCGAGTGTAACCGGAGGAGGCTGCAGTTGGCCTGGCCCGGGCCGAGGCTGACTGACAGACAACAACAGTGACCCGCAAGCTTCGGCTCAAAAGTCCGAGACCGGAGGTGAGAAAAAAGGGGTCATTGGAGACACACTGGATTTGTGAGAAGATAAGACATTTGGAGAAGCTGAGATGAAGAGCGTGGACTGGTTCCTGCTGGCGTGCTGTCTGTGGAGCGCGCACACCATCGGGGGTAAGTGGCAGGCATGCTGGTTGTTATGGAGAGCTTAAATGCGGGGATAATGTAGCGGGCCACGACTAATTTTAGAATGCGAATAGTGCCGACAAAAGATAGTTTTGTGTCAAAGGTTGATGTCCATTGTCGTAGAAGCAGGTTTTCAGCAGGTTTTCAGCAGGTTTTCAGCAGGTTTTCAGCAGGTTTTCAGCAGGTTTTCAGCAGGTTTTCGGTGTGAAACTTGTAGTGACATTTGGTAACTGTGTGCGAAGTAAACAAGCATTAGATTTCGACAACCACAAAGGAAAGATTGGTGAAAGTCTGTCTTCTCTGCAAACTTAATCAGTCTTTGACATGTTCTCTGCATTCTTTCCCTTTTGTCCTTTTGCTTAATTCGTTTGGCTTTCTCAGCTCAGCAGCTTCTTACTAACAGGCCCCTGGAGTAAAGAGTGTGGTCATGTTTGTGATGGCCTAGTGGCCGTGACGCACATCCGTGGTTCCCAAAGCTTTTTTTTGTCCCACGCACCCCTTGATCCTACAGCATCTTAGGAAAGTGAGCAATTTAACATAGATTATTCAGTATTTAGTCGAGTTTTATGTTCAAAATGAAGCTAATATACTCTCAAAGTCAAGCCATTTACTGAAAAACATGATTAAAACTAGCTTTTATTTGAAAGCAATGTTGAAATTCATCTAGGTTTCATTTTCTTTTTCAAATCTGAGGTCATTTCAAGTACCCCTGGTTGAGAAACACTGGCGTACATCACAGAATCGGGTCAAATGAGACTTAAACCACTTTTATAGACTTTAATGAACAAACGCAAGTTAGTTTAGTTTTTCAGTTTAGTTAAGTTTCTTTTGAATATCTTAAAGGAACAGGCCACCGTTTTTCCATACTGAGATATGTTCTTACCTGAGCTTAGACGAGTTGATGTGTACCTGTCTGGTCTTTGTGCCCTCAGTCACGCACAACGACCAAAGATGTTGTTAGCATTTGGCCTCCCCCAGTATATTCCTATAGCTCCAAACGGGGGTGAAGTTGAAAGCTATCCCGCTCTGCCACGTGCACGCACAGAGACCAGACAGGTACGTATCAACTCGTGTAAGCTCAGGTAAGAACGTATCACAGTATGAAAGAACTGTGTGCCCTCAGTCACGCAGAAAGACCAAATATGTTGTTAGCATTTGGCCTCTTCCAGTATATTCCTATAGCTCCAAACAGGGTGAACTTAGAAGCGACCACACTCTTCCACGGTCACAAAGACCAGACAGGTACGTATCAACTCGTCTAAGCTCAGGTAAGAACATATCACAGTATGGAAAAGTGGTGGCCTGTTCCTTTAAAAAACAAAAAACAAAAAAAAAGCATCAATTGACAAAACAAGAAGAGGAGTGGATTGTCGTGTGACATCAATAAGACGCCTTTAGTAAACTCAATTGCTTAGGATTAGGATTAGAGTTAGTTTGTATTAGTTTAAGATTCCACTTCTGCCCTGCTCTACTGTGTCGGACAGTCTTTGACCGTAAATGGGTTCGTTCTTCGTCGATCGGCCTTCGGACGTGCACTTTAGGGCCCCTAAGTGGACTTTTTCTTAGGGCCCCAGAAAGGCGAGCACTGGCTCTGGTGGAGAAGTGGAGCTCCACTGATCACGTGCCCCTCCATCGGCTGCATCCAGACCCTTCTCAGATGTTTTAGTGCAGGGTTAGGCAAGTTTGTGTCACTGAGGCCGATTTTCATCATTGCCAAAACACCAAGGGCCGAACCTCACTATTGTAGCCTAAAGTAAAGAACCATTTTCTGCAAATGCCAATGTTTTGCATCTGTGGTTCTAAAGTGGTCTGAGTTTGAGACCCGCCATTACCTTAATAACAAGCTATGACCCAAATAAAACTGTAATTTGTCATATATCGTATGAAATATTGTATTTATCCACACCTGTCCTTATTGAACATGTCGTAGATTTGCTTTTAAGACTGAAATTATGATCAAAACAACCCAATAGTATTAATTTTAACAGACTCCCGTGTGTTTCCGTGTAGTTTCAGATGGAAAATATTGATAAAAGTCCCGACCCACCAGTTGAGAATCACTGTTTTACATTATATATGACCAAGTGGGACATTTAAAAAATACTGACAATATATGTCCCATTTTTAGAGTACTTTATCCCTTATTTGCATAGTAATAGTTGATATTGATATGACTGATATTGCCGATGTATCCAGTTTATTTAAATCACATATTTGTTCCAGCGCATGATAAGCAAAGCTGTTGGCTTTTTGTTCTAGGAAAAAACGGTTCTACAAGGTTTTCTTTGAGAAAATCCATCAGAATCGTGTGTCTCCTTCATAAACAATTCCTCTCCTCGATGTGTGGCGACTTAGCGATCGCTCGTATGCAGGCTTTCAAATGAAGAATGGCAGGTCTGTTCATGTATCGAGAAACTTGCTGCGACCTGATGTTTGATGGGTGTACTCCCTCTTCTAAACCTCTCAGGTCCTGATTTACTAAGCGTTTGTATGAAATAGATAATTTAACTAAAGTGGAGCAAATAGCCGGTGCAGTTGAAATTTGTGTCTCTCATAAAACGCTAAAAGGCAGCTGCGCAAACTCATTTCCATACTGATTCATTATAAAATAAACAGTCTAATGGCTTATGAAACAAATTCAAATAGCTCTAAGAGGGTACTTCATTCAGAGGGTTTGTTTGCACCTTTTCTGTCGACCAAACAGCGTTTCGTGACATGTATCTCTCTGCCCCACTTTACATGTTCACATAAAGTGGGACAAACACTTTCACGTAAAGACTGAATTCAGTCTGTCCTGTGTGTTGCTTTATTAACTAATTTAAATTATTTTTCCAAGATAATATCAAGGAAGTCAATTAAAAAGTCAGAGGGAGGTGCAGAAACTTAAAAAAAAGTTTGTTCAAAGAGACTAGATAAAGTTGGTTATTTTATGCTCACTACTGCCACCTCAGGTCATACGTGTAACTGCAGCTTCTATATTAAGCTCGTGCATGACAGCACTTCAGACCCAAAGTAACATGTTTTTGAGGCAGTTGTGGTGAACAGGTCTGAGCTCATTCTACACATGAGGACATGACTGGAACATGTAGGGGGAGGAAAATACTGAGTTTTAACATTTTTAAAGTCCGTAGGGTCCCTTTAAATCTGTGCCAGATTTCTTGAGAAGACCTGCCATCACTAATCCAAAAGACTTTGGACATGTCCAGCCCTTTGGGACCATGTCAAATGTCTTTTAAAGTGAAGGTCTATGTGCATCTGATTCAGTCAATGGGAAATCCCATTGAATGAATTGTCCCACAGAGAGAGGGGACTTTTGATAATCAAACTGGGACTGTTTAAAAAAAACAAGTATTTTTTCTTCGCATATTAATATTTAGATTTCCAATGCTCACGTTCCATTGTTTTTCCTGTTGTGGTCAGGAGCGTCGGACGCAGAGAACGCCCTGTTCAAGTCTATGTTTCGTAACTACAACCAGAAGGTGCGGCCCGCGGCGGTCCCGGAGGAGCGAGTGGTGGTGAGGGTGGGCATGGTGCTGTCATCCTTCGACGGACTGGTGAGCCCAACAAACCAACTCTTCAACTGTCGCTTTTGATGCACTTTAGGACAAACATGAGGACCAGCACACCAGCAGAAACCACAAGGCACAGAACATGACGGGACTTGGTGAGGCAGCTGTGGCTGAAACCCAAAGCACTTCACACAATGTAAGGGGAGGTTTGGGAGGGAGAGATCGCCAGGGCTGAAACAAGCGTAGTGCATGATGATGACTAAGACTATGACCGACAGTGTTTTACTCCAGTCTGATGAGAGCGGGAGCTGCAGGGACATGAGCAGCAGCTGGCACGTCACGTCTGAACTCCAGTGACCACACTGAGGCCAAAATGAGTGTGTCCTGATGACCAGACATATATTTTGATTTAACTTTGGACAAAAAATATCATTTGATTTTGGTCAAGATTTAGTCAAATTTACGACTTTGCATTTATAATATTTATTATAATCATTTTCAATTGCAGTCCTCAGCTTCACGGAGCTTCTCCTTCATGAACAAAGCAAATCTGAGGCTCTTTCAAACTGTCACTGGAAGATTTTTTTCCTTCTTATTTAGTCATAATTTTAGTCGACGAAAATATCTGGGAATTTTAGTCATAATTTTAGTCTCATAAAAAACTTTAAATTTGGTTTTCGTCAAATTTTAGTCAGCAAATAAGTGTTTTGAACAAATCATGATGAAATATTTTAGTTGACAAAATGAACACTGCTGAGGACAAAACTCACAGCCACAAACAGAGCAATTCGGCTTATTCTATTCAGTGTAAAGACGAGTGTTATACTGGAGAAACAAAACAGCTGCTGAGGAGGCTCTACCAACACCGCAGAGAGCGCTCGAGCGGGCCTCAGTCTGTGGTCCACCTCCATCTTAAAGCCACTGACCACTCCTTTGAGGACAGTGAGGTTCAAAGTTTGGAGTCATGGAAGCCATTTTCCTTTTTTTTTAAAAGAAACATAACACTTTATACACCTTTATACACCCGCATAATCTGAAAATGATGCACATTTTTCTGTATCAGGTCAGGTATTCTGTGCTGTGTGGATTTATTTATTTATTTTTATATTGGGGGTTACTTTGTTTTAGTGGTTTTCATTGGAATAAAGATTGTGTGTATAGAAATGCAAGAGGGGTAAAAAATAATATAGACCCACCCCATAGAGGATGGGGTGGATGGATTCAGCACATCAAAACTGTAGTTGTAAACCACGGTAATCCGTCAATGAACAGAAATGGAGGACTCTGAATAAACAGGGGTGGGACTAGGACGGTGGGACTAACCCCTCCCACCGGTCTTTATTTACTCTTGTAGGCAGAAAGCCTTAGTGTTGCTGACAAAGCCTTTTTGAAAGAGAGGTGAAACGTCCTACACTTCTACTACGGAGTACAGATGATGACTCAAGAGCCTTCGTCAAGGATCCGGCACGACTAACACTAACTTTTAGGCTCAAACAAATCTTTATTCTTGCTTGAGTAAATGCTTTTGACTGTTCCATGACATTTAACATTGGAAAAAACATTCATTTTAAAAGTGATTTGTATGTTTTTTTTATCTCTGTATTGAAGTGTCAAAGCAAATAAGGAACGACTCATTTGTCTCCCGCGGCTTTGCTTTTGTCATACTATCTTACCATAACGCTACGTCACCTGATTCTCACGTGCCGCACCGTAATCACATTTTTATTCATCCTAAACATCCATTAGAGGAAACGCGACCAGACTAAATGCTCCTTCTGGTGCGGCAGCAGGTTTCTACCTCCCACTCCCCTCCGTCAAGGTGACCCTCTCTCAAACCCACGGGCCAGAACGCTCTGAAACGCTGACCCACTTGGACAGTAGCATTAGCATTCTCCGCGCTAACTGTTATTATTAGCATCCCCCCCTAGAGGTGAAGCGAACATGCACATGCGATCATGGCGCTCGGGCGGCATTTGGGGCGACGGCGGCGCAGGTGGTAGGCGGAGAGAGGGCCTCCTGTTGGATCACTCGTGCTTCAACCCCACTGAGCGTTAGGGTTAGAGGCTTCTTGTCTTTGAAACAACCAGTGTGGAAAGAGAAACCCTGATGTCAGTGTGTCTGAGAAGGGTCAGATCATCGGCATCAAGCAGAGGAAACATCTAAGGAGAAAGCTGAAACCAGGGCTGGACTGGCAGAAAAAAATCAGCCCAGGACTTTTGGGTCATGACCGGCCCTCTACAAAATCAGTCATACTTTAGACCAGGGGTCACCAACCTTGTTTCAGCTGAGGGCTACTTTAAGAGCATTAAGTTGTTCGAGGGCTACCAGTTAAAAACAAATCCTAAGGACTTAAACGTACACTGTTCACTTATAGGATATTGACCCCATATCATATTAAAATAGCTGTATTTTAAACTCATACTGAGTCACAAGAACCGAAATAACTGTAATTTTAAGAATTTGATTCAAGAAAATGAAGTGCTTTACACTTTAGAAAAAGTCCCAAGGGCTACTGGACATGCCCCAAAGGGCCCCTGGGTGCCTGCGGGCACCATGTTGGTGACCCCTGCTTTAGACGCTGATGTTCTTCCCAGTGGGTGGGGGTCAGGATTGATCTTACAATCTCGTGGTTATGAGACCAGCGCTCTACCTATGGAGCTAAACGAGCGGAGCGTTAGTCCGCCGTCACATGTTCAAATTTCAAATTCAAATTTATTCATTTGAGAGGATAACCTCTTGAGATGCATCATCTCGTTTTCGAGAGGGTCCTCAAAAATCACCAAAGAAAGCAAAGCACAGAGACAAGATACAGCAGTACAGGCATAAAACCAAAACATACAAAACAAAACAAACATACAAGTAAATCTCAACACACACAAAAACACACACAAAAACACCCACACCCACACACACACACACACACACACACACACACACATAGAGCTCTCTACAGTAAACAATCAGTTACAACAGGATACTGTAAACAATAAATTTCAAAAACAATTACAGGTTATTTGTAAATATTGCAAAAGTGCATTTTTATACATTTGAAAGCAAGTTATTGAGCGGATAGAGGCAGGTAGATGTAAATTAATGTAAATTAATGTTCTGAACCGCCCCAAAAACATGAGCGCTATTGTAACCAATATGCTGCTATTAAACAACAGTTTATGATCATAATGCACTAGAATTCATTTTCGAGTTAATGGGCTAGGATTAGAAGTCTAGGTGTCGACTCGGAGAGAGGAGGCAGAGACCAGAATTTGCTTTGTGATGGTACCATATATTATGTAAGAAAATATGTGGACAGACAAACATTTGAAATGGCCATTCAAACCCAACAATAACAACCATGGTATGTACAAACAAACAAAGAACATAAACAGTTCCGCAGTACTTCAAATAGGCATGATGTGCAATAAACGCAATTTGGTCGCAGCAGTCTTGTTAAGTTCTTTAGATAGAGTTCAGTGTTCAAAAGTTCAACAGTTCATACGACCCGGGGTCCCGATTGAGTATCCAGAGGGAAGGTAGTGACCCGTGGGGAGGAGTGAGTGAATGAATGAATGTAGGGGGGGCCGTAGACTGGGGTGCGAGAGTTTGCGAGGGTGGCTGCAAGAGCCTCCTACCAGCCCGGACAGAGCAGGAGGTCGGGGTTCCTAGTGGGAATCTCCAGGCATGGATACTTCTTCTTTGGGACAGAATTCTGTTTCAGTAGCTCGCCATCAATGTAAAAAGCCTGGCCTGCATAAAACAGCACCAAGGAACAATAGGTCTAAGCTGTGTACACATTTATCAATCCTATAGTACATAACACTAATCGCATTACAACCTCTCATAATTTCTCTATCCACATTGTACAATATAATCATAATTTAGACATGTCCAATCAACAATCAAAAATGTGCAACTATTAGCTGATAGTAGCAAACCCCACTAACTGGGTTAGTATATCACTAGACAAATCTAAACAAAAGTGCATATCAATATACACATAAAAGAGCATTAAATTCAAGGTACTTTTTGTATAAAAAAACTAGCAACTTAATGCTTAAGGTGCACTGAAGTGCGTAGTGCGCAAGACAAATTCAAAACATTACGTCAATATCATAACAATCACAAGTTTGGGCTAAAAACCGCCACTACAATCCTTGCTTAACGACTTTCAGCTATAACATTCAATACAAGAACCTAGTTTACATCATAAATATTTGGGTTTGGTGAACATCCTAAAGAACGGATAGAAAAATGGCACAAATAGCAAATGCTAACCGGACCCCCCACAAAACCAAAGAGGTGCGGCTAACGCTAAGCTACATGGTTGTGGTGTGCGTTCTTACCAAGTCCGCGTTTCACTGAATGCACGGCTCGTGTAACGTGGTCCGGCACTGGTAGTCGGCTCCTATGGTTTACATTTAAGTATTTTAGTTTGAGACATTAAACGGATATTATTAAAAGAAACCCGAGTGTACAACATACCTGCAGCAGCAAATGTTTGGGCTTCCCTCGCGTCTACCGGTAACTTCCGGATACCCGTTACTAAAGAGAGGTGATTGTCGGGACGCGGTTACATGACCCTATTCTCGCGATAGCACGGAGGTAACCATAGAGTTGGAGATGGGCAAATATTCATGGTGAATTCGACACCTGCGTTACACTATGCTATTGTTGAGGCCATTATCAAAACAATAAGCCCTTGAACTAAACCAGCATAAGCTACAAAACCGAGGACAATAGCTGCATGTTGTTTCATCAGAATTTGAGCTAACGCATCAGAGCAGTCACCGCTTTAATCTTGTCGTTTACAACTTCCTGCAACATTTGTAAATCTTCTAAATGTGAGTTCCGTTAAGTCTCGCGACTATATGACACAATTAAACTTCACAAAACCAATCAAATATCCCATTGTAGATTAAGTTAATGAAATGGTAAAACTGTGGAGTGAGAATAGAAGTCCCCAAAAAGGCCAAAACATTGCAAATCCTTTCAATGGAAACCAGAAGCTTTCTCCGAACTGAGCGCACTGAGACGAGGGGCAGGAGGGTGAGTCACCTGACAACTCCCAACATGCACTTCTTTGCATATATTTGTCTTATTAAAAAAATAGAGGCCTGAGGTTCTGTGAGTCCTGGAGCGTGTTACCAAAACTTATTTTCACTTATATTGGCAAATATGATGTGAGGGGCAGGAGTAGTTTTATATCCGAGAGGCTCATTATATACGAGATTATCTGGGAACCATAACTTAAGAAAGCGCCAACGGAGGGGTATAATAAGTGTCAGATACCTGTAGTGGACATATCATGAAATTGGACCCATATAGTGAGGAGCACGTCAATGGATATGCAGTATCTCTTGCGGGCCGATACGGTGCACGTACGTCGGCCCACCAGGAAAACTCCCGGTACTCCCGATGGCCAGTCCAGTCAGTCCACTAGATTAAAAAAACAACTGTAAAACTCAGGGCTATGTTTGATGGTGAAAGTTCCCACTAGCACAACGCCAAGGGAACGGTACTGAAAACCACCAATTTGGGGGGCAGTGTTCTGATCTGGAGTTCAGCAACACCATGAGCCCAACGAGATCAGCTGAAGATCCTGAACGACCAACGGATTTCCTCTTCCCTGATGACACTGGGATATTAATGTCAGGATTCATGGGGCTGACATTGTGAGTGAGTGGTTCACGGAGCGCGGGCTGGATCGGTTGCCACAGAGTCCAGATCTAAACCAATGAGAATCTTAGGGATGTGCTGGAGAAGGCTTTGCACGATGGTCACACTCTCCCATCATCAATACAAGCAAGGTCTTGGTGCAACACTGGATAGACATTGCGGACTTTTATTAAAACCAGGGGTGGGAACCTCTCAACTGGATACGATACGCGATAGTGATAATCTCACGATACGCCGCGATAATCGATATATTGCACAATAATAACCAAAGAAACATCATGTTTTTTTTAACTTTTTTCTTACATTTCATAGTACATTCATGATTTACATTTGTCTTCATGTTCTTTGTACCCCTTTGACTTACATGGAATTGAAAATGAGTCTATGGATCTGTCAGTGGCATCACTTCATTTACATTTAAATAAACAAGAAACCACTGTCTTATTTCAAAAGGAATAAATCCTTTTCGGCCGGGCCTCGCTAGTCTCCACATTTGATATTCTGAGATTATGAGTGATTACAAAGAAATGTCCAACCTGTCACACAGTTCAGCTGTAGACCAGTGGTTCCCAACCCATTCCAAAAACTATGGCCACTACAAATGTGTAAAATAATGAATGCTAAAAATAATTTCAAACAAACTGCAATTGGAGTGTTTGATGCACCCGTGCTCCTTTCTTATAAACTACAACGACAATATGTTCGCTAAACTCAGGGAATAGAATTCAAGAGACAGTGGAATAAGTATGGATAAATATTAGGGGTTCAGCTCTAACGGTTTGGTGCATCACGGTAGTGGACAATCAAAAAAATAATAAGTTGGTTTTGAACTGAAATAGCCTAATGATTGTTGTTAGACAGTATTTAAAACCTTACAATAAAATTGGCAATGTTTTCCAAGCTGCTTTAGAATCAAATGTACCTCTGGGCTGACAATACGTGAAAGCAAAATAGAAAACAAATGGTCCAGCAGCAACGTAACAAAAAAAGGAAAAAACTACGCAGGGCAGGCCATGCGCTCGTTAAGTGGTAGTTTCATTTTCGCTTTGACTCACGGAGGATAAATCAGTCGGAGCAGCGCGTTTGATTAGAGGCTCGTGTTTGAGCAGGTTTTGGGCAATGTTTTGTGTGTACTTTTTTTCGGAGACAAAGCTTTGGAGACGGAATACGGTCAGCACCAACCACGCACAAACTCAGTACTGTCGCCAGGCTTCCTGGTGTTCCCAAACGGTCTCCCATCCCAGTCCTAACCAGGCCCGTCCCTGCTTAGCTTCAAAGTCCGTATGGGAAATAAACATGGCGGCGCCCAGGCAGCGGCCATTAAGATAGCATTTTCTATAATAGATATATATATATTTTTCATAAATATACATGATGTCATCAAATAGTAGTGTAAACCCTGGCATAAAACATCTAAAAGACAATAATCAAACAGTAACATAGCAGGCCCAGAGGAGCACTAACACCTAACGCTTGTCGGGGAGGGGGCATTCTGCAGGATGGCGGAGGTGGGGGGGACTCGCTTAGATGTCCCACAAACACTCGCTCCAGCTGTCTCACCAACATTCCTCTCTGGGTTTTAAATAGCAACACTACGACCAGGAAATGATCCACACTGTCCTCCAATCTACAGCTTATCCTTCAACTCCAATGTCTGCTCTTTGTGTGACAGAATATGAAGAATGAAGAGATGAGCACAATTGTAGTCATGGATTTGGTAAGTTTCACACACAAACTATGCACCGGATTGTAGCACTGGCTATTAAGGGGAAAAACATCAGCATTGTTAAGGCCAGCACACACCAAAACGCTTTGACATTCGCCTCTATTATTATTATGGTAACTTTGGTGAATTCAGACGAGAGCAGCAGAGACAGAGAAACCATGGTCAGGACTCCTGCTTCAGTCTGAGCAGGGAAACTCCCGTCTGTCAACTCGCTATTAACCAAAACAGAGCCACGTTTACCCTCTCTCACCGACGGGTCTTATTATATCAACGATTATTGGCTGAATTACGTGTAAAAACGCTACACTCTTTGTGAAAAGCCCTTGACGGGTCACATGGACATGAGATGACGTGCTGCGTTCTGGTGTGGCATCGTAACAAGCTCCACAGCGACAAAAACACTTTCCAGCCGCTAAAACGGTCCAAATCAGAGCTTTCTTGGTTGCTTTACGCTACCTATCAATATTGTTTGGTAGCCAAACACATTCCATTACCCATAATGCAACGGGCGACCCGAGATGGGCATTCAACTTATTGCCATGAGAGGGTGACAACAAGAAACTATTTTACTGATACTAAGGCCGGCGCTTGGGGACCCATCTCCAGATATGAAGCCAGGCTGATGGTCAGAAACCCCTTGCAGGAAGATTCACCTATTGTACATGTTTTTAGTAGTAGGGGGAAACCGGAGTGCCCGGAGGAAACCTACGCAGACACGGGGAGAACATGCAAACTCCACACAGAAAGGCCCCGTCCAGGTGGGAATCGAACCTGGGACGCAATGCATCACGGCAATGATGGAAAAACCTGAGGTGCTGCTACACATTTACAAACACAAATAACTACATTTTTCTAATGGATTTGTGGTTGTTTTAGACTTGGCTGTGCTCGGCTAAAACTAAGTGCACTTGATCCAATCGGCAGCAGATGCCAAAGGTTTGGCCTCTCCCTGGACAATTAAAGCAAAAGCAATCGATATCAGAGCAAATGTTCACGACGCTGTAATATCAGTCTGCCTGACCCAAGTTCAGGTTTGATCTTTCAGACCAAATCAAGAACTAATCTGACTAAAAAGATAAGACATATAGTAAAAACCTGCTCTCGTGTAGCAGGAAGACATTTCCAGTCGGTGATTTGGGCCAGTTGGCTCCCATTAGCCTCCCTAAAATGTGGCCCAAGTGTGAGGGACGTTTCTAAACCAGTAAAGATACAAAAGATGGATCCTCGTGAGACCCCAAAGAGACGAGACAAACGTTATACCGATGCTTTGGAGTTTGCCCATCGAGATTTGAATGTGATGGTGACTCTTGCTTATCCTGCGACGGCGTTGTCCCCCACAGGCTTGGACGGACTACAGGCTGACGTGGAAACCTAAGGAGCACGAAGGCATCACGGTGATGAGGATCCCCGCGGCTAAAGTCTGGCTGCCCGACATCGTCCTCATCAACAAGTCAGTGAGAGGCTACAGAATACAATACAATGTCATTCTCTGTGTTTTTAAAGCCAGCGTCCTCAGACTCGTTCTGATCGTTTCATTGCACACACCGCCTCCACTGCGCTCTCTTAACTGGCAACTATTGTTTGTAGCTTGATCTAAGCCTATGTGTGTGAATCAAAATGACCAGCTTTGAAAATATCAATGGTTCCACTATGTCCCAACACAGACCACTAATATATACAGTATTGATGACACGTAAGCAAATAGTCTAATAAGCAGCTCCCTCTCTCTAATGACTTATTTTATTTGACCTGTTTTTACTACAGAGTGGCCGTACCAGCCATGAAGGACCCAGGTTTGTTTTTAAAGTAAACAAACAGCTAGCTTAGGAGCTAAAGACATCTGAGACCTACACATTTCGTCTTCTGAACCACAAATAATGATAAATAAAGCACATTATATATTGGGAAACACTACCCTTGATACATTGTACCTGCCATATTAAGTACAATATAATGTGCTATGTAACACTGTGTAATAACTTGTACCTACAGGCTACACAATGGAATAATGTGTATTAGTACTCTGGTGGTGCATAATGTGATAAGACATCAAACCCAAACTCTAACCCTAACCTTAAAGGAACAGGCCACCGTTTTTACATACTGAGATATGTTCTTACCTGAGCTTAGACGAGTTCATGTGCACCTGTCTGGTCTTCATGTGTGTCCTCAGTCACGTAAACACAGCACAGACGGCGTTAGCATTTAGCCTCTCCCTCTCCCCTCTATAGCTCCAAACCAGATGAAGATAGAAGCTACCAAGCTCTTCCACGTTTTTCCCCATTTAAATATGGTTACGTGAAGTGTTACACGATCCAAGAATAATTACACAAAATTAAACAATGTGGATTTTCCAAGCAGATAAAAAAGGGGGACTATATTGTAAGGCGTAATAATACCAGGAGTAGTTCGACATCCGCACAGTAAAGTGAAAATATTACTGCGCAGATGTCGAAGGTAAGAACATTATCCCAGTATTCCTTTAAGCCTTAACCCTAAGGGTCTAATGTCTTATTACATTATGTACCTCCAAAGTAGTAATACACATTATTCCATTGTGTATGTGCTGCATAGGTACACGCTATTACACATTACACTGTGCTAAATTTAGTTGAGTACAATGTATCAAGGTAGTGTAGACGTCTATTGAGGTCAGGAAAACATCAAAACAATGGACTAGAGCTGGACCAAAAATGATGGGGCCAGTGTGTTGTTTCAATTTGCAACAAAATAAATAAATGATGCAGACGAGTATGACGCAGTCACGTTTAAAACTGGGTGTTTGTGTGGCAGTTTGTGGCAACATGGCACTAGCATAATGACACTTTATAATGAATATCTTGTGTGCGCAGTAACGACGGAGTGTTTAAGGTAGCGCTCGACGTGCACGTCCAGGTTTACCACTCTGGGAAAGTGACATGGACCCCCCCCGCGCTCTACCTCAGCTCCTGCAGCGTCAAGGTCGGTGCCTCACACAAATACTACTGTATATGGACTCACTTCTGGCATTTAAAGGAACAGGCCACCGTTCTTCCACACTGAGATATGTTCTGACCTGAGCTTAGACGAGTTGATGCGTACCTGTCTGGTCTTTGTGCCCGTGGAAGAGCTTGGTCGCTTCTAACTTCACCCCGAATATACTGGGGGAGGCTGAATGCTAACAACATATGTGGCCGTTGTTCGTGACTGAACAGTGGCCTGTTCCTTTAAAGTTGTTGTATCCATTTTATTTTAAAAACATGACAAAAAGAGCAAGTTACTAAGATTTTTTTTTAGCTAGTTTGTCAATTATCAGGGAGAATAGCCAAGCCGTCTCACGAGAGAAAGGCTAACAACCACTAGCTTCTTAGCTGGCTGTTTGCAGAGAAAGTGTTGTCTTCGTGTGGATATAGCCTACATTAAGTTCCATGTGGGATTTTTTCCCGTGATGACTCCTCAGTGGCTCAGATGGTAAGAGCAATGTACTTAAAACTTCACGTTTAGCGTTTCAACCCCAACTCCAAGTCCAATCAGTACAGAATGGTAAGGAATCTTTAGAATTTCCTTACTGGCATCTAATAAAGAGCAGAAGTCTCTCAGATTCAGTTTTCCTTTCTTTGCTGACTCTGCCCGTACCTGATATCATGAAGAGCACGGTATCAGTGAGCACCTCCGGCCATTCCCCTTTACGGACGGCTAAGGCCAGGCTAATGTCTGCCATGTGTGTACCAGGTGGAGTACTTCCCGTTTGACTGGCAGAACTGCAGCATGGTGTTCCGTTCATACACGTACGACGCCTCAGAGATCGACATTCAGTACTCTCTGGACTCTTCGGGGAAAGAGATCCACGAGACCCTTCTGGACGAGGCCTTCAGCGGTGAGTATGTTTACAGGAATCCAGATTTGTAGCTTATTTTACATCTACGTTTTTTATGTGACAACAATCTTTCCGTACGATGCTTATTTTCTGACGCGAGTGACCCGGAGATAATCAGGAAGGAAATACAACATCGTACTGCGAAAGCCGGCTTCCCTCGAGTATTCATTCCTAAATATTGACATATTTGTATCCATGTGTACTGTGGGAGGTGCCCGAGGTGACGCTGTAATCCAAATATGGTCATTTCCTTTATGGGTGACAGCGGCAGCTAAAGGCAGAAGAAATATATTCACACGTGCAGACAAAACTGTAGGGAAGGGGAAGGCAACATCAGGCCCGGGGGCCAAATCCAGCCCTCCAGCACAGAACATCTGGCCCCAAAGATGATTTTGAGAACTGCAAATCTGCAAACAAAAGCAAGGCATTTATTTAGTTTCATGCTGTTTCATTCAGTTCGACATCCGAGCTTCTGAGCATTGCAAGAACCTGCTTAAAAAAATGAATACTAGCATCGCAACAAGAAGATTATGACGTTACAGTAGGTGTTGTTTCTGATCAGATCTTCAATAATGTGTGTGTGTGTGTGTGTGTGTGTGTGTGTGTGTGTGTGTGTGTGTGCGCGCTGTGGTCCAGAGGGCGGGGAGTGGTACCTCCGCCACAAGCCGTGCCGTAAGAACCGCGACGACGACGGCTACGAGAACATGACGTTTTACCTGATCATCGAGAGGAAGCCTCTGTACTACGTCTTCAACATCATCCTGCCCTGCATCCTCATCACCATCATCGCCATCTTCAACTTCTACCTGCCCCCCGACGCCGGTAACACGCCCACTTTGAACCATGTTCTGCTAAAGCGGCATTTTCCAGCTTTTACGAACAACCATAACAATCCTCCATGTCCACACACTTCTGTTGGGCTTCAACTGTTTTCTAAGGTTCCTGAATCACTTTAACTCTTCCATTATCTGGTCCAAGTTTCTAGCAAGAGAAAGCTCAGTTCCCAGATACTACAACAGCCTGTAGCCGCACTGCCCAGACCGTAACAGCCTTCCCTGTAGTCGCGCTGTGGAGGTCTCCAAACCCTCCTCTCGGATGTCGACCCGTGAACTTTTAACGTTGTTAATCAGGCCTGAGCACCGGCGTAACGTCCACCGACTGAGATGGAGTCGGCCTCATTGTCCGTAATGGCCAGGGCAGAGCGCACTAATTCACACGGATGGGTCCGCTCCGTTCAATTGACCACTGCGGGTAAACACTATCTGTACCTGTCCGCTCGCAGCAGCACCTCTGCTGTCCGGCAAGAGCTCAGAAGCTATTTCAAATCCTAATGGCGAAGAGAGTTGTTGCTGTTGCATACTATGGACAACATTGTATACATTGATGGATGTGTCAGGAGAACAGTTGATCTGCTTTGATAAAGGGGTGCCCCTTGAGTCGTGCCATCTGCTTTTTGAGTGGTCTTTTGCCCCATGTGCACAGGACAAGTGTTACGTAGGGCTTTGAAGGATGGCTCCTGAGGATACAGAGTAAGTGATCATTTCAATAGATGATCTTTGACGTCTCCTCAGTCCCTCCAGGCTTCGGTGGGCATTTTGTGTGATTGCTACTAAAATGCCTGATTTTGTGGGTCATTTAATTGTCAAAAGTTGTGCTGAAAAGTTGCAGGGATCAAAGGGAGTTCAGCTTCCCGATGACCTTGTGTATGAAACTGTTCATCAGTCGACTGGAACTGGCCCGTGGATTCCGCAGTCTCCTCCCTGAAGGCGTTACCTTGAAGAGACTGTGTGATGGGTGCGTAGGGTCCCTGGTGATTTTGACTTTGGCTTTGCGGGTGAGACATGTGGATAAGAGTTCTTAATAAATGAGACTGCGAGGAGAGCAGGCCAAAGGACAAATGTCTGTTTATAGCGTCTAAATGCACACGCAGCTTTATCTGTCAGATAAAGTGAATATAGCCAAGATTCAGGAGCTGAGAAACAAAACTCTGACAGAGGGCGAAAGGAGCCCTTATTTATTTTCTTCAAGTTTATATGTTTTATTAAGCCTTGTCCGAAAAATACACATTCACATACACTTTACTTCTGTCACATAAATAAAATGCTGTTTTTAAGAATTAGTTAATAGTTAACATTTTGCATTTATTATCTTTTACAAGAGCAAAGAATGACTTTTTTGAGTCTGCATTTACAGACCAACAGAAGGTTTGGTCATTGTAGTGTGATATAGACTGGTGATGTGATTGGAAAAAAACACATAATACCCCCTCTTTAAAGGGGAACTATATTAAGGCTGCCTTTTTTATTTTTTTTATTACTTTATTGTGTGTTTTTACATTTCAAATGTGTACATTTTTACATTTCTGTTATTACACACAATATTGAGTTTTTTTTTCTCCCCTTGTGTAGCAAATAAAATCGACAAACAAAAGGAGCTATTACAAACCTGATGCGCTGTGACAGTGCTTCGAATTCATACATGATAGCTAGAAACAGAAACAAAATAATAATAATACAGTAATGCCATGTATTTGAAGAAAATGGAAAGGGACTCCCCATCATGGGATTATAATTCTTAAAATGTGTATATTCTAATATATATATATATATATACACCTATATACACATTTTTTATTATCATTATTATTTTTTAATTATTATTATTTATTCATTTATTTTATATTACTATATAAATCTGTCTTGGATGAAGAGAGACCATTTGTTTTGGAACTCAGCTTCTTTGTCATTTATTTCATGGGTCAATCTTTCCATACGTTGTTTGCTGTCTATAGTTTCGAGCCAGTTCTTAACGTTTGGGAGTTTTATTGATCGCCAATTCCTTGTAATTTGTTTTAATGCTGTGATTCTAAAGATCCAAAAGAGATATTGCACACGTTGTTTTGCTCTTTTTGGTGGTATGCCTAGTGTTAGATGTTTTGCGTCGAAAGGAGCCCTTAATGGCACACGCTGTAGAGCCAGTCCCGGCCGGGCATTCGAGAGAAGGCGGGGCTTCAGTCTGAATTACTTCAACCAGCTTGATACTTCCTACGTGCAAATATAACAATTACAATGGATTCAACTGAACAGAAACTTCTACTGCAGAAGGTTTGGACTTAAGGAATAATTGCAATGGAAATAGCGGATTATTGAAAAAGTTGCAACCGGGCAGATTTCATCAACATTCTTTGGACTAAAACTAGACTGAAAGGAAAAAGAAGTGTGATTACATTTTGACTAAAACTATTTTGGTGGAAAGACTAAAATGTTCTCAAAGAGAGTCCACGCGCGTTCAGGGCATTTCTCTGCGTCCATTTCCTCTTCCAGGTGAGAAGATGGGTCTGTCCATCAACGTCCTGCTGACCCTGACTGTGTTCCTGCTGCTGTTGGCCGATAAGATCCCGGAGACATCGCTGGGCGTCCCCATCATCGTCAACTACATCATGTTCACCATGATCCTGGTCACCTTCTCCGTCATCATGAGCGTGGTGGTGCTCAACCTGCACCACAGGTCTCCCAACACGCACCGGATGCCCATGTGGATCCGCAGGGTGAGTTTGCTACTCAAACATTCACTAAATAACTATGGCATGGCTAACTTCGCCTAAAAATGACAAGTCACCTGCAGTGATATGTTGAGGAGGACGCTATCGGTGTGTTTAGCTGTAATTCACCTTCTGACTATCCACCGCTCTTCAGAACAAACATCTCTGGTGGTCCCCAGCTGTAAGGAGTGGGTAGTCGAGTCTGGGCGAGCTTCAACCTGCAAGTGAAGGGGAGGGAAGTGAGCGCTGTGGACTGGCCGGTGGAGACGGGGGTTAGAAAAGACATGTCCTGGGTTGCAGCCTGCATGTGAGAAGGAAAGAAGCTAATGGTGAATCTGAGGAGCGTGTGGAGCAGGAGGGGGGGAAGGGGGGAGTGAGAGGAGCAGGGGATGGTGCTTTAAAAGCATGGCAGTGGCAGCACAAGCGCAAGGCTAACTGAAAAATGAGCAAAGTTCTTCAGTCAGGGCGATACAGATGCTGATATTTTCACCAGACATCGCTGATCGACAGGGCTGCCAACTTTGGTCGTTTAGTCGACAAATTGGGCGATGTTGTCATGGTCGACCAAGATTTTCATTGGTCGGCTAAATGCACGTACTTTTGCAACAATTAAGATCAGGCGTCTCAGACACGCGGCCCGGGGGCCAAATGCGGCCCGCAGGCAGTGTTAATTTTGACAACATATTTTAATTTAGTTTTAGTCTTTTGACGAAAATGTAATTCGATTTTAGTCTAGTTTTAGTCGACTAAAATGGCAAGTAAATTTAGTCGACTAAATTTAAGACTAATTTAGTGGACTTTGCATTTATAATATTCATTATAATCGTATTTAATGTTGTTCCTCTGCTTCATGGAGCTGCTCCACATGAACAAAGCTCAGAGCTGATCCTTTGGCAGAGAATTTACATGATCTGAGGCTCTTTCAGACGGTCAATAGAAGCTTGGATGATTTTAGTCTCTCCTTTTCATTTTTATTTAGTCTTATTATAGTCGACTAAAATATCTGGACATTTTAGTCATAGTTTTAGTCTCATGAAAAACTTTTAAATTTAGTTTTAGTCCAATTTTAGTCGTCAAAAATAACACTTTGACTAAAATTAAGACTAAATATCTTAGTCGATGAAATTAACACTGACCGCAGGGTATTTTTTTGCGGGCCCGCGAGATGATTCCTTATTTAGATTACATGCGGCCGGCCAGTAATTTACATTAAACACGTTAGAACTACATTTCCCATAAGGCACCACGCGGTAGCACCAATGCCGCTTTTTTTCAACAAAGAAACGGACTAGAAGCAGCGATTGTGAGGGAGGAGCTTCTGAAACAGGTGGAGACCGTCAGAACGCGATGTGCTGGAGAAGTTACAGCTGCAGCAGGACAAAAAGCACCTTCACCATCTTTACCTTTATGACTTTGCAAAGTGAACACATCGTAATTAGTGTTTAAAAGCGTCACAACAGTAAAGTGAGGAGCCTTTTCTCTCAGAGCCTTTTCCGAGATAAATGAGTCGAGGAGCTCCGGGTTAACGTGAACCGATTCACTACACCGTGCAGCGCAAAAGTCGAAGAAATGAAACGGAACCACGCGGGCGGAGCATTTCACAATAAAGCACATGGCTTGATGAAACAGAGACAAGTCAGAGACAATATACAAAGGACATTTAAGAACAGATATGATGATGGTTCAGAAGACCCTCATGGACGTACAATATTCAAGGACCGTGACGTCGCCCGGCATGGCGCAGCCGGGGCCCCACCCTGGAGCCAGACCTGGGGTTGGGGCCCGAACGCGAGCGTCTGGTGGCCGGGTCTCTGCCCACGGGGCCCGGCCGGGCCTAGCCCGAAGGGACGACGTGGGCCCGCCCTCCTGTGGACCCACCACCCGCAGAGGGATCCGTAGGGGTCGGGTGCGGAGAGGACTGGGTGGCAGTCAGAGGCAGGTGCCTCGACGACCTGGTCCGCATGCCCAGCTTCTGGCGTTCGGGACATGGAACGTCACCTCAATGGGGGGGAAGGAGCCTGAGCTTGTGCGGGAGGTTGAGAGATACCGACTAGATATAGTCGGGCTCACCTCCACGCACAGCTTGGGTTCCGGATCCCAACTCCTGGAGAGAGGCTGGACTCTCCATTTTTCTGGAGTTGCCCGCGGGGAGAGGCGGCGGGCTGGGGTGGGTTTGCTCATATCCCCCCAGCTCAGCCGCCACGTGTTGGAGTTCACCCCGGTGGACGAGAGGGTCGCGTCCCTACGCCTTCGGGTCGGGGACAGGTCTCTCACCGTTGTTTCGGCCTACGGGCCCAACATCGGTGCAGAGTACCCGGCCTTCTTGGAGTCCCTGGGAGGGGTACTAGATAGTGCTCCGACTGGGGACTCCATTGTTCTGCTAGGGGAATTCAACGCCCACGTGGGTAACGACAGTGAGACCTGGGAGGGAGTGATTGGGAAGAACGGCCTCCCCGATCTGAACCCGAGTGGTGTTCTGTTATTGGACTTCTGTGCTAGTCGCAGTTTGTCCATAACGAACACCATGTTCGAGCAAAAGGGTGTCCATAAGTGCACGTGGCACCAGGACACCCTAGGCAGGAGGTCGATGATCGACTTTGTAGTTGTGTCGTCTGATCTCCGGTCGCGTGTCTCGGACACTCGGGTGAAGAGAGGGGCTGAGCTGTCAACCGATCACCACCTGGTGGTGAGCTGGATCCGCTGGCAGGGGAGGAAGCCGGTCAGACCTGGCAGGCCCAAGCGTGTTGTGAGGGTCTGCTGGGAACGTCTGGTGGATCCCTCTGTCGGTGGGGTCTTCAACTCCCACCTCCGGAAGAGCTTCACCCAGATTCCGGGGGAGGCGGGGGACATGGAGTCCGAGTGGACTCTGTTCTCCTCCTCCATTGTCGATGCGGCTGCTCGTAGTTGTGGCCGTAAGGTCTCTGGTGCCTGTCGCGGCGGCAATCCCCGAACCCGGTGGTGGCGCCCGGAAGTAAGGGATGCCGTCAAGCTGAAGAAGGAGTCCTACCTGGCCTTGTTGGCTTGTGGGACTCCTGAGGCAGCTGAGAGGTACCGGCAGGCCAAGCGTGCTGCAGCTCGTGCGGTCGCAGAGGCAAAAACTCGGGTCTGGGAGGAGTTCGGGGAGGCCATGGAGGAAGACTATCGGTCGGCCTCGAAGAGATTCTGGCAAACCATCCGGCGCCTCAGGAGGGGGAAGCAGTGCTTCACCAACACTGTTTACAGTGCGGGTGATGGGGATGTCGTCGGGCGGTGGAAGGAGTACTTCGAGGACCTCCTCAATCCCGTCGTCACGTCTTCCAATGAGGAAGCAGAGGCTGGGGACTCGGAGGTGGGCTCGCCCATCACCGGGGCTGAAGTCACCGCGGTGGTGAGAAAGCTCCTCGGTGGCAAGGCTCCGGGGGTGGATGAGATTCGCCCTGAGTACCTTAAGTCTCTGGATGTTGTAGGACTGTCTTGGCTGACACGTCTCTGCAACATCGCGTGGCGGTCGGGGACAGTGCCCCTGGAATCGCAGACCGGGGTGGTGGTCCCTCTCTTTAAGAAGGGGGATCGGAGGGTGTGTTCCAATTACAGAGGAATCACCCTCCTTAGCCTCCCCGGTAAGGTCTACTCCAGGGTGCTGGAGAGGAGGATCCGGCAGGTAGTTGAACCTCGGATCCAGGAGGAACAATGCGGTCTTCGTCCTGGTCGTGGCACACTGGACCAGCTCTATACCCTTCATCGGGTGCTCGAGGGTTCGTGGGAGTTCGCCCAACCAGTCCACATGTGTTTTGTGGATCTGGAGAAGGCGTTCGACCGTGTCCCTCGTGGTGCCCTGTGGGGGGTGCTCCGGGAGTATGGGGTCCGGGGCCCTCTGCTAAGGGCTGTCCGTTCCCTGTATGAGCAGCAGGAGCTTGGTTCGCATTGCCGGCAGTAAGTCAGACCTGTTCCCGGTGCGTGTTGGTCTCCGCCAGGGCTGCCCTTTGTCACCGGTTCTGTTCATTACTTTTATGGACAGAATTTCTAGGCGCAGCCAGGGGGGGTGTCCGGTTTGGGAGCCTCAGAGTCTCATCTCTGCTGTTTGCGGACGATGTTGTTCTGATGGCTTCAACAAACCAGGACCTTCAGCACGCACTGGGGCGGTTTGCAGCCGAGTGTGTAGCGGCCGGGATGAGGATCAGCACCTCCAAATCTGAGGCCATGGTTCTCCACCGGAAAAAGGTGGTTTCCCCTCTTCAGGTCGGTGGGGAGTCCTTACCTCAAGTGGAGGAGTTCAAGTATCTCGGGGTCTTGTTCACGAGTGAGGGACGGATGGAGCGTGAGATCGACAGACGGATCGGTGCGGCGTCAGCAGTGATGCGGTCGCTGTATCGGTCTGTCGTGGTGAAGAGGGAGCTGAGTCGGGAGGCAAAGCTCTCGATTTACCGATCGATCTACGTTCCCACCCTCACCTATGGTCATGAGATTTGGGTAATGACCGAAAGGACAAGATCGCGAATACAAGCGGCCGAAATGAGTTTCCTTCGCAGGGTGGCTGGGCGCACCCTCCGAGATCGGGTGAGGAGCTCAGTTACCCAGGAGGAGCTCAGAGTAGAGTCGCTGCTCCTTCACGTCGAAAGGAGCCAGCTGAGGTGGCTCGGGCATCTGTTCCGGATGCCTCCTGGTTGCCTCCCGCGGGAGGTGTTCCAGGCATGTCCTAGTGGGACAAGGCCTCGTGGAAGACCCAGGACACGGTGGTGGGACTATGTCTCCGAGCTGGCCTGGTGTCGCCTCGGGGTCCCCCCAGAACAGCTGGAGGAGGTGTGTGTGGACCGGGAAGTTTGGGCATCTCTGCTGAGACTGCTGCCCCCGCGACCCGGCCCCGGATAAAGCGGAAGAAAATGGATGGATGGATGGATGATGATGGATCTACCGCTTTATTTGGATTATATGGATGTATGGGCAGCACGTGTACAGCAGAAGTGAGACAGGGAGCTGCAGTCTGGGATTAAAGGTGAGATTAATGTGATTTTTTTACACATAGATGCACCGTTGACATTGCTTTTATGTATTTAGTATAGTAGTTACAGCATGAGCTCCCAAAGTTTTATGTCTTATGAGTTTAGTTTGGGTTACAATTCTAGGAGTTTGGGTCAGAAAAGGGCCATGCCAGGATGCTCTCCAATCTCCTTTGCCTCCAATCCTTCACGAGCAGGAAGTGGAAAACATCTTCTTCCTGCACAAAGGTTGCTTCTGCAGCGGTGAAACAGTGACAAAGACCGGAGAGAGCCGTGCGGACTCGTCCTTGAGTCCTCTCTCCTCGCAGCTGTAGCCTCCTGAACTCTCTCCGCCGCTCCAGCTTCTTATCGCGCCGCCGAACACCGTGTCTCTCCGTAATTAGCTTTCCATGAGCGGGGCCACCGGGCGCAGATGGAGGTTCAGGCTATAACATGACGTATGTGTGATAGTGCTATCCAAAGGTCTCCAGTGTCGCCTCCGCCGCCGCAGCACCACTAAACCTCATTATAAACACCACGCCGCTCTGATGATGGATAAGGTTATTGCATAAACAGAAGCATTTTAATTAGGGTTGACTTTTCGTTTAGGGTTTGCCTGTTTCATTAAGGCCCCTCACAAACTGTTTGCATGGTTTGTTGGTCTTGGAAATGAGTAGAATGGAACTGGTGGCATGTAGAAGGGAATGAATAATGTAATGGAGTGTCCAGTGTTTCGTTAGATATGGAAAAATCCCTTCAAATATGGTTGAAAATAAGACTGGGACGTTTGGTGACTGTAGGTGTTATTACAGTCCAAACCTGCCATGCAATGTTCATTCTGACAACCTATTTTTGATTTATTCAGTGAAATCACAGCTGCTTGGTGGACCAACAAAGGACTAGGCCTGTTTTTCTTTACAAAGTTTCACTGGAAGCGGATCTTTTTGTTTACTTTGTTAGCCAACAAGAACATCCGGAGATTTCAGCCGTAGGTTTAATCACAAACTACTTTATTACAGTATTAGTCAGTAAAAAATCCAATTACTGAAGCCAAGTATTAGAGCTACCTTGTGAACCTACCCCCCCCCCACCCTCCCTCGGATGAAACATATCGTGCTGTTTCTTTTGGTGATGTCACTTCCAGTCACTGTGAAATGTGTTTAGTGACTTCAGAGAGACAGTAAAGTACAGTTGCATAAGTATCGGCCCCCCTTTAAATTGTCTACATTTTTTTATATTTAACTTAAATTTTATGTGAAAGACACACCCTAAGTGACACACAATCATGAAGTGAAATGAAATGTTTATTTTTATGAATAAATAACTGAAGAGTATGATGTGCAGAAGTATCTATACCCCTTTCCTTCTACTGCAACCAATCGCCTTCAGAAGTTTCCTGATGATTTCTGAATGATCACATGTTGACCCAATGACTAAACAGAGTCTACCTGTGTGTAATCTAATGTCAGTTCAAATACAGCTGCTCTGATGGTCTCAGAAGTCTGTTAGAGACTATTGTGGAGCAGAAGCATCATGAAATCCAAGAGCACACCAGACAGGTCCAGGATAAAGTTATTGAGAAGTATAAAGCTGGGTTAGGTTATAAAAGATTTCCAAAGTACAGTTAAATTTACCATCCAGAAAGGCACCATGTGGCCTCCATGTGGCTTCTGGTAAACAGCAAACAGGACTTTTTAAAAATGGCTTGTTCTAACCACTCTGCCATAAAAGCCACATTTTTGCAGTGTCCGACTAATACTTATCCTGTGGACAGTTTCCCCCACCTGAGCTGTAGCTCTCTGCAGTTCATCCAGGGTCATCAAAGGCTTCTTGGTAACAGCTGTGGTCAGTGCTGTGCTTGTTCGGTCAGTAAGTTTAGGAGGACGGCCGGGTCTTGGTAGTTTTGCAGTGATGTCAGACTCTTTCCATTCCTGGATGGTGGATTTAACTGTACACAGAGAGATGTTTTTATAACCTAACCCAGCTTTATACTTCTCAATAACTTTATCCCGGAACTGTCTGGTGTGTTCTTGGACTTCATGATGCTGTCTGCTCCCCAATAGTCTCTAACAAACCTCTGAGACCATCACAGAGCAGCTGTATTTGAACTGACCTTACATTACACACAGGTAGACTCTATGTAGTCATTGGGTCAACAGGTGATCATTCAGAAATCATCAGGAAACTTCTGAAGGTGATTGGTTGAACTAAAAAGAAACGGGGCCGGTACTTATCCCACTTTTCAGTTTTTTGTTCATAAAAAAAATTCAAAATCATGTATACATTTCATACTTATGCAACCCACTGCAGATCATGTAATGAATTGGCTGATTTATTCAAAGACTAAATGAAAGACTAAAAAAAACAAAGAAATCTTTGATCATAGATTTGATTCATTCTCACTCGCATTCTCAAACCTTCCATCTGAAAGTGACCCAATCTTCTCTGCAGATCTTCCTGCACATGCTGCCCCCCGTACCTGTGCATGCGGCGGCCCAAAGCCGAGACCCTGGTGGTGCTGAAGCTCCAGCCCATGAAGCAGCCCAAGGCCCCCCTGGGCAAAATGTCCGACGAGTACTTCATCCGCAAGCCCGACTCCTCAGTGCTCTTCCCCAAACCGTACAGGTCAGGAACACGACAGGACGTGTGTGTGCGTGTGTGTGTGTGTGTGTGTGTGTGTGTGCGTGCGCGTGTGTGCGTGCGTGTTTGTGTGTGTCTGGCAGGACAGTGATGAGACGGCACTTCCTCTCTTTATAATTGCCTCAGAGCTCGTCCCTGTTCCAGTCTCAGCTGAATTAGCCCCTGAACGCTCATTTATTTGCCGTTGATGAGGTGCCCCCCCCCCTCCCATTGACGCTCGCCCCGTCCCCCACCCCACCCCCTGGTCATAACCTGTTCACCGGCCGCACGCGGCGCTCCGGCTCTGCATGTAAACTCCCCCTGGTCCCACAGTGCTGACGCAGATGTGTGAGCCCTTCTTTGAGGGTAGAGTGGAGCAACACTGACCTCTGCTGGTCAAAACTACACCTGCACCTTTAGTGTGCGTGACCTCAAGTTTTAGGGAAACACTGCGGGCGTTCTGAACATGTCACCTTGGAAACAAATAAATTGCCTAATCCTCACAACAGGTATCTTATTATTGCACTGATTTGCTTCTCTAGATTTAAATAGGAAATGATTACATAAAGGACCCTTTTCTACTACTTTTTACTACTTTTTTTTTAAGAAGTATGTAAAATAAGAATCCGAGTACACTTCGAGTATACTTTTTGGTAACACTTTACATTAACGGGCCGGTAAGTCCTTGGTACTTACAGTGGTAATTACAGTGGTACTTATGGTGGCATTTACACTGGTAGTTCTGGATACTTATTGTGGTACTTAAAGGATACTATAGTGAGAATTGCAAGTGATGTACTTCTAGATACAGTGGTAACTCTTAGTAATGAAGGTTGTGCTTCTTGTTTTCCCTAATGCTGTTTTATGTTGTTTTATAGTCACACAATCCTACAAATTACGTATGTAGAAGTACCACATTTACTACTACGGAATTACCAATAAGTACCATAGATGTATCACTGAAACTACTAGAAACTATCATTTAAAGTACATAGAAGTATGACCTTCATTCTCCCTAACCCTAACCCTAATGACTAGTAATTATGACTTTTAGTACCACAATAATAACCTAGTATTTATCCTGTAAGAACCACTATAAGTACCACGGACTTACCGGCCCGTAATGTAAAGTGTTACTGGGACTATACAGAGTTTAAAAATGTTCCTCCCCAGCAAAGTCCTATGTGTAGAATGAGCTCAGACCTTTTCACCACAACTGCCTCTAAAATCCTGCCCTGTCACTCAGAAAGTTGTCGCTTCGGGGTCTGAAGTGCCGTCATGCACGAGCTTAAAGCAGCACTAAGTAACTTGTTTACGTTAATAAATCCTCTCCGTAGTCCCTCTGGGGGTGATACAAGTGTTAATGGGATGATTGGGGGGGTCTCTCATCTCCCCCAGGTGTCTCTGGCCAGAAAACCACAACTGCAACTTGACTGCCACCGGACCGGAGCCACCAACACACACTAATAGAATCACGAAGAAGAAGCTAACAGGCTAACGGGCAAAGCTAACTGCGGGCTAGCGCCACTTTAACAGTATTGCATCTCCATTGAGTAATTGATTGTACAACATCACCCTCTCCCTTCGCC